>NW_020664417.1:38596417-38643113 GCF_002925995.2 Terrapene triunguis | reverse complement strand
TGGGCTGCCTGCAGCCGTGGGAGCTCTGAGCCCTTTAAATCCCGGCCCCAGCCCGGCCGCCAGAGCTGCGAGCGGGATTGCTCCGAGCCCTTTAAATCCCCGCCGCGGAAGCCGGTGCGGTCCGGCACGGTGTACTGGCTCTTGCTGGTACACCGTACCGGACCGTACCGGCTTACTTTCACCTCTGGCCACAGTGCATAATTTGTTAAAATTCCCTTTTGGTATAGGCCTGATAGAACTTCCATAGAAGTCAGTGGGAATTTTTCAGTTGATTTCAATGCGAGTTAGATCAGTCCCTAAATTCTGTTTGTTTGGTTTTCTTTTTTTGTCAACCTTCTTAACTAGAAGCATTTTCAAAATTAGTGATGGGATTCTTCTGTTGTTGGTAAGGTCTGTGTTAAAAAGAGACGTGACTTAAAGCTGACAGCAAGAGAGTTGTGACATTATTTCATACATACACACAGAATTTCTATAATAAAACAAAAGAGAGGCGTGGGCACTGGCTTTTAATAATTTAAACTTGATGGGACACAAATTTGGATTCTCTGTGATCTCTCTTCTGCAGTTTCTGTACTTAATTTAAATAGATATTCAGATTTGAAGATTTCTTATCAATGGTTTTGGTTTTTCCCTTTGAAAAAAATACAGAGAGATAATCTGCGGTAACATGCTGTTAGCATTTCATAGTTAACTTTCCTGAACAAGTACCAACAACAATTGCAAATATGCTTATTTTGTATGCCCACATCCTCTGAGCTTTAAACAAACTCAGGTTAACGTCCTTTAACATTTTAAGGAAGCCCTAAGGCTGTTTTACTGGTTTTTAGCATATGTCAATAATTGTAATGGGCTTTCTTTTTTAGAAACCTAGACCAAACAGCTGTAGAAAGTAGTTGTCATGCAACAAACTAAAGGATTTTTCAGTTTTGATGTATGTATTATTATATAAAATGCATTATGTATACGTAATTATATATGCTGAAAATCTAATACCTTTTTCTTCAATTGTTAACTGACCTCTTCACTACAAGTCCTTCTCTAATCCATATAGGACTCCATAGCTCCCCAGCTGTATTGCTGTTCTTGGTGCAGGGACCTCCAGATATAAAACATAGAGGTAGCTGAGAAAGGATTTCTGTGCTTAAATTGCACTGTGTACGCTTCCATATATAGATTTGGCATGTTCACAGCCTTCAGTTGGTTTAAAAGAGCTATTGGCCTCCTCCAGAACTTTGCTTCTCATCAGCTATCATGTTGGCCAGCATGAGACTCATCTTTTTCTATAATCCAATACTGTTTCATTTTATGTAGTAAAATGAGCTTTGTTCTGTCTTCTGATTTGTCTCAGAAGCTTTAATGAAATTAAAATATAGATGAAAAATATGGGAAGAAGTGTGGGTTTTTACTGTGTGTGATACTTTGGACACTTACGTATTTTTGTACAGCATCATTGTAATGGGGCCAGCACCCACCTCTTGTGAGCGCCCCCTCTGGTTGGATGTGTCTGTGGTTTTTAAACCAGTCCAGCCCTGGTATGGGGCCGTATCTCCAGGGCTTCCTCCCTGGAGACACTATCTTCCTGCAGCCCTCCCCAGGCTCAGTCCCTACTAGGGATGTAAAACATTAAACAGTTAACCGGTAAGCATTAATCTTAGCGGTTAACCCACCCTAACTGTTAACTCCTAGCCAGAGCAGCAGCCTTCTCCCTTTCATTGGTAACCTGTTAAACAATATAATTTTAATAGTTTAAACCGTTAACTTTTTAAACACTATTTACATCCCCAATCCCTACTCAGAGTCTGCAGCCAGCTAGGAGCTCCTTCATTGCTCCCCCGGTCCCTGCTAGCAAACTGTCCTTGGCTCAGTCCTAGCAGCCAGCCAAGAGCCTCTCCCTCCTCTGGTCCCTGCCTCCACTTAGCTGTCCGTTGTACTGCAGTTCCCTCAGCCAGCCAGGCATGGGAGTCTTTCTTATCTAGCTCCACGCAGCAACTGCCTGCTGCTCTGTTCTGCAGCTCCTTTTATGTGGCCCTCTTGGGCCCTGATTGGTTGCTTCCCCTGCAGCCACTTTAGCCTGCTTGGAGGACCTCTCTACTGCTCCTTTCCTGGGATGGGTGTGGCAGAACCCTGAGACCTCTGGGGGGGCTTTGGGCCTAGTCCACCCCATCACAGTCATTCATACAGAAATCACATATTGGATTTTAATAGATTAGCATATGCAAGCAAATACAAATAAGCTGTTTTGGTCATAATATATCTGGTTGCAACCTGACTCCTCATGGACAGATGCTAAGGCCTACAGTGGCCAAGTTTCATGGAAAATAATTGAATGCTGGGGAAGGCATGAGGAAGAGAATGTGATTATTTTATTAGAAATTTGTTTATTGATCATCATAGATCAGGAAGAAGAGAAGCCATATCTATGAGATAAAGACTCAGGTGATTAGAAGCAAAGATGTTTGTGTGAGCTATCTCCCTTTGTGGACATATATACTGGGGAAAGAATGAAGTCTAAGACTGAGAAACCTCAGAAATATTGTTGAGGTATTGGAGATGAGACGGCTAAGAATCCACAGAGAATATTGATTCCTAAGAGGCACTTCTTATACCAGCTTTCTGGTATGGACAGGATGTGGATGAAGATTCTGGAAAATGGGTGAGATGTATTTAGTTTTTTTTATTTCCAGTATGTAAGAAAGTAAGCAACTGCATGTTGGACCAATTGAAATTTGAGAGCACAAACAAGGGAATATTTTGGGAGATGAATAGTTGAAACAGGATTTGATGTGGGCTGTGTTGCGGAGATATTAGGAATTGGGATATGTAGGAAGCAAAAGCGAGTTCAGAGTCAATGTGAACACTTAAGTTCCTGCCAGTTGTGATAAATCAAAAAGGGAGGCCAAAATAGTGGATGAATGATATTATCCTGGTGAAGCCAGGCAAAAAGAAGGTAAAATGGATGTAGATTTTCATGTCATCTGCATAGCAGTGAGAAGATTGAATTCAGACAGGAAATGGCCACTGGGGATGACACAAAGGAGAGTGCCAGGGACCGAACTCTGAAGGACATTATAATGGTGGTCACTGATGGAAGAGGAATATTGCTATTGTAAATTGTGAGATTCTGTTGTTCTCCCACCCCACATATGTATAGCAATTATATACTACACACGGTACAGATGTACAGTAGTAGACAATACGGAGGAGGACCGGAATGTCATACAAGATGATCTTGTAAACTGGAGTAATAGAAATGGGATGAAATTTTGATAGTGCAAAGTGCAAGGTCATGCATTTAGGGACTAACAACAAGAATTTTTGCTATAAGATGGGGATGTATCAGTTGGAAGTGACAGAGGAGCAGAAAGACCTGACTGTATTGGTTGATCATAGGATGTCTATGAGCTGCCAGTGTAATGAGGTTGTGAAAAAAGGCTAATGCAGTCCTAGGAGGCAGATAAGGTATTTCCAGCAGAGAGAACCATTGGTACCATTATACAAAGCACTGGTGAGACCTCATCTGAAATACTGTGCGCAATTCTGGTCTCCCATGTTTAAAAAAGATTAATTCAAATGAACAGGTGCAAAGGGCTACTAGGATGATCTGAGGAATGGAAAACTGACTATATGAGAGAAGACTCAAGGAGCTTGGCTTGTATAATCAAAAGATATGATTGCTCTCTAAAAATACATCAGGGAAAAACATCAGGGAGGGAGAGGAGTTAGTTAAGTGCCAGTGTGGACATAAGAACATCAGAGGAGTGAAGTTCTGGAACAGCCTTTCAAGGGGAGCAGTGGTGGCAAGAAACCTAACTGGCTTCAAGACTGAGCTTGATAGGTTTATGGAGGGGATCATATGATGAGACTGCCTATAATGGCATGTAGCCGATCTGCAACTGCTAGCAGCAAATATCTCTGTGGCTGGTGATGGAACACTAGTTAGGGAGGTCTCTGAATTACTACAGAGAATTCTTTCCCAGGTATCTGCCTGGTGGATCGTGCCCACATGCTCAGAGTCTAACTTATTATTTGGGGTCAGGAAGGAATTTTTACCACAGGTCAGATTGGCAGAGATCCTGCGGGTTTTTGCCTTCCTCTGCAGCCTGGGGCATGGTTTAAACTTGTAGGTTTAAACTAGTGTAAATGATGGATTCTCTGTAACTTGAAGTCTTTAAATGATGATGATTTGAGGACTTCAGTAACTCAGCCAGAGGTTATGGGTCTATTACATGAGTGGGTGGTTGAGGTTCTGTGGCCTGCAATGTGCAGGAGGTCAGACTAGATGATCATGATGGAGTCTGAGTCTATGAGTACCTGCCACTATGATCTTACAATCAGAAAGGACAAGATCGACAAAAACTGGCAGATAGAAACTGGTAGGAAACTGAGGTAGAGAGAAGTCAAATGACTTTGTAAGTCACACAAAGTCTGTAGAGGAGCCCGGAACTGGAACAGCTCTCGAGTTGAACACTAGTGCTTTACCCTGAGATCATCCTTTGTGTGTCATTTGTATGTTAAATATGGTAAACATTGATTTCATGAAACATGCACAAACCAACTAAAATGCTTTCCATTGATAATGACTGAAATGTACAGGTAGGGAAATTAAGAAAAATGCTGCTCAAGAACTTCTTAGAGTTTGATTTAAGGATATTTACTTCTTATGTTTTGAGATGTGATGTTTACAATTTGTGTTTTAACAGTTAAAGCTTAAACTTTTTATATCTCAATGTCTATTTTCCTCAAATGTGAACATTTTAATAGATAAAAACGGAAAAGATGCTTAAAATAAATATCAATATTATCCATCAAAATTATTTTTAAAATTAAATTCTGCCAAGCCTATGCGTAAGACACACACAAAAAGGAACACAGAATATCAGAAAGAAAAAAGGAAATTTTATTGTATAAATGTCTATAATCCCTAGACCTACCTGTAAGAAAATATTTACATATGTTGTCTTTCCCAAATGTTTCTGCTAATAGATTTGAATGAACATATTAATATTCTACACACACTGAAAGTAGAAACTCAAAGTTTAAATTTTTCGGTGGTGGTGTTCATGTTGTTTGTGAGAACCAGCTACTTCTAAACCATATTTTAGTGAGATTTCAGTTTTATTAAGCTGATCAAAGTCCAAGGTTTTCAGTGCACACATACCACATTATCATAAAATAATATTGCTCAGTACAGAAAATAAAGAAATTATAGCCAATCTTTGTCACATTTTATAGAACAAATGTTTTTGTTTTTCCTCAGGAAATGCTTAAATATTTTAAATGAGAAATTTTTCTTTAAGAAAGATCACTAAACATTATTTAGCTTATCCTTTGACAGAAATGCTTATCTCAGGGTGTACATATGACATGAAGATACCCTGTTTGGGGACAGTTTTCATCCCTGATGTGGAGCGTTGCCACACATGGGCTGTGCTCTGGGTCAGCTCGTTGAGCTGCTGCACAGGGAACTGGTAGCTCTGCACCAGTCTAGGTGGTGCCAGCCAGCATGCAAGATAATTTAGGGAGAAGCTGCAGGTCTGCATTTGTGCAGACTCAGGGCACCCATGCAGTCAGTGCTAAGGTGTTGTGACTGCTCTTCCAGCCCATGAACAGGAAAATAAACCACTGGATGTGAAGATGGGATTATGCAGCAGCTCCTCACTTTGATTCTGAGTTTAGACATTGTTCTCCATCTGCTTAGATTCTAAATACATTTATGCTTCTTCTTCAACCGCTTATCCATATGGGTGGTCCACTTCAAATGTGCATCCTCGTATACATGCTTATACATATTGCTTTATGTGTGTGGAGTGGATTTCATTCCTTGGGCTCTAATAATGAACTCTGCAAACTTAATTTTTATGATGTTACAAAGTTTGTAATTTATATAAATATCCATTATGAGGGTGATCTATAATTAAGGATCTTAGACTACCTCTGTTAATTGAGTTTATAAAGATCTGTAAAAAATAATGTACCAAGTTGTAATATGATATACATAGAGTCACAATCTTGAACCAACCTACAAGCATCTCTGTTAGACTGACTTTTTACTGGAATACAAAACAAACAAAAGTTTGGTGGTTTAGAGAATATTTATGGACTTCTATAGATTACAAATACTCATTATTAAAAAGGAGATTATGCTGGCTTGCCATATCTAATGTGGATTTAATGAAAAATCAGTCTATTGTATCTATTCTCATACATATCAAATGCAGTTTCATTTTCCTTTTTGTCTCTTTTTAATAAAACTGTTACACCTAACACATCTAAGTAAATTAAATGACAAAAAGTAGCAATTGTTTGAAATATTTATCCAGTTATGGTAGCAGGTGCCACACGCCAGCCAGTTAGTTGGAGTTGTCTGCATATTTCAAAGCAGAATTGGGTCCAATGAATCTGGTTTAAGCCTCAAAATCAAGGAAATTTAGAGTTAAAAGCCATATACCATATGTGATCCAAACTGTTTTTGGACAGCAGATCCAGGGCGATGGCTATGCTACAGAGCGTGTAGAGGTACAGCTGAACTGATGCAGCTCTGCCGCTGTAGCGCTGCTAGTGCAGACGCTCTAAGCCAAAGGGAGAGGACTCTCCCATCGACTTAATTATTCCAGCCCCCATGAGTAGAGGTAGCTATGTCGGTGGGAGAAGCTCTCCTGCCACATAGCGCTGTCCACACCAGCGTTTAGGTCGGTGTAAGTTACATCGCTCAGGGGGGTTGCTTAGTCACCCCTCTGAGCAACATAACTTATACCAGCGTAAGTGTAGTGTGTACATAGCCTTCAAGTTTGTCAGTTGAGAGAACAAAGAACTTTGCTGGATTGAAAAGGGTTTCCTCAAGGACAGCTGTCTGAGAGACTTCAGGGGAATAGATTGAGATCAAGATTTCCACAGGTTTGGGTTCTGGTGTATGATAGTCAAGCATGAGGACCTATTATTAGTATTATAAAAAAACTTTTCTCTTAAATTATCCTTTTTCCTACTGTTAAAATTAAACAATACTTTGTTTTAAGAGGCTGTTTTGGGTCACTGTATTCACTGTTTGTCAAAAGCCCTGATGGGGAAGTATCACAGTATCATACCCAGTCAAACCTGCTGGGCAAGCACAAGATGAGACACAGGGTACTGGAGCCTCGGACCCAGTCTAAGAATGGGAAAATTACAGGATTCCACCCAATAAAAGGTAAGGGCACAAGGACTACACCTGTGCAGATACACTCAGAGGGATCAGAGAAAGGGTCGGAAGTACAGCTAGCTCTGGGACACTTTATTCAATATGCCTAGGTTTCCCTCTGGCACGCATCATTAGAGTTGGTTTGGGATTTTCCATCAGAATGATTTTCTGACAGAAAATGCAGTTAGCAAAATCAAAATCTTATGCAGGAAAATTTCAATTTTGCTAAATGTTTCTCTCCAGAAAATCAAAAAGCTATTTTTTATTTAGGGTCAGTTTGATCCAAATCAGAATATTTTGTTTGTTAAATTGGCAAACGTTTTGTTTCATATCAGTTCCACAAAACATTAAACCACACTTCTCTATTAGCATGTTGTTGCCTCATGTGATTTCTAGTTCGGACCCCCATGCTTTCTTATGGGCTAGGCTGTTTGGAGAACTACGTCTCCCAGAATGGAACTTAAAGTTCTCTCTGACCAAGCTGTGTGGTGCATCAGGGAAATGGGAGTCTGGTGCATAGGAGAGAGTTGGGGTATCAGGCTCTTAAACTACAACTGTTATGAGTCAATGTGCCACAATTGGGAAATGCAGTTTAATGATGAACTGATTCTAAAGAAAGCATTTAGGTTCAGTTCAGCAAAACCTTTTGATTTTGGGGATATAAAAATGTTTAATTTCAATCAAAAATATCTAACCAAAACTTTTTGCCATTTCCAAATTGAAATTTGTTTCATGAAGAATTGCAACTTCTCATCCCAATTCACAACAAGAACAGATGTTGAAACATCAGAATTTCTCACCGGATGGAAATTCCAAATTTCACTCAGCTCTACTCATCACCATAATATCTGAGCATATTAAACAACTGAGAGTTAGAAAAGTATTACTCCTATTTTACAGATGGCGGTATTAAAGTATAGAGAGGTTAGCTGATTCCCCAAAATCACATAAGATGTCTGCGGCAGACATCCATATAACATGGATCTTGTGAGTCCCAGGTTAGCACCTTAATTACAACAGTACCTTTCCTACTATATTCATATTTCCATTTCAAAGGAGTAAACAATCACACAGTTTATAGAACTTCCTCATTTTTATGGTATTATGTCAAGTATTTAATGTTATTTCAGTGCATACATTTTGTGCTCTGTTTTAAAAAATAAATTTGGCATTAGTCCATGGTAAAGTATTGTTTTTCCTCTTTATCCAAATTGTAGTAGGTTAACTTTAGCTATAAACTCATACTATGTTTGAGTAGCACCTAGTTATTCACAAATTGGAGTTTATTATTATTATATCTGCAATGGTCAACATATATAATTACTGCTAATATTAGTAAAGACAATATTTTGTTGTAACATGGCTATTTCCCTGTAAGGATAACTAGTTTAGAACTCCATAATTAGAAAAAGGAAATACAGTTTAAAGGTAAAGATGGATGTATTTCTGGGATATAAATTGGTTCAGCTGATCAGAAGAAAGTAGGCCAGATTTGGAGCCACACCAATTTGCATCCATTTGAAAAACTGGACTAACAATAAGGTTTTTTTTATTATAGGAATCCAAGGTAGATTTATAACAATTTCTTTCCAAAATGTTTGTTGTAATATCTCGAACATAGTATGTACCAGATGCTTCTCCCATTGAAATTAACATTTGATTTCAGTGCTAGCAGGATTACAGCCTGTCTTTTTGTAGAGAGAACTTTTTTAACAATTATTATGACGTAATAAAAATATATGGATTATGTCCACATTGAGACAACATCACAATAATTATATGGTGCCAAAATTTACTACAATCTGACACAGTAACTTCGGCTTTATTTGAACTAATATCAGTAAATGTTTGCTTATTTATGTTCCCAGTTTAGAAATGCATAATTTCTATACTTTTAAGGTTCTTTATTCATGGCTTCACACTACAGCTGCTACTGAGATAGACTGCAGATATGGCAAGTACAGCAACTTCTACTATGTTATTATCGGTATTTAACTCTGTTGAATGGATCAAAGACCAATTTGTTCTTCCTTTCTGCTCTCTCCCTGTTTTCGGGGCTCCTTGTTTGACTCCGGCTCTCAAATAAGGGATTTATGTTTCTAGCACAGAAAAGCAGTGATGTGATGGTAATAGCTTATAAATCTAATGAGCTGCATGCTAGAAACATTTCCGTCTCATAATCATGATTTATATCTGTCTTGTTTAGCCCTTAAACGTATCTCATTCCTTATTGTCTTTTCACTTTCAGTACCTAAATAATTATGCTGTTAAATTTCATGCATGGCTTAACAGGATCTAAAACCTTGTTATGTATTTGCATGATGTAAGTAGTTTGGATTATGTAACATGGAGGGAAAGTAAAGCAGAATTGAACCACTTATTCAGTATGCATGGTCATGCAGTGCAACAAGCATATTTCTGCATCTGGTTAATAAATTCAGTAAGTGAGAATTTATCAACATCTGGTATCAGCCTTTTTTGTTCCTCCAAATGAACAACTGGTGCATGGTGACCTTTGGTATTTTTTCCCCATGGTTGTTTGGAATTCTCACAGTGGTTTTATGCTTAGTTAGGATAAAATGCTGTTGCTGGCATAGTCTTGTACACGTTTATATCTTAATTTGCTTCTTGAACTTGTTTTTTTTTTTATGCATACTACAAAACCGTACACATTGCTGTTCATAAAGGAAGACAAGGCTGCTCTGTTCATGCATCGCAAAGCAACTTACTTAATACAGCACTTCAGTGAGGTTAGGCCCCAATCCTGTAAATGCTTATTGCCTTATCTTTACACATGAGTAGTCCCACTGAAGTCTCAACTGCAGAATCAACTGTGGGCCGCAAAGAATATACAAAACATAGGCTTTGTGTAATGAAAGGTTGTCTTTGCCTGAAAATGTGGAGATTTAATGGTTTATTTAAATATCGTTCCCTTCACAGTTCTTTAAGTTTACAATGAACATTTTTTCTTTTAAATATGGAAAAATAAATGAATGTTCTTTCTTTTGTAGCTGGTAGAGTGTGTTTTGAAGTTCCTAGAAATAAGCAGTTAAAATATTTTTGCATTTGAGGGAACATAGTTAGCTTAAACTGTGTCTTCAAGCATAGTACACTATCTCTGTTCAGCTACTGATTTATTTTTTCAAATAAAATACATCTTTTTGCTCATTTTAAAAGACTACTACTGGTGACAAGGCAGAGATATAGGTAATTCACAACGTCTGGAAGTGAGCTAAAGCTTCATTGTTGCATTTCCAAATTTGTGGTTTACCGGAAATGTGCCTGTGGATTTTGCCCTGAAAACTATTGAAAGACCTTATGAAACAATGCGCCAAGTGCTTTACGGCACTTCATCAGACATTAGTTATTTATAAATTACTGTGATAAATTTGTAAATACATTTTAGGCTACAGTGGCCTCTGGGTCCAATTTACACCCCATGTAATCCCATTGATGTCAACGGAATTGCACAGGACAAAGTCAGAGCAATTGCACAGGACAAAGTCGAATAGGAGGACCAGATCTCAGCTGCTACAAATGGTCATAGCTCTGTTAAAATCAACAAAATTATATTCACAACAACTGTCAGTGCAGAATTTTTCCTTACAGTATGTTCTCCATTGCGTTTTCTGGTCCCCAAATGTCTCCAGTAAGGGAGCTTTTGACACTTCTCTAGGGAGGTTACAGGTCAGTAGATCTCTTGTTAGAAATGTTGTCCTAATATTATATTAGTCTTATTGTAATGTTCAGTGTGATATGACCTAGTGTCTGAATATTGAAAGACAGATTGATGATAACTCAATAATGGAATGATATGTATACTAAAACACACATTAAAAAAATAGAGCCAACCTGGACCCCCAGCCTGCTACCATGGATGTGCTTAACTATAAGCACGTGAATCTAATGCTTAAAGTTAGGCACCTCTCCTCAGAGTCACAGTTTCAAGAGTTAACTGCACCTTCCACTCACCTCCCTCCCCCATGTCTTCCTTGAGGGCACCCTTAGTTGTCACCTTTCCAGGCAGAGACCCGTATCTCTCTCCCATTCCAGACCAGGGGTTTAGGTTTACTGTCCCGCTGCATCTGACTCTTCTCAGCAGGTGTGACCAGGATTCAGTACCTGTGATTATCCTCTGTCCAGGGGCTCAAATAGTGTACACCAGTTAGCAACCAGCCGTCACAAAGCAAGCTGCATTTATTCTTAGGGTAAAAGCATGACAGAGAAAACCTATAAAAACAAAATAACCTACATGCATGCTGTAAGCTTACCAGAGGTCACTCCAACTCCAACCTAGGGCTCTGGTAGGTATCAGACTTTCAAACCTCCCAACTGGGTTTACCCTGTTGGTACAAATCCATGTCAATTTTCAGATCAGAAACGAGAACCCAGCCTGGATAGTTCAGGCATTTCTTTATATGGCGTGAGCCTTTGATCTTCAGTCTCTGCGGACAGGTAATAATCACCAGTCAAGGTCCCTTTCCTCGGGGTTGGGGTTTTGGGTTTTTTTGTTTTATTTTGCATAACCAGAGTTGTGGAATTTGCATTAACCACTCCCCAGGGATTCCCCCACTTAATACTTACTGTCCCAAAAATTCATGTTTGTCTGGCACATCTCAATATAGTCTTTTGAATTCCTCACACTTCCCAGGACTCACATCTATCACTGTCCTGACGCAGAGCTAACCCGAGTGGAACCGGAGGTCAGGATGTAGGGCAGGCAGCTCAGTGTAGATGGCAGCTCTCGTGTCCAGCTGGATGGTGTCCACAGCAGAATCAAGCCCTGGCTTGCAGTTGAGGGGGCCTAGGTTTCTACAAGTTTTCAGTCCCCATGTGTGCCACATTTTTTTGGAGCTTGGACTGTCTGTAGAGGAGCAGGGGGCTCTGGATCTTTGTCAGGCCCACTTGACTGGGAAAAAATTGCTGTTCCTCCTGTTCTCCCACAAAGTGAGTCAAAACAGCTGCTCCTCCCAAAGCTGCAGAGATCAACCCAGTTGGTATAGTCGAGGGCAAAAGTGAGTAAATGGAGTTTTCCCAATTCTCATTTAGGGAATATGGAGTTTAGTTTCTTAATTTACCCACTTTTTTTTTTTTTTTTAAGCCTAGAACACCATTCTTATACAGTTCATGTGCAGGTAATAGTTCTATTGGTTTTAATCCGTCAGTGGTAAGAGGGAGACTGGAGACGTGTCAAGAGTTCTCATTGGTAGATTTCCTAGTAAACAATATTTACTACAGAAAATAAAAAGCCCACTGTGGGCTATTATCAAAGTCCATTCACCTTCTGATTAAATTACCATATGATTGGCCTTGTCTACATGCAGAATAATGTATGTTACGGGTGAGGGGAAGAGGATTTCTGAAACTCACTATTATGATGCACATTAAGTGGTCTGTGTAGACCCTGCTTGGTTTGCACTAAAAGTTCTCTAGTGTGCCTAATGTAGTGCTGTTTGAGAAAGCCCTGAAAATGACCAAGTTTTGGACAACTACATAAAACTCAAAAATTGCTAAAGAATAAACTCAGAAAATGAAATTAATAAACCCCTAGAAATTTTGCATATGATACAAATCAAGTACAGAATCTCTTTTTGTAATCAGGATGCCTCTTTTGAGCTCTATGGGTTTAAACTTACTGATCAGTGCTATCTCATGTACATTGATATCAGTGTCTCTGATCACTATTTGAATACTATCTTGCTGCCTGAAGCACGGATATGGAAACATTTTTCACAGCCAGATTTTCACACTGCCAAAACAAACAAACCAACAGAATACTGAATAGGTTGCACAGACATTATAGCATACTGAGATACACATACTCCATAGAGAGAAAGATAGGAATAGTATACTTTTATCTATTGATCGATTATGGTCAATTTTATATGATATTTCTCTGCTGCTTTTCATAATATATAACATGCAAAATCACATTTGAAGAGACCTCGTTCATAAAAGCATTTTACAGTTTTAGGATCTCAAAGATAAAAATCCTAATCAGTATTCAGGTGTAAATTTTTTCTCTTGATAAATGACTGAGTCATTCACAAAACTCTTTCAGTATGAACTGATATAATAATTAAGGCCAGGACCCTGCAACTGTGTTCTTTAGCAGGGGAATTCTTATATAGTTGCACTCTGTATGAACGATCGGGTGCGTGTGAATGGCTTATGTTACAGAAACCGGATAAGTCATGATATGGTACATTAACTTTGAAATGACGATTTAAAGCAATTTGTAGTTAGATAGCAGTTTTACTGATCTACATTTTTAATATAACTTTTTTAAAACACTACATTGTACAGATGAAGTATGTGGAAGCTTGTCTAACTTACATAATTTTCTATAAAATCAAACTAATTTTGTGGTGGTAAATAAAAAAATATACTTTTTTTTAAACAATCACATTTTCACTTTTGAAAATCAGTTTTCAAGCTTTAAATCCTTGCAGTGGCAAAAGGCTAACTTTCTTACTGTAAACTATTTCACCTTGTTAACACTCTTCCATATCACCCAGCAGAAAAAATAATTAAGGCCCATTCAGGATTGCCCTGGAGCAGGGGTCGGCAACCTTTCAGAAGTGGTGTGCCGAGTCTTCATTTATTCACTCTAATTTAAGGTTTTGTGTGCCAGTAATACATTTTAACGTTTTTAGAAGGGCTCTTTCTATAAGACGCCAGGGGCAGAGACGCTGTGCCACGGGGGGCCGGACTGGGCCATGCCTCCTTGCGCCGCCCCAGCCCCAGCCCTAGCCCCAGGTTCAGCTTACCTGCTGCCTGCCTGTTTCAGGCTTCCCACGAACATTTGATTTGCAGGAAGCAGGGGAGGGGGAAGAGCAGGGGCAGAGCATTCAGGGGAGGGGGCGGAGAAAGGGCGGAGTGGGGGCGGGGACGGGGCCCCGTGGGGGGGCCCTCTTTTTGTTTTTTTTTTAAAATATGGTAACCCTAGACTGAACCCTGCCTATTTTTTTGCTGGAAGTTCATCAAAACCTGTATGTTTTCGAGAAACATCTCAGTTTCAACAAATTGCATTTTCCAGTGAAAACTTGTTTCATCACAAACTTCTTGACCAGCTTTACTGAAAATGGATCATAGAGGCACAAGCAGAGGTGAAAGTAAGCCGGTATACCCCGGTACGTCATACTGGCAAGAGCCGGTGCGCCGTACTGGGGCGGCCCAGCTTCCCCAGGCGGCAATTTAAAGGGCCTGGGGCTCCCAGCAGTGGCTGGAGCCCTGGGCCCTTGAAATTGCCACCAGAGCCCCACTGCTGGAGCCCTGGGGTAGCTGCCTCTACTGCCCTGGGCCCTTTAAATAGCCACCAGAGCCCCACCGCTGCTACCCCAGGGCTCTGGGGGCTATTTAAAGGGCTGGGGCTGTAGAAGCCGGGGACTCCAGAGCCCTGGAGTAGCGGCAGGGCTCCGGGGGCTATTTAAAGGGCCCAGGGCTCCCACTGCCTCTACAGCCCCGGCCCTTTAAAAATAGACCCCGGAGCCCTGCTGCCGGAGCCCTGGGGTAGCAGCGGCAGCCGGGGTCTCCGGCAGCGGTTTAAAGGGCCCGAGGTGGTAGCAGCGGCCGAGCCCTGGGCCCTGTAAACTGCTGCCAGATACCCAGCTGCCGCTGCTATCCCGGCGTGGGAGGGGGAGAGCACTTATCGGTACAGGGCAGGCCGGGGCTGGCTCTGACCCCCCCCCCCATCCCCGTCCCTTCCGCCCGAGGCCCTGCCCCTTCTGGGGGCCAGAGCCAGCCCCAACCCAACCCCGTACCGGTAAGTCCCTATTTTTACTTTCACCCCTGGGCACAAGGGGCCAGGCTCACTGAAAGAAATTTTGGGCCCTCGTATATCATGGTCACTGGGGCCCTACCCTTTCTCATTTCACTTTATTTGGGATATTTTGGCGTCCTACCCCCACAAGCTCAGGGCCCTGGTACAGTTGTCCCTCCTTTCCTTCCCCACTCATCAGCCCAGATTCATAAAGGAACTTCGGTGCTCAGAAAATCACTGTGATTCACAAAACCTTTGAAGCTGTTCCACTTTGGAAAAATAGTTAGTCCACCTGCTCCAGTGACTCTAATTATTTATCCAAAGTGGAACAGCTTCAACAGGAGAGATGGAGAGAGACCCACCTTAGACTATCCTATAGCCCAATGGTTAGAGCACTCGCCTGAGAGATGGCAGATCCCTGTTCAAATCCTTTCTCCTTATCAGTAAGAAGGGGACTTTATCTGGGGATCTCCTGCATCCCAGGTGAGTACACTAGCCACTTGGCTAAAAGTTATAAGAGAGATCTCCCCTAGCCTTACCTGTTTTGTGTGGAGTTAGATGTGCTTGGAGCACACCTACCAGATTGGGCCTTACAGGTGAGTTAGGTGGAGGAATGCCTATCTGTCTCCAGATCATGACTCTCACTGGGACTTAGGTGGGAGATAGGCATCCGGACATCTAGAGGGAGGCAGCAGTGTTCATGCCCAGAGGCCAAAACATAGGCACTTAGGGAACTTCTACTGTGAAAATGTAAGTGCTGAGTGATTTAGGAGCTTACAAGGTTTGACAGCAGGGGTTTTGTGAATATCAGTGGCAACTAAATATGGAATTTAGGCACCAAAAGTAGGTCCCTTTGTAAATCTAGCACAAGGTACAGGACAAAATGGAACTAAGGGATGATCGAAGAATTTTATGGGTATCACAGCTCATATGATAGGCCACGTCATCCAGGAATCTCCAGGCTGCTTTGATCTGGAGCTGAAATTTTCAGTAGATAAATTAAAAAAATTGCATGGAAACCAAAAATATATATTAATTATTACAGTTAATTGTAAAGAAAAAAGTGCCAAAAGTGAAATCGCTGCAACCTGCATGGAAACTTTTTAAAGACACCATAATAGAGGCTCAACTTAAATGTGTACCCCAAATTAAAAAACATAGTAAGAGAACCAGAGAAGTGCCACCGTGGCTAAACGAAGTAAAAGAAGCAGTGAGTGGCAAAAAGGCGTCCTCTAAAAAGTGGAAGATAAATCTCAGTGAGGAAAATAGGAGCATAAACTCTGGCAAATGAAGTGTAAAAATATAATTAGGAAGGCCAAAAAAGAATTTGAAGAACAGCTAGCCAAAGACTCAAAGTAATAGCAAAGAAAAATTAAGTACATCAGAATCAGGAAGCCTGCTAAGCAACCAGTGGGGCCACTGGACGATAGAGTTGTTAAAGGAGCACTCAAGGATGATAAGGCCATTGCGGAGAAACTAAATGAATTCTTTGCATCAGTCTTCAAGGCTGAGGATGTGAGGGAGATTCCCAAACCTGAGACATTCTTTTTAGGTGTCAAATCTGACGAACTGACCCAGATTGAGGTGTCATTAGAGAAGGTTTTGGAACAAATTGATAAAATAAACAGTAATAAGTCACCAGGACCCGATGATATTCACCCAAGAGTTCTGAAGGAACTCAAATGTGAAATTGCAGAATTACTAACTGTAGCTTGTAACCTATTATTTAATTCATCTTCTGTACCAAATTACTGGAGGATAGCTAATGTGAGGCCAATTTTTAAAAAGGGCTCTAGAGGTAATCCCGGCAATTACAGGCCGGTAAACCTGACTTCAGTACCGGGCAAACTGGTTGAAACTATAGTAAAGAACAAAATTGTCAGACAAACAGATGAACACAATTTGTTGAGGGAAGAGTCAACATGGTTTTTGTAAAGAGAAATCATGCCTCACCAATCTACTAAAATTCTTTGAGGGGGTCAACAAGCATGTGGACAAGGGGGATCCAGTGGATATAGTGTACTTAGATTTTCAGAAAGCCTTTGACAAGGTCCCTCAACCAAGGGTCGTAAGCAAAGTAAGCTGTCATGGGATAAGAGGGAAAGTCCTCTCATGGATAGGTAACTGGTTAAAAGATAAGAAACAAAGGATAGGAATAAATGATCAGTTTTCAGAATGGAGAGAAGTAAGTAGTGGTGTCCCCCAGAGGTCTGTACTGGGCCCAATCCTATTGAACATATCCATAAATGATCTGGAAAACAGAGAGGTGGCAAAATTTGCAGATGATACAAAACTACTCAAGATAGTTAAGTCCCAGGTTGACTGCGAAGAGCTACAAAAGGATCTCTCAAAACTAGGTGACTGGGCAACAAAATGGCAGATGAAATTCAATATTGATAAATGCAAAGTAATGCACATTGGAAAACATAATCCCAACTATACATATAAAATGATGGGGTCTAAATTAGCTGTTACCACTCAAGAAAGAGATTGTGGAGTCATTGTGGATAATTCTCTGAAAACATCCACTCAATGTGCAGCGGCAGTCAAAAAAGCAAACAATGTTGGGAATCATTAAGAAAGGGATAGATAATAAGACAGAAAATATCATATTGACAATATATAAATCCATGATATGCCCACATCTTGAATATTGCGTGCAGATGAGGTCACCCCCATCTCAAAAAAGATGTATTGGAATTGGAAACGGTTTGGAAAAGGGCAACAAAAATTATTAGGGATATGGAACGGCTTCCATATGAGAAGAGATTAGTAAGACTGGGACTTTTCAGCTTGGAAAAGAGATGACTAATGGGGGGATATGATAGAAGTAAATAAAATCATGTCTGGTGTGGAGAAAGTAAATAAGGAAGTGTTATTTACTCCTTCTCGTAACATAAGAACTAGGGATCACCAAATGAAATGAATAGGCAGCAGGTTTAAAACAAACAAAAGGAAGTATTTCTTTACAGAACACACAGTCAACCTGTGGAACTCTTTGCCAGAGGATGTTGTGAAGGCCAAGACTATAATAGAGTTCAAAAAAGAACTAGATAAATTCATGGATGATAGGTCCATGAATGGCTACTAGTCAGGATGGGCAGGGATGGTGTCCCTACCCTCTGTTTGCCAGAAGCTGGGAATGGGCGACAGGGAATGGATCACTTGATAATTACCTGTTTTGTTCATTCCCTCTGGGGCATCTGGCATTGGCTACTGTTGGAAGACAGGATACTGGGCTAGATGGACCTTTGGTCTGACGCAGTATGGACATTCTTATCTTCTTAAAGGCTAAATTGTTAAAAGCAAAAATAAAATGTCTTGCATTAAAAAAAGAAAGTTACTAGTTAAATAATATGCTACCATTTTTAACAGTCCTATAATGTAGATTAGGGAACAGGAAAAGAAAGTCCCATATGAATGTATGGCAGAGAGAGACTTCAAACGTTGTTCTAAGACTCTTTTTGGGATGAAGTAATTAGAAAGCTTAACATTATGTTTGGGGCTAATAATAAAACATCCAGATATATTCAACTTGGGGACTTCAACATGCTACATATAATGGTGTATAAATGCAACATTTAAAAAAAAAATCATCCTAGGCCAAATACAAAAAAAAATCTATTTTAGTCAGTGGAAGTTTTGGGTATAAAAAGAATGAAGAATTGGGCCATTAGGGCCAAATTTCAGCCTGGCTTTAACTGAGCCTTTGATTGTCCCTGTAAATAAATCCATCCACAAAACCTGTTGGCACATTTGTTTAGGATACAATCATTGTCATTGAGACAGTGAAATAACTAATTGTGCCTGCGAATTGTGTAGTTAAATATCTAAATAATTCAAATGGCAAATGCAAATAATTGCAAGCACATAAGTTGAGGCATTTTAAAATCTGACTCTTATTGACTTATATCAAATTCTATATTCTTTGCTCAGTTCTTACTCAGGCAGAACTCCCATTGAAATAAATAGGAGTTTAGTGGAAATTAATGGATGTTTTGCATACCAAGAAAGAAGAGTAAGATTTGGTCCTAACAGCTTGATTTTCCAAAAATAGAAATCAATGATGGATCTTATTGTAGAGGACTGGTATGTGGGCTTGAGTGATCTCACCAGTCTTGAAAAATATTTCAGGTAAGTGAACACAAAAATGTAATAGCACATGGTATGAATTTCTAGAGCTATATAAATGATTGCTTTCATAATTCTATTTTCTGGAACAATTTTAGAATCAAAGCTACAATATTTGATGTGTATAAAAACTGGTCAAGGTTCATTTATTTATATTGCTTATTTGTCTCTCCTCCCCAGTCCTATTCACATCTATTAAAATAATAAAGTTGAAAACAAGTGATAAATTCTACTTTGAAATAAAATCTAATTTACTTTACCAGAAAAGTGAAAGTCTTTTACTGTGTCATCTATTCCAATGGGAGCAGCATTCACTATATTAAAATCTACATTATCAGACTGGACATTCTGCTAGGAAGTGTGAGTGAAATTACAGGTCTCAGTAACAAAAATACCAGAATCAACCACATTAATCGAGATTGTGTTTTATGGCCCAGTCCTGCAAATTGTTACTGCCACATGTAGCCTCATTTATTTCAAAGAGACTCTTCATGGGAGTAAATAGACACCAAGAGTAACTGTTCGCCGGACTGTAGTCCTAAAAAGATTTATGAATGTGCTTAATTTTATGCACAAGTAATTCCACTGAAACATAAAGACAAAACAATGCCTCTATCACTCTTTTTGTGCCTGTGTATAAGGGACAGTCATGTTCTAGTCCTAAATTGTTATAAATAATCACTTCTGGTTTGCTTTAAGGGATAAGTTAAGATCACTTTTTTTTTTTGAAGACTAGAAAAGCCCTGTTTTTGGGGCACAATCCTGCAGCCCTTGACCAGCTCTATTATTGACAGTGTTAAAACTCAAACTTTCCATTCCATGCAAAATGCTAACATTTCAAAATTTCATTTTGTCACAGATCTGAACAAAAAGTCAAACTTTTGAGATTTCCCTCAAAATGAAATTCTGAGCAATTTTGTTTCAAAAATATCTAAACAATCTTATCAAAGTGCTTCATTTTGATAAGGTTGAAGTATTTCATTTTATTAAGGTTGAAGAGCTTTGTTTCAATTTTTATAATATATCATATATGTGATGTTTACAGTGTTCATGCTCATGCCTTTGCTTTCCTAGAAATCTGCTATTCTCCCGTTCTTAGACCAGGTGCTAAGATACAGCACCTAGTGTACCAACCAGGCTTACCCCAACAGGACTGACTGGGTTTAGATACCTGCAGTTCTTCCCATTGGGAGCTTGTGACCAGTGGTGAATCACAAGACAACCTTCTTAAAACAAAGTATTGTTTAATCATAACAGCACGAACAAAGCATGACATAAAAGCTTTTGAACACAACAAAAGGCCTACACACAAGTCTATCTTATCTGGAGTTTAACCATCCTCTCAATAGGTCTAACTTGCCCCAGAACTTCAACCTCTAGAGTCTGGGTTCCCATTCTCTGACCCTGTTTATCCAGTCTTATTGTTCTGTGTTTTCTGAGTCTAGTTAAACCAGTTTGGGGAGCTCAGCATGATCTTGGATGTGTCACTTCAAAAGAGAAGGCTCTTGAGTTAAGTGTTTGCTAGGAAATGCATAGCAGGAACCACCCTCCTTTCTGGGTGCATTTCCTGACAACCCTCTGACAAGTTAACTCAGTATATGCATACAGTAAACATCCTTTCAACAATCAGACAAATAGATATAATATATAATATTAACAAATTATTATAGGCAGCTCAAAACTCATCATAATAAGACATACTACAATAGTTGAACCAATAAAGTGGAAGCCAAGTGCCTTGACTTTATCAAAACAAAGTGCTTTGTTGAAGTTTTGAATGATAAATTATCAAAATTGATACAAAAATGATGATGGACTAGATTCAGCTCTGGGTTCTGCCAGTGTAACTCATGAGCCAAGGATTCCCTAATAGATTCCATTCACAATTTCTCCTGGCTTCTAGTCAGCAGAAAGTCATCTTATATCTGATAACACTGATGCACTAGTTTATTCCAAACCACTTTTCAAAAATTAACATTATAGTAATGAATGCTAATTATGGGCTAGCTTGTGGAGTTACCATGAGTTCTGAGTAAGGTGCAGCATATAGCTGTGCTGACTCAGGTGCACAGCACAATTTGGTCCCTGGATCCCCCGTGCTCCAAGAGTCTTCCTTTACATCCAGTAAGTTGTGCCAGCCCTTTACATGGCACAAGTTATTTCTTTCTTTGTACCGGCTAAGCTGTATTGGTGATATATTGGGGAGGCAGCGAAGGTTCTTCCAAGTTCTCATTCACACGTGCAGAAAGGGGATAGCAGCCCCGTGGCAGCTTCTGTCTCCTTCACGTTGTGAATTGCAATGTGGATAGCCTACACAAATGGAGTAAGGGGGTGGTGCTTTAAATCCACTTACTTCCCTGTGCAGGTGCATAGTATGAACCACTGATTGACCCTCTGAATGTGTACAGATGATATAGACTAATCCAAGAGTGGGCAAACTATGGCCCGGGGGCTGTATCCTGCCCTCCAGACATTTTAATCCGGCCCTCGAGCTCCCGCCAGGCAGTGGGATCCAGGGCTTGCCCCACTCTGGCACTCCAGCTGGGGAGCGGGGTCTGGGGCTTGTCCCACTCTGCGTGGCTCCCAGAAGCAGCGGCATGTCCCCCCTCCAGCTCTTACACATAGGGGAAGCCAGGGGGCTCCGCACGCTGCCCCCGCAGCTCCCATTGGCCGGGAACTGTGGCCAATGGGAGCTGCAGGGGTGGTGCCTGCAGTCAAGACAGCGTGTAGAGTCACCTGGCCGCGCCTCCATGTAGGAGCCGGAGGGGGGACATGCAGCTGCTTCTGGGAACTGCTTGAGGTAAGTGCGGCCTGAAGCCTGCACCCCTGACCCCTTCCCACACCCCAACCCCTTTCCCCAGCCCTGATCCCCCTCCCACCCTCCAAACCCCTCCATCCCAGCCTGGAGCAACCTCCTGCACCCCCAACCCCTCATCCCCAGCCCAGAGCCTGCACCTCCAGCCGGAGCCCTCCCCCGCACCCCAACCTCCTGCCCCAGCCCAGAGCCCCCTCCCACACCCTGAAATCTTCACTTCTGGCCCCACCACAGAGTCCGCACCCCCAGCCAGAGCCCACACCCCTCTCACACCCCAACACCCAATTTCGTGAGCATTCATGGCCCGCCATACAATTTCCATACCCAGACGTGGCCCTCGGGCCAAAAAGTTTGCCCACCCCTGCACTAATCAAACAACCAAGAGAGAAATTGAAATATATCATTCCAACTCAGACTTTTCCACTGTGTTTAGAACGTTAGTTTAATGCAATTAGTTACATTTAATAATTTGCCTTTAATCGAATTTCTTCTGCTTTTGTTTTGTGTTCCCTTCATTTGCACTATTCTCCTTAGATGCTTGAAATTAAAACTTCTTTTCCTATTGCGGCACTGTATATGTAAAACTTACTTTTTTTTCTTTTGCTTCAGTATATAGCTTATATTATTCACTTTCTTCTTGTCATCCGCTTTAGTCTAGTTTGGGGTTTATGGTTAGATAGTTAACTTGTGTTTTTCCTCTACTGACTGGCTGTCTTTAAATTAAATAAATTAATGGAGATATCCTATCTCCTAGAACTGGAAGGGACCTTGAAAGGTCATCGAGTCCAGCCCCCTGCCTTCACTAGCAGGACCAAGTACTGATTTTTCCCCAGATCCTTAAGTGGCCCCCTCAAGGATTGAACTCACAACCCTGGGTTTAGCAGGCCAAAGCTCAAACCACTGAGCTATCTCTCCCCGCCTAAGCAAAAATATTGTAGGGTCAAGGTATAAACGGTGGTCTTTATTTTTTGTTTAATTTCTTTGCAACAGATGGTAGATTTACAAAGTCAAAGGAGATCCAAATAATGTTCCTCATCATAACAATTTAGGGCAGGCCAAATTACCCCCCCCCCAACAATTTTTTTCTTTTTTCTTTTTTTAAACCAAGAAAAAACGACACTGCTTTAGGATGGCAAGTACCCTGCTCTCTGTGTCCACCACATTCTGTCTACATTCAAAATATCTTTTAATTTTACCTATTTTAAACTAATGAAGAAGCTTTTTATAAAGTGTTTGGGTAAGATCCCAATTTTTGACATCACAAATACTAAAGATTTTCTAGCTTTTTATTTCTTAATGGAATCTTCAGAGTCAGAAGTAAAAAGTTGAGGTATCAGTGGTATAGTCATGTGATTTGTTATTCAGTCCAGTGTGCTTCTTAAGAATACAATAGAGATGTTTTTTTAAGAAGACTTTTAGCAAGTAGACTCAATCTTAGGCATTTGTATAAAAAAAAAAAATCAGAGAATAACATTTTTTACTGGAATATCCATAGACACTCTTGAGATTTTAATAAGTCTTTACATTTCCATTCTCAATTATCATTTGTGGAAAACAGTGCCTAGAATTATTTAAAGCAACTGTTTTGTTAATAAATTCACTGTGTTATAATTGGACCATTAACTTATTCTTTAGCTTTTTATGAGATTTTTTTCTATTGGTGAATAATGTTTATAGTTGAAATATTTGTTAGAATAGGCAATGTGACAAGGTAGGTGGTCTTCTAATTAATATTACAGTTCAGATCTGTAAACTATACAAGGATTGTTTAACAGTTCAGAATTCATGCCCTATTATGTTCAGACATTTGTTTAGGAATAAAGTTCAACATTTGCCTTGAAACACAATTGCTGTCATTTCATGGTCTATGGAAATGATTTTTTTTTCAAGAACTGCTTTAAATGTATAATTAGTTGAAGTAATTTCTGTGACCTGTTGCTAAATATTTAGACTGTACCTTACTTCTGTTTGCGCAGAATTTTATAACTAGTACTGTAATTCTTAAACAGTTGCCAAAAAAGAAGGTTTCTTAGCAATATGAGGGACACTATAAACAGTAATAAGAGGTGAGATGTGTTTAAATAATAACTTCCATCATAAAAACATCCGAGTTGTCAAAAATGCAACAACTGAGTTGAGTATAAAACTAAATGCTGTCTAAAACCAGGATTGAATTTTTCTTATGATAAACCTGTGAGTTTTTTCCTTCAAGTCTCAACCAAATTTCCTTTAGTTGCAGAATCATATAAATAGTTATACGGTACATAGGGTTATCAAGTTGTTTAAAGTAGAATATTTCAGTGTAGTTTTTCAGATTAAGCTAAAAGTCCTAATTTTGATTGATTGTTTTTGACCAAAGAGACACATTTCAGGAATATTTTTTTCAGAATATGCAACTACTAATTAATTTAATCCAACTGTTACATAAACTTTTATGTAATGTTTTTGCAACATTGACTGACTATAGATATAACACTGTAAAGTTTAAACTTTGGAGAGGTACCAGCTAAACTATGGGTCGTGCTCTATCATAATCCATCTTTTGATGGATGTCCCGAACTCTTATTTTTAACCCTACTAACAACAGTCTGGCATATCTTCCCATAGTACGTAGTCTGTCCTGAAACAATGTCCAAGAGTGAGCTGGCATGCAGATTGAAATAACAGAATTATCTCTTACATTTAGAGATTGCAAACACTTGAGTTCACTATTGAGAACTTTGATGGGAGAATATGAAGAAGCTTCATATTCTTCTTGCATTGTGGTCACCTGTGTTGCAGCTGGCCAAATGATAATAGGTGACTCCAGTTTTCAGCATATTAATGGTTCACTTCATGAGTATAGCTATTCACAACATAAATTTGTCTCAGTATTTGTTTGCTTTTAGCTGTGGAGCAGTTGGCAATTGCTAACAGAAATAATGATAGTATCAAGAGAATTCAGCTAGGGATGGTAATAAAGCAACATGAATATAAATGAATGATAGTTTACTCTTGTATACTGATTCTAATTAGTCATTTCTGACAGTCGTAACGAAAATACAAGCTGGATAACATTGCATGTTATTGAAAAAGTGTTCAGAATTTAAACTAATAAAAGGAAATCCTAATTACTAACTAAGGTTCTCTTAGGGCTTATCTACACAGCACTGGCAATGCACACTAGAGGGGTGTGATTTGTAAAGTGCTCTAATGTGCTGCACTCTAACTGCCCTGTGTGTAGACCCTACTGGCGTGCTCTAAAGGCATTTAGTTCACAATAACATATAGTCCTAGCTGTACTATGTTAGGACTGCATTAACACAAACTAGGTATCTTTTAGAGCATACCAGCAGGGTCTACCCAGGTTAGAGTGCAGCATGTTAGTTAGCATGGCACACCATGTAGACAAACCCTTAATTTCCAAGAGAATAAGATCTTATAAGCAAACCTCTTAATCAAACTCCAGTTTTTACTCCTGTAAGTCTTCTTCCTCAGAAGTTTGAGATTCATGTTAGTTAATAATTGATTATCTGAGTTTGAGTACCAAAAAACGCAGGTTTTACTTTTATAACATATATTGAGCTCTACAGGGTACAGAATTGCCATATGACAATCCAACATCCCGGATGCCTCATTATCAGGGTTCAATCCAGGGCACAGCATAAAGAGAACCCTAGAGATTGCACTATAAAAGTCCTTCTTCGAGTAATGTCCCATATGGGTGCTCCACTGTAGGTATGTCTGCGTTGCTGCATCTCTGATTGGAGATTTTAGATAGCTGTGTCCGCTAAGCCAACACATATGCTCTCCCCGTCTCGTGCTTTGCCTCGAGGCTATCTAGCACTGCTTGGGTGAACCACCCTTGGCCTGAGATGGAGCGATCAGCAGTCCAATTCAAATTTCAGTTTGTTGTATTTTTGTAGTTGACAGTAGAGTTTCCTTTCTTTATAGTTTCTAAGTAGAGTTTCCATTTGTTCTCCTTTCCCCATTTTATTTTTCTCAAAGAAAAAAAACAAAAAAACTTTTATACCTTCGTTTTTCTCCCTGTCATTGTTGACACATTTTTTTTCTCCCTTTCACGGGGGACCACTCCCTATTATGGGGTATGCCTGGCTTCCTGGGTTCAAACATTGCCTCTCCTGCAGAGAGGCAGTACCAATTAGCAACTAACACTCGCTCTGTATTCGGTGCCTCGGAGAGGCTCACCATACGCAGAAGTGCACCTTCTCCCAAAAGGCCAGGACAAGGAAGAGCCGCGAGCTAAAACTTAAACTCATAATGATGGATAGTTCCCTCAGACTGGCCTGTGATCCTGTCCTGGGTCTCCTCCTTAACAATGGTCACCCCAGAGATATCTCCCTTGGTACTGACTTGCTGCCAGCAGCAGCAAACCCTAGTGGTACCGACCATCACTGTGATACTGCAGGAGTTTTATTTTTCCAGGGACCTATTGGTAACAGAGATGCCAGAATTTCCGCTACTCAGTACCAGTGCTCCAATTCCAACTACATCCTGGTCCCCAGGATCACACTTGGCACCAGGACACTCACCACCAGCTTCCCTGTCAGTCCCATTCTTCTCCAGTGAAGAGGCAGACCGTGAGGAGGATGACAACCTCTCCTTAGCCTCACACCACAGCGCATCTGAGCAACACCCGGGGATATCCAATGTGCACCCACATTTGGAGTTTCAACCCACCTGGTGTGAACACCTGTGAGTGCCACTACCCATGCCGTTTCCTCTGCCCCAATCGCGCCAGGACAGCTTACAGGCATCATCCATCTAGGGCCTCCAGTGTCTCTTAGAGAGAGAGAGAGCGCAAAGCAATCTCCCTCGGCCTCTCTCTCCAGAGCCCCAGAACTGCAGGAGCAAACTTTTGAGGAGGAGGAGCAGGAGCTTAGATTAAAAAGGGATGTTACCCCACCAGCAAATATCTCATCATCCTCACCATCAGAAGGTGGATGGTTTTAAATTCTTTCAAGACCTCACTAAGACGGTCACTGATGCACTCCAGATTCCTCTCGAGGAGATAAGAGTCTCATCACAAACTATTAGACATCCTGCATATAGCCTCCTCATCACAAAACGCCCTTCCAGTCAACAAGGTGATTTTTGATCCTGCCAGGGTTATTTGGCAAACACCAGACTCCATAAGACCTAATTGCAAGAGGCCGATAAAAGATATTACATGCTGTCCAAGGATGTAGACTTTCTCTTTTTTGTACCCCTCACTAAATTCTATAGTCATGGATGCTGTGAATGCTCATGGAAGACAGTACCACATTAAATCTATCCCTTATGATAAAGACTGGAAGAGACTTGATCTATTCAGGAGAAAAGCATACTCTTCTGCAACTTTAAAATTTCAGATTGCAAACTACCAGGCCCTAATCTCAAAGTATGACCACATGAATTATGGCAAACTTAATGCTTTTATTGAACACCTGCCAGACAAACAAAGAACAATTTCAAGCCATCCTTAATGGGGGCCAGCTGGTAGTGTGCACGGCACTGCAGACTACTCTAGATCCCGCAGACACAGCAGCCTGCTCGGTGTCGACAACGGTGGTAATGAGAAAAGCTACCTGGTTACTCCTCTCAGGACTACTAAAGGAAGTACAGACAACAGTAGAAGACCTCCCATTTGAGGGCTCCAAGCTCTTTGCCAACAAGACTGATGCCTCATTTCACACACTCAAAGACTCGAACTATGCTCCGCTTGTTAAGGATCTACACACCGGTTAGAAAATAAAATTTAGTACACAAGCGTCCTATAGATCCCATCCAGCCCAGTTCCCTCCATCCCAAAAGTACTTTGATCCTCAATGCATGAGACCAAGAATCCAAGAAAGAAGGCCATCAGCCCACCAAACTTCAACATCACAACCCTTGACCTCCAAACACCAGTTTTGACACATTGGTTGAGGCCCGCAGCAATCGCTCTCATCAACAATTGCTGCCACATACAACTCTTACACATCCTTTTGGACACCGCCTTGCTCTGTTCAGATAGAACTGGGAAAACATAACTTCAGACAAATGGGTTCTGGAGATCATTTCCAAAGGTTACTCCCATCCACTTCACCTCCCTCCTTCCCTGTCCCTCTCCAGGGACCTTTCTAACAAAAGCTTTCTGCACCAGGACATAGATCACCTGCTATGCATATGGGCTACTCAAAGGAAAAGGCTTTTATTCCAGATATTTCCTGATTCCCAAGAAAAAAGGAGGTTGGAGTCCTATATTATATCTAAGGCCTGGTCTACACTAGGCTTTTATGTCGAATTTAGCGCCATTACATCGAATTAACCCTGCACCCGTCCACACCACGAAGCTATTTAGTTCGACATAGAGCTCTCTTAAATTCGACTTCTGTACTCCTCCCCAACGAGAGGAGTAGCGCTAAATTCGAAATGGCCATATCGAATTAGGCTAGGTGTGGATGGAAATCGACGCTAATAGCTCCGGGAGCTATCCCACAGTGCACCACTCTGTTGACGCTCTGGACAGCAGTCCGAGCTCGGATGCTCTGACCAGCCACACAGGAAAAGCCCCGGGAAAATTTGAATTCCTTTTCCTGTCTGGGCAGTTTGAATCTCATTTCCTGTTTGGACATCGTGGCGAGCTCAGCAGCACTGGCAACGATGCAGAGCTCTCCAGCAGAGATGGCCGTGCAATCTAATAGAAAGAGGGCCCCAGCATGGACTGATCGTGAAGTCTTGGATTTCATCACTGTGTGGGGTGATGAGTCCGTGCTTTCAGAGCTGCGCTCCAAAAGAAGGAATGCTAAGATCTACGAGAATATCTCAAAAGCCATGGCAGAGAGAGGATACAGCTGTGATGCAACGCAGTGCCGCGTGAAAATCAAGGAGCTGAGACAAGGCTACAAAAAAACCAAAGAGGCAAACGGACACTCCGGATCCAAGCCCCACACATCACGTTTCTACGAGGCACTGCATTCCATCCTAGGTGCGGCCGCCACCACTACCCCACCCCGTGACCGTGGACTCTGAGGATGGGATATTGTCCGCGGCCGGTTCCTCGTCGGACATGTTAGCGGACGGGGAAGATGAAGAAGGAGATGAGGAGGACGAGGCAGTCGACAGCACTGGCATCGCTGATTTCCCCGACAGCCAGGAGCTCTTCATCACCCTTACCGAGATCCCCTACCAACCGTCCCCAGCCGTTAGCCCGGACACAGAATCAGGGGAAGGATCAAGCAGTAAGTGCTTTAAACATCTAAACATTTATTTTTAACAGAACTGGAATATTTATAATATTAACAATGTGTTTTTCATGAACTTATTTAAACATCTAAACTTTTATGTACAACAGAACTGGAATATTTATAATATTAACAGTGGGTTTATGATGATTTCTTTGCCTTAGGCGCTTAACTATTTAGTCCAAACTATTTAAAAAAAATCAAACGATGTCCGGTTTTTCATGATTCTCCAGCCAAAGACGCTCCACTCTTTACTTCTTGCCAGTGCAGCTACACCAAAATACGGTCTATATGGCCGGGATTGACGCGAAATCCTCATGGGAGAACTCCTCGTAGGTCTCATGGAGGTACCTTTCCAGCCTGTTCATCAGGTTCCTGGGTAGGGCGATCTTATTTGGTCCCCCATGGTACGAGACGTTTCCCCGCCACGACACAATCAAGTATTCTGGGATCATCACACGGCAGAGCATGGCAGCATACGGCCCTGGTTTTTGCATGCTTTCCCTAAGCATGCGTTCCTTCTCGCTGTCCGAGATCCTCATGAGGGTGATGTCGCTCATGATGCCCTGCTTTGAATTAGGCAGGGGAATGTTAGTATTGGGACTGCTTTACAGCCACGCGGTGGAGGGAGAGGGGCAGCATACAGGGATCTTTCCCTGGGACAGCCGCGAGGGGGTGGGACAGGGGCAGAGTTAATGCTAGCCTGATTGCTGCCAGCAGCGACTGGCATTGCTTTCAATGTGAAAGGACGCCAGTGCTACTATTACAGTTTTAAGCAGCCACAAGTCTACGGCTTACCATGTTTGCCTGCTACAGAAGTTCAGGTGTCCTGCCCCGCTTCTCAGATTGGCAGTGCAAGACCCCAGGCACTGAAGGCGAGGGCCGAAAATTCGACCTTGTTCTGAGTGCGCATGTGAGAGGTGCAGTGCATGGTCTTGTTCACAGAGAAAGACTATGTTCTTTGTACACAACAAAATTTATCTGTCTCAGGAATTCACTCCCTTTTTCCCATTCCCACAGACACATCTGCGACTGTCTCCCAACCCAGCCTGGCATCACACTCCCAGAGGCTAGCGCAGATTAGGCGGAGGAAGAAGAAGACACGTGAGGACATGTTCTCAGAACTAATGGGCTGCTCCCGAGCCCAGGCAGCCCAGCAGACACAGTGGAGGGAGAACTTGTCCCAAATGCACCGAGCAATCATGGAACGGGAGGAGAGGTGGCGTCAAGAGGACCAGCAGGCGACTCAAACGCTGCTTGGACTAATGAGGGAGCAAACGGACACGCTCCGGCGCCTTGTGGATGTTCTGCAAGACCGGAGGCAGGAGGACAGAGCCCCGCTGCAGTCTATCTCTAACCGCCCTCCCCCGCCACCAAGTCCCACAGCCCCCTCACCCAAAGTCCAAAGAAGGAGGGGCGGCAAGGGTCGTTAAAACTTTCAGTCAACCCCTGCAGACTGCTCAAAGTTTGAAAAGTCCTTTCCTACCCACCTCACACAAGTTCCCCGCCCCCGTTTCATGTGTGGTTCATAATAAAATATTAGTTTCTGTTAATTACTGTTTCCATGATTTTCTTTTGGAGGAGAGTCTGTCTGAAGGGGGGGAAGGGGCTTGGTAATTGGACAGGACAGTCACCTTCAGCAGGGTACAGAGGCGGGGCAGGTCCAGCATCAGGACACATACACAGTGCAGTCACCAGTTACCCTGGTCAGTCTGGGAGGTGGTTTTCATGTTCTTTGTGTGGGGGGGGGTTGCTCTGTGACTTTGTGGCGGGGGAGAGCAGTTACTGATCTTATGCAGTGGTCCTTATCATAGATCACAGAGCCACGCAGCAGGGGATCTGTAACCCTCCTCCCCCTGCCACAAAGTCACCTAGCCGACACATACACGCAGTCCCGCCCAGGAGTGCTGGCAGGCTCCGTTGAAACAACCAGTCCACCACTGCGGAGCCTGTCATTCCTGGAATTTAGAAGCATCATTTGCATCAGAACACTAAACCCGCCCCCCGCCACAGTCTGCGTCCCCGGTTTAAAACATTCCCGCGAAAACAGTAATAAAGACAACGGTGTTCATTAACAAAACAGAACTGATTTTATTTTTTGGGAAGGGGGTGAAGGGGGTATGTAGCTGGAGAGGATAGTCAACATAAACTGGGTAAAGAAACGGGGGCAGGTTGAGCTTCTGTGTCCACAAACTTAACAGTCACTGGTTACCCTGCTCAGTCAGGAACCTAGCTTTCAAAGCCTCCCGGATGCACAGCGCGTCCCGCTGGGATCTTCTAATCACCCGGCTGTCTGGCTGGGCGTAATCGGAAGCCAGGGTATTTGCCTCAACCTCCCACCCCGCCATAAAGGTCTCCCCCTTGCTCTCACAGAGATTGTGGAGCACACAGCAAGCTGCAATAACAATGGGGATATTGGTTTCGCTGAGATCACAGCGAGTCAGTAAGCTTCTCCATCTCCCCTTGAGACGGCCAAAAGCACACTCCACCACCATTCTGCACTTGCTCAGACGGTAGTTGAACAGTTCTTTTTCTGTGTCCAGGGCGCCAGTATAGGGCTTCATGAGCCAGGGCATTAGCGGGTATGCTGGGTCCCCGAGGATCACTGTAGGCATCTCCACATCCCCAAGAGTTATTTTGTGGTCCGGGAAGTAAATACCTTCCTGCAGCCGTCTAAACAGACCAGAGTTCCTGAACACGCGAGCGTCATGAACCTTGCCCGGCCATCCGACGTTGATGTTGGTAAAACGTCCCCTATGGTCCACCAGTGCTTGCAGCACCATTGAAAAGTAGCCCTTTCTGTTAATGTACTGGCTGGCCTGGTGGTCCGGTCCCAGGATAGGGATGTGAGTCCCATCTATAGCCCCACCGCAGTTTGGGAATCCCATCATGGCGAAGCCATCTATGATGACCTGCGCGTTTCCCAGGGTCACTACCTTTGAGAGCAGTACCTTAACGATTGCGTTGGCTACTTGCATCACAACAACCCCCACGGTAGATTTGCCCACACCAAAGTGGTTCGCGACTGACCGGTAGCTGTCCGGCGTTGCAAGCTTCCAGAGGGCTGTGGCCACTCGCTTCTGGACAGTCAGGGCTGCTCGCATCCGGGTGTCATTGCGCTTCAGGGCAGGGGACAGCAACTCACAGAGTTCCAGGAAAGTCCCCTTCCGCATGCGAAAGTTTCGCAGCCACTGGGATTCATCCCAGACCTGCAGCACTATGCGGTCCCACCAGTCCGTGCTTGTTTCCCGAGCCCAGAATCGCCGTTCCACAATATCCACATGACCCATTGCCACCGTGATGTCCTGGGCGCTGGGGCTCGTGGTTTCTGACAGCTCTGTGCTACTCTCCGACTTCAGGCCCTCACGGCGGTGCCGTAGCCTCCTCACCTGATTTCTCTGCATCTGCCTCAGGGAAAGGTGTATGATAAGCTGCGAGGCGTTGAGAACGGCCACAACTGCAGCGATGGTCGCAGGGGGATCCATGCTCGCAGTGCTGTGGCGTCCGCGCTGTCACTGACCAGAAAAGTGCGCGAACTGATTTCCCGCCGGCGCTTTCAGGGAGGGAGGGAGGTCGGTAGTGACGGACGGATGACGACAGTTACCCAAAAGCACCCTCGACACATTTTTTTACCCAGAAGGCATTGGCGGCTCGACCCAGAATTCCAATGGGCAGCGGGGACTGCAGGAACTGTGGGATAGCTGCCCACAGTGCACCGCTTCCAATGTCGACGCTTGCCCCGTTAGTGTGGACTCACAAAGTCGAATTACTGTCCTTAGTGTGGACACACACGTTCGACTTTGTAATATCGATTCCACATATTCGATTTAAGTGAAATCGAACTACCCTCATAGTGTAGACATACCCTAAAAGCACTAAACAAATACATGAAGGCGCAAAAATTCAAGATAGTTACACTAGTAACTAGGAGTTATTCCATCTCTAGACCAGGGAGACTGGTTCTCAGCCCTTGACCTCCAAGATGCCTATTTCTACATATCAATTCAACTATCCCACAGAAGATTCCTCTGCTTCACCTTTGGCCAAGACCACTACCAATACAGAATGCTTCCATTTGGCCTATTGTCTGTGCCCAGAGTATTTTCCAAAATTCTATCTGTGGTAGCAGCTCATCTACGCAAATTGGGAATCATAATCTACGCATATTTAGATGATTGCCTTCTCAGTGCTTGTTCATTTGACGACACCCTACGAGCAACTCAAAAGATTATGGACATATTTGCACAGTTGGGTTTACAACTCGATACCCAGAAATTGACCTTGACACCAGTGCAACACTTGGAGTTGATAGTGGCTTATCTTGACGCGGTGGAGGCCAGAGCATTCCTCCCACTACACAGATATAACACCCTGACCACCCTAATAGACACAGTCAAGGCCAGCCCATAAATGTCAATCAGAAATTGCCTTCAGTTTCTTGGGCACATGGCAGTGGGCACATTCATGATATCTCATGTGAGACTACACATGCGGTGCCTACAAGCATGCCTCAGATTGGTATACATGCCAAACAAGGACAGATTAAACAAGCCACTGTCGATGCCGTTCCTGGTCAAAGGCTCCCTAGAATGGTGGAAAAGATCCAAGGAATGTCTGAAAGGATCCCATTCATGCACCTCCACTAGCATTGATACTGACAAGACACATCTCTAATAGGCTGGGGAGCTCACCTGAACAACCACAAGGTTCAGGGCAAATGGTCCCCCATGGAATCCGCACTCCATAACAACCTTTTGGAACTCAGAGCAGTCAGGAATGCTTGTGCGTTTTTTCTACCAGTAATCAAGGGTATGCATATGAAAAATTATGACAGACAACATAGCATGCATGTTTTACATAAATTGACAAGGGGGTGCCTGATCACCCTCCCTCTGCACAGAAGCAGTAAAACTGTGGAATTTGGGCATTCACCACAAAGTTCTCATATCAGCCACTTACCTTCCAGGATTACAGAATTATCATGGCAGACAGTCTGTCGCAAGTTCTCACACGATCATGAATGGGAAATGGACCCGACATATTCAGTCGCTGAGGGCCTCCAACAATAGACTTGTTTGCTACTTACCTGAACAAGAAATGCTCCTGTTATTGCTCCAGAGCCGGACTGGGGAAACAGTCACTAGGTGATTCTTTCCTTTTTCAATGGAACGAAGAGCTTCTGTACGCCTTTCCTCCATTCCCTCTTATATAAAAGGTCTTACTAAAAATAAAGAGGGAAAAAGCAAAAGTTATACTCATAGTTCTCACCTGGCCAAGACAAATGTGGTACCCCTAGCACAGCTTTCAAGGAACCCACACCAACTTCTCTTCAACCAATTCCTCACCTCCTCTCCCAGAATGCTGGACAGACCTTTCATCCCAATTTACAGGTTCTCTGACTCAAGGCTTGGCTCCTCCATGGTTCCAATGCATAGAGAATTTCTGCTCTGAGGAGGTCAAAGAAGTGCTCTTACACATCAGAAAATCAATGACTCATCACACTTAAGTGCAAAAGTGGAAAAGATTCCAAATCTGTTGTAATTCCAAACAAATTACCCCAGCATCTTCCACCCTTCCCCTAATTCTAGACTACATACTAGATCCTAAGAAGGGACTGTCTCTTAGCTCACTAAAAGTACACCTTGCAGCTATAACCGCCTTCAATGAGCAGACAGATGGATATTCAATATTCGCCCATGCAACAACAAAGAGATTCCTCAAGGGCATGGGAAACCTCTTCCCACAAACCAGATGCTCCATGCCAACATGGGACTTTAATCTAGTTCTCAGAAGCCTAACAAGGGCACCTTTCGGACCCACGGCTATGTACTCGCGTACATAGTGGCCATCACCTCCTCATGGAAAACAGGTGAAATAGCTGCACTAATGGCACACTCCCCCTTCACAATTTTCTTTAAAGACAAAGCCACACTGAGGCCACGCCCAAAGTTCCTCCCCAAAGTAGCCTCGTCCTTCCATATTAACCAATTCCTTCACTTCTCACCTTCTTCCCAAAGCCTCACCATGACAACAGGGAGACAATATTACATATTCTTGATGTTAGAAGAGCTTTGGCATTTTATTTGAACAGGACAAAGGACTTTAGGAAATCTCCTAAACTGTTCCTATCTATTGCAGACAGACCCAAGGGCTCTGCAATATCTCTCAAAATGGGTCTCAACTGTATTAACTGTTGTTATCATGCCGGTAATCTGCAACCTCCATCCGGAGTCCACACATATTCCATGAGATCTGTTTCCACCTCTGTCTCATTCGTTAGAAATATCCCCATCTCAGAAATATGCAGAGCAGCAACTTGGGCGTCTACTCATACCTTAACAGAACACTATGCACTTACACAACACTCAGCTTCCAATGCCATCTTCGTCTGCACAGTGTTGACATCATTAATAGACTCGACTCTGAAGCCCCAGTCCTCCCCAGTCCTCCATCGTGCTGCTGTGGAGTCACCTACAGTGGAGCAACCATAGGGACAATACTCGAAGAAGAAGAGGGAGTTACTCACCTTGTGCAGTAACAATGGTTCTTCGAGATGTGTGTCCCTATGGGTGCTCCACAACCCACCCTCTTCCCTCTATTTTGGAGTTCTCAATATGGGGCTCCGCAATAGAGAAGGAACTGAGGGCGATTTGCCCATTTAGCGATAGATAGCCTCAAGGCAAGGCATGAGACAGGAAGAGTGCATGTGCGAGCCAAACAGATGCTGCTATCTAAAATCTCCGATCAGAGGCGTAGGGACGCAGACACACCTATAGTGGAGCACCCATAGGGGGACACAACTTGAAGAACCATCGTTACTGCAAAAGGTGAATAACTCCCTCCATCCTCCTAGAACTCTCCGGAGCTTTTGACATAGTGGACCACAAGGCACTGTTAGCCATCCATGTGACATAGCAGGAGTAGATAGCACAGCACTACAGTGATTCCCATCTTTCCTGTCTAGCAGAACTATGAGAATGGTGATGGAATGTCCCTGACAGTTGCATTGCTTTAGAACAATGCAGATCACAAAGACCAGACAGAAGTGCCTGAGAGCTGGGACAAAACAGCCTCAGTCGAGGGGGGTCAATATGGGAAGAACTTCCAGAGAGGTGAACTGACCATCTTTAGGAAATGCTGCAGAACCTACCTTTTTAATGAAGGCTTTCCCGCATGCCCAGAATGACACTCACAACACTGATATTCCTTCCACCTCCATCCCATAGACCCGGTCAACGAAACAGAAACTAAGAACAGTAACAAAAAATTACCCCAAGCAGAGTTTTTACCCTGAAAAGGGAGAAGAGACAGAAATTCTGTGAAGTCCACTAGGGACTTCACTGCTGCTAATCAATTTTACGTGAGAGATGGTCAGATACTACACTAATGGAGAGACGATATAAAACCATGAAATCTTAGGATTGTACCATCATTGCTTTCTTATTGGAAATCCCTTCTCATAGCCTTCAGCTCTCTCCTGTGAGAATGTATGGTTTAGCTAAGATCTAGGAAAATTAAAGTTTTGTTTCCTTGAAATGTTTGGTCTCCTTTTTTCCCCTAGCTGTAACTAAGAGTTTCTCTGTCTCTGTAATCTAAAATTGTAGCAATACTGTAATTGTATTTTCTTGTGTAGCAGACCATTTGGCAGGACTACTATAGAATTTAGCTACTTCAGTTCATCTTGTGCTTCCAAATCAATATGGAAGGAATTTGCTTCAGGACTTTTCTTTTTTGTAGGAATTCCAAGGGTTTAGGTCTTTTCCACACACAGATTTGGTTTCCCATCTTTTTTTATAAGTCTGTCACATACTGTCCTGTATTTTACAAGAGTGGATTAAATTCTTCCACTCACTGTTTGCTCACATTGTTCACATTATCCAGTCACCCTTCTATCTTGGTAACATATTCATCTAGAGAATTTATTCTTATAAATAAAATATCAAGTTTGTCTCCCATAAAAGACTTTGTGTGAGTCCATCTGTATTGGTAACTAATGATTCTCAAAGTTCTCAGATATAACTTTTCTTGTTTACTGAAGTAGGGGAGGGAAAAGATGGCTGCTGCAATGAATCCTACATTGAAAAAAATGAAATACATAGATTTCAAAGTGATTCACAAAGGAGGGGGGAAACTGAAGTATTGAGAAGTTAAGTTGCTTGCCCAAGATTACTTAACATACCTGCATGTGGGATATATACATACTTCTCTGTCAAAGTTATTTGATCCAAACATTCACCCTTAAGGCACTGTTGGATAATTAGAATAACATGAAGCAACAGAAAGCTATAACTTCAGACAGTACCTAAATTAAAATATTATAGGTGATAAAATGATTTATTGGTAAATATTGACAGAAAGCATTACTGTCAATAATAGATTAATAAACAAAAAAAGCTTACAATATGTCATTTTCAAAGCCGTATTTTAAATATGATTTAAATAAATCTAGTTTTGGTAAAATCTCAACCTACAATGTTGCATACAGGAGTACAAATTCAGTTCTCATTTAGTCAGTCTTAACTACACAGTAAATTTAGATCAGATTTACGCTGATGTAAATAGGAGTAGAATTTGTCTCAGGGTCATAAACTGGGGATCAGTGTTCTGAGGAGAACTGAGATCAGTCTGGATTCAAGCACTGTGACAACACTTCTTCAGTTTGTTAATACTTCTTTATATCACTTATATAGCTAAATTTAAAACAGATTCTGGTTTTGGTGATTGATAATTTCCTATCCTCAGAATCAGACTACATCTAGACTGTGATGAAAACAGCACCTTATGAAAAAATAATATATAACTATAAAATAAACCAGATATCTTTCAAGAGCATTTGGATGCCATTATTGATTACATTCACAGACTATGATAACTCTTCAGTAGAATTGGCTTAAAGTTTTCCAGTGGAACAGTTTGCTTTCAGGAAATGCCACTTTGAAATATTTAATGGGAACGTATCTATTTTGTCAAAATTTTTGATGGGAAATTATTGAAATGTTTTGTTTTGATAAGGTCAAAACATTTTGTTTTGATTTTTATCATTTTGACGTGTGTGTGTGTGTGTGTGTGTGTATGACAAAATTATTAAATTTAAACAAAACGTTTTGACCTTATTGAAACAAAATGTTTAGGTCATTTCAGTGTTGCCAAAACAAAATATTTCAGAACTTTCAGTGTTGCAGTAAATTAAAAAATTTCTAATATTTGTTGTTCTTAGGGACTAAAGAAATTTCAAAATATCCTATTTCCTGTGGAAGGGAAATTCTATTTCTCGACCAGCTGTATTCTTCAGATACTTAATTATGTAGAATAGGGAAACCATGCAGATAAATTAAATAACTGAGGATAGGATTAGTTTCATGCAGGATTATCAACTATCTCCTTTTTTGTTTTGTTTTAAATTAAAGAATTTGTGTACTTTTTCATTTAGAAATAAAACTTTTGCAGCCCTTTACATTTTGTTTCATCCTCCCTTTACCTGATGTTATATCCTTCTTCCTGTGCGTCAGACTTTCACTCTCTCTTTCTTCAGATCCCTTCTCAAATTCATTTATTTTGCTTTTCTTTCCACCTTTAACCTCTATTCATTTCCCTTTTCTCTACCTCATTCTCAGTGTTAAAAATATCAGAATATATAAAGCTTATTTGCAGTATAATGCAAATCATATCGTATTTATTTTATCCTTTTTTCACTTCTTTTTCTATCATTTCTTTTGTCTGTTTTCTATGTTTTCTTGTTTGTCTGGTGTGGTTTTAAGCTTTTTGGTTTAGGGACAGTGGGTCTGGTACTGATCTCACTCATATCAGCTGAACATTGTCCAGTTGACTTCAGTAGTGTTATTCCTGATTTAAATTAGCATGAGACCAGAATCAGGGTCAGTGTCATCTTCTGATTTCTATAAAGAACCATGCAAAATTACAGTGCTCTATAAATATTTAAAATTAATAAAAAGGAGTTTTACAATTTTGGAAATCAGTTAAATTATATTAGTGCTAAACAGATGTGAGATCAAAATCAGGCATATCATATTCAGCTTGAATGTAAGTGGCATATAGCAAAGTTGATGTTTAATCATACTATATGGTTCAGATTTTTCTTCAGTTGGAATTATTATATTTTCATTTAATTGACATTAATCACATCAATATTCTAAAGGAAAATACATATAAATTGCAATAATTCTAAAAGATTATGCAAGAGAAATGTTTACGCACAGCTTTCTTTAGCAATATTTCCATGTATTTGCACACTACCTATGTTTGCTTCCCTATGCTAAATTAATGACATGATTTTTTAATATATTTCAATTGATCAATAAATGTGGTATACAAGTACATTAAAGTGGATTGCTTTAGAGCCAGAATTTTCCTATGAAGAAAATCCTTGAAAATCTAATGTGCTGACAACTATAATCACAGCAGATGCATTAATTACTGTTATTGCATATTGCACCATCAATTGTGTCATAGTCTCTGCCAAATATTAAGTATTTTGACCTTTGATATTAATAGAGAAGGATATAAGGGATACATAAAATAAACTGTAAATGTAAAGAATAGGGAAACATGTTATAAACTTCATTTTGTTCATAGATGTTTTTTAACCTTCCAGATATTGTTTTTCTGTTAACTATAATTTTATGAAATATTTAACATACTATAGAGTTGGAATACCACATTATGAAATACATCTATTTTACAGAACAAAGTTTTCCAAAATGTAGGTAATTATATAATAGCTTTGGAATAAGAAAATCAAGCCATATACTTTCTTGTTTCACAGTGCCACTAAGATACCAGAGTGATAAGAACTATAGAAATATAGATAGGTAGGTCTATAAGAAATTTACTGTGTGTGATAGTTTATTTACTAGGCCTTGTTACTTTATTTAGAAGGAGAGGATTTGTCACTTGATTCATTTAGGGCCCTTTTCTTCCCTGCTCCTCAATAAACTATGTAGATGAAAAGAAATGAAGTGAGCGTCTTCTTGTGGGATTTCCTGCTCACACTTCTGTCTTTTGAGGAATTGTTCCATTCCACACAGTCACTCCTAACCTTGTAAAGATTGGTCAGTGAAAGAATTTTTCAGGCTTTTCCTCCAAAATGTAACCAGTTCCTACTCAGCGTGATATCACAACTATGCCCAGGGTTGGCCTGAGTATTTTAGGACGGGTCAGTGAAATGTTTCCTTGGACTTAACTGACTCATTTACATAATAGAAAGAGAAAGGAAAGCATGGTGGATATAGGTAGCACTCTTCCCTCCCATCAAGAAGCTAGGGCTGGGCTCTACCCTCTGTTGCATGCAAGTGGCTCCCATTGAAATCAGCAGACTGCTTAATTAATCAGAAGTCACAGTCTGGCCCTCACTGTTTTAGAATTGCTATTATCTAAATAGCTTGATAATGTTTGTTATTTTATGGCAACATAACATTTGTCATGTTTAATACAATGGTTTTATTTTAAATTTAGGATTACATCTAAAAGTTCATTTGAGAATAACTAGCATGGTGTAAGTAATCAAATATTCAAACCTTAATCACTTCTAAACCTTGTTAATCTGATCTAGCATAACACTGTTAAACATAAGGGCTCTATTCATTAATTTACAGTACATTTCTGTTCTTGTTTGGTTTCTTTTTGGTTTTGGTTTTTTCATGTTATGCTTTTCTGAACAGTTATTATGATGTTGATTTTCATGAAGCCAAACTACTTAAAGATTTAAAAGTATCATTTCTGGTATGCACTATGCTACAACCAAAAGCAGAACAAAGAGCCTAGATAAAAAAAAAAAAAAGTTAGCTAGTTTGATTAGATTCATTAACCAAAACCACTATATGTAGATTTTTTGCAAATGTCCAGACATCAGTAAGAACTGCTTTTATAGTTCTGGTTCTAAAGAATTCATTTATTTAATTTTTTATACTGAATACTTTTTCCTTTATCAAATGTTGCTGGCAGTTAATTCCAGCTCAAGGTTCCTTGGCCAACTCAATTACTGTTAGAAATGCAGTTCACGCCCTCATTTAATCAAGTGGAAATTAAGATTTAGTTGTGTGTACAATTTGGCAGTACTGTCTGTTTGATTTCTGGGCCAGAATTAAATTTCTACATAGGTCATTAATGCCTCTAATTATCTCATTCAACATGAACCAGTTATAAATACTTGCCTAATTTGCCGCAGTTCAAAATTCATGCCTACAGGTTAATGATGACTACAGCAAGGAGAGGTCAACACACATTTTGAAATACATTTGCAGACACATACCGGCAATAAATAGACAACCTTCCTTTTCTTTCTCCTCTAAATCGTTAATGGTGCTTAGGAGGGCTCTGGTTACAATACTTAGTACAGTATGTGTACCTTGCTATTCACTCTTGCTTCCATTCTTCCTTCCCTTGTCAGGCTGAAGAGAAGAAATAGCAAAAGCCCTCTAGTGACTGAATAGGTTCCCTACATTGTACTTGTAAACCTGACTTAAAACATCAGTTGCTTTTAAAGGAAGTGTGTTCATTAATTAAGCTCAATAGCGAGTGATTCTTAAGAACAAAAATAGTGATTTTGTGATCATTCTAAGTACTCACTTGTAACTAGGACAATTATAGGTCCAGTTTCATGGGTTATTTATAGAATAAACTAGGTATAGTGCATTAGAAAACTTCCCTCTGCTATACTGAAAATGCTTAAATACTCCCTGTGAATCTATTTTAATCAGTCTCCTAGAATTTGAGCAACTATAATGGCCATACCACTTAGTAAAAAGCTTCATCTTCAAATTGGATTGGAGATATTATATGCAATTTCAGCTATTCAACACAATTGAGGAGTGTCATAGAGCCAAGTCTCCAGGATGCAGGCGATCTTGGGTACTTCATCGCTGGTTGTTTGTAGGTGACAGATCTTGCACTGATCATGAGAACATCATAACGCCCTTACTGGGTCAGACCAATGGTCTATTCATCCCAGTATCTTGTCTTCTGACAGGAACCAGTGCCAGGTGCTTCGGCGGGAATGAACAGAACAGGCAATCATTGAGTGATCCGTCCCCTGTTGTCCACTCCCAGCTTCTGACAATCAGAGGCTAGGGATACCCAGAACATGGGGTTGTATCCCTGACCATCTTGGGTAATAGCCATTGATAGACCTGTCCATGAACTTAACTCATTCTTTTTTGAACCTCACTATAGTTTTGGCCTTCACAACATCCCCTGGCAACAAATTCCACAAATTGACTATGTGTTGTGTGATGAAGTACTTCCTTTTGTTTTAAACCTACTGCCTATTAATTTCAGTGGCCCCTGGTTCTGGTGTTATCGTGAAGGAGTGAATAACATATCCTTATTCTCTTGCTCCACACCATTCATGATTTTATGGACCGCTATCATAACCCTTCTTAGTTGTCTCTCTTCCAAGCTGAAAAGTTCCAGTCTTTTTAATCTCTCCTCATACTGAGCTGTTCCATACCCTTAATCATTTTTGTTGCCTTTCTGTGTACCTTTTCCAATTCTAATATTTATTTTCAGATGGGGTGAACAGAACTGCACACAGTTGTGGGCATACCATGAATTTATATAGTGGCATTATGATATTTTCTGTCTTCTTATCTATCCTTTTCCTAATGGTTCTCAACATTGTTAGCTTTTTTGATTTGCTTCTGTACACTGAGTGGATGTTTTCAGACAACTATCCACAATGAATCCAAGATCACTTTCTTGAGTGCTAACAGCTAATTTAGACGCCATCATTTTGTATGTATTGTTGGGATTATATTTTCCAATGTGCATTACTTTGCATTTATCAACATTGAATTTCATCTGCCATTTTGTTTCCCAGTCACTCAGTTTTGCAAGATCCCTTTGTAACTCTTCACAGTCTGCTTTGGATTAAACTATCTTGAATAATTTTGTATTGTCTGCAAATTTTGCCACCTCACTGTTTATCCCTCTTTCCAGATCATTTATGAATATGTTGAATAGCACTCGTCCTAATATAGATCTCTGGAGGACACCACTATTTACCTCCGTCCATTCTGAAAACTGACCATTTATTCTTACCCTTTTTTCCCTGTCTTTTAAAAAGTTTCTGATCCATGAGAGGACCTCTCTTATCCCATGACTGTTTACTTTGGTTTAAGAGCCTTTGGTGAAGGACTTTGTCAAAAGCTTTTGGGAAATCCAAGTACACTATATCCACTGGATCACCCTTGTCCACATATTTGTTGACCCCCTCAAAGAATTCTAATGGATTTGAGAGGCATGATTTCCCTTTACAAAGCCTCGTTGACTCTTTCTTCCCCAACAAATTGTATTAATCTATGTGTCTGTTAATTCTGTTCTTTACTGTAGTTTCAACCAATTTGCCTGGTACTGAAGTTAGGCTTACTGGCCTTTAGTTGCTAGGATTGCCTCTGGACACTTCTTTAAAAATTGGTGTCACCTTGTCCAGTGATCTGGATATCATCCAGATATCCTCCAGTCATCTGGTACAGAAGCTGATTGAAATGATAAATTACATATCACTCACTGTTAGTAGTTCTACAGTTTCATACTTGAGTTCTTTCAGAACAGCATCAATTTTATTTCAGGTAACTTTGGGTATGTCTATACTGCAGATATCCGAGGCTGAACCACATCAGCTGACTTGGGCTCATGCTAAGGGATGTTTAATTGCTCTGTAAACGTTTGGGCTCACTCTGGAGCCCGGGGTCTAGGATCCTGCGAGGTCCAGAATGTCTACATTATAGGAGAAGCAGGGTCCCAGCCCCTTTAAGGGCACTCAGGCTTCTCTGCTGCTCCAATGAGGCTGGTGGCATGCGTAGCAATTAGAGCTGGTCCCTACTGCTGTGTCCCCGATAGAGGGAAGAAAGGGGGAGAATACTTCATATCTCTTGTAATGAATAAATAAGATGAACATGTTATAGTTCATTCAGCTACAAAGGGTTTTTCAGTATATATGAAATCTTTGTATCATTTATATTTTTCCTGGTAGTAATTGTACAGGACAGTCTTGCCAACTCCAGTCATTCAAAAATCACGAGTCAGGCCTCCAAAAAAATCATAAGATTTAGAAAAGGGTTCTTTTATTTGACTTCTTGATTTCTGAGCCTTTAGATTGTGCTCATTTCAGGGTTTTCTCTGCTGCCTGGAAGGCTAGAAGGTTCTGTTTTGTTTTATAATGGAAGATGAGTTTGTCAGCTCCAGGAACTGGGGTTTTAAGTAAAGCAATAAATATTGCAAGACTGACAATAAAATCACAAGAGTTGGCAACATTGAGAGCAATATTTTGCAACTGTGGAGGAAATAAAATATTTCTTATTATGTAATAGACTTTATTTTGTTTACATATAGAAATTAATTCATGACTAAATCTTGCAACCAATTTATGTAAGCCATATTCATTGCTAAAATTAATACTACTTCTTGTCACAGACACCTAAAAGCATCCATATCAAAATATTTGAAAATTTAGAAATACACTATTGTGCAGGTTAGGATAAAAAATAAATTTGACCTGCTTAAAATTGTTAGACTCTGATAAGGCTATATTATTTTTAAACCACCTGTTTTGTCACCAATATTTTTTTAATGTGGCCATTTCTTTCTGGGATGCAGAAGACAATAGTTAGTGTATGTGTATGTATTTATATGTACAGAAACAGTAGTTAATGAACACTGCTTACGTTGTCTCTAATGTTGCCATCGAAGGGCCACACTGTGTCCGTTCCTGCATGCACATGCATGAGGACTTGTAAGGCATCCCTTCTTCTTCTGCACTGGATATCCATACTGTGGGTAGTTGCATCTGGGGAGACAGCAACTTCCAGAAAACCATTGTGTGTGGTTTTCTCCACCATCATTGTGCATGTGGGTAAGAGTGGGCAGGGAATGGATGGAGTGTTAACCAGGTACATTTTCTGCGTGATGTATGGTGGTGGGGTGCATGTTCCACCGGCAACACAGGGGAATCACAAGGCAGAACGTAATTCATAGTCGTCATCTCTTTCACAAGCTGCATTTGAGGCAATGGAAAACTTGTGCAAAGCTTGTGGCAGGGTCATGATTGACCCTAAACAAGATTTTTTTAAAAAATACCTATGTTCATATCATTTATATTTGAGATGGGAGAAACTGATATTTATCAAATAAAGAACTACAAGATAGGGCTGATCCTACAATAACTTATTACCAAATATAGTGCTTACTACTATGAATAGTTTCATTGGCTTCAATTGAACTATTCATAGTAGTAAACACTATGCTCTATAGCGAGTGTCTGCAGGATTGATCCCTAACAATGTACAAAATTATAAAAAACAATTTTCAGAAATTCTCTAATTTCATTTTCACCCATTTTTGCACTTCCATCATTTTTTGCTTTCATGAAATTTTGGGAAAACATGCAAAATTTTCGTTGATCTCATCCTTTTTAATGTTACATGATGCTAGGCAATATGAATATAATTATAAAATCTTTCTGATTTTGTTTGAAAAAGTTAAAATGTTATTTAAAAATCATTCGGTTATCCATAATACAAAATGTAATACATTGCCTTAACCTCCAAATTGTATCGTGCAAGGGTTTACTTCTGCAACCCTTTTCTCACATGAATAATACTTATCTTGAACAACATGTTTGAGTAAGAATTAGTGATGAGAGAAAGGCATTGCAGTATCAGACATTACAGAACAACATCAGTGTAGACTTTTTTGCAAGAAGATTCTTAAGGGGGAGACTTGATTTTACAAAAGCTTAGCTGTTCAACAAACTAATTTACAGCAAAACTTGTGCAATGCAGAAAGTAATTAATCTTGCATGTTTCTTTAACAGGCTCATGCAAGCAAAGAGCTGGAAGAGCAGTTGCGGTCTGTGTCCAGTGTGGATGAACTCATGACAGTACTTTACCCAGAGTACTGGAAAATGTTCAAATGTCAGTTGAGGAAAGGGGGCTGGCAACACAACAGGGAACACTCCAGCTTCGACACAAGATCAGATGATTCAATAAAATTTGCAGCAGCACATTATAATGCAGAGATCTTGAAAAGTAAGTTCAGGAAATAAAAGATGTACCAAATACTGTAAATCAAAATCTGAAGAAATGTCAGTTATGTCAAAAACACTTTAAAATCTAAGCATTGAAAATAAAAACGGCTAAGGCCTTTGATTTGTATTAATGCATCAGTTAAGACCTTTAAACCAGTGCTTAATTTGTAATTAAAGAGGTGCCAGGGCTCAGCAATTTTTCTTATTTTCATAACTGACGTGGCAAGTCCAGAGGTGCCGGGGCTATGAACTGCCAAGCCTACAGGTGCTGGGGCTCAGCCCTGGCAAGCTCTGGCACAAATTAAGCACTGCTGTAGACACTTCCATAATGAAAGAAACTAATCCTTATGGCTATTTTTTTCTGATATACGTTTTGTGAACTAGGGTTACCATATTTCAGCAAGCAAAAAAGAGGACGGGAGGAGCCCCGCCCTAGCCCCACCCCTGCCCCTCCCACTTCCCGCCCCCCTCAGAACCCCCAACCCTCCCCCCGTTCCTTGTCCCCTGACTGCCCCCTCCTGGGACCCCTGCCCCTAACTGCCCCCCAGGACTCCACCCCCTACCTAAG
>NW_020664417.1:38562028-38596017 GCF_002925995.2 Terrapene triunguis | reverse complement strand
TCTCTTGACTGCCTCCTCCAAAATCTCCCTGCCCCTTCTCCTGCCCCCTGGCCCCTTACCCTGCCGCTCAGAACATGGTGTTGGGCTCTGTGCGGAGCCGGACACGTGGCTGCGCTCCCCAGCGCAACACACAACCCGGTCCCTGACCCCGCACAGTGCTGCCGGAGCAAGGGAGCAGGGGAGAAGGAGAAGTGAGGGGAGGAGGGGCTGCCGAGGCCCGATGCAAACGGCCCGGCAGGCCGGACGGCTCAGAATGCGGGGGAGGAGGGGCGGGGAGGAGGAGCTCTACAGCTGCTCCGGAGTCCAGCCCGGCAAGCTGCGGGGGAAGGGCTCTGGCTGCCAGAGCCCCATGCGAGCGGCTGAATTTCCTGCAGCCCTCCCAGCCGTGCCTCGCTCTGCCTGGGGGGGAAATCCTGGACATTTTTAGTGATTTACAAATTCCCCCCCGGACGCTATTTTTAACACAAAAAGGAGGACATGTCCGGGTAAATCCGGACGAATGGTAACCCTATGTGAACTCAGTGGGATGCATGAGGTGTACACTGATGCAGAAGGAAGTGTTTGCACCATTTTCAGATGGTACATTACAGCAGATATTTGAAATTAAATCCAGAAGTCCTCAGCTGGAAAGAATCTCTGCTATGCTGGGACTTTGAAGACTTTGCAGGAAGTAAAAAGGCAGTAATAGGTGACTCCCAAAGAATGTCCCCACTGGGGGGAGGGGGAGGGGGAGTGAGGAGAAAATATTTGTCTTTTTCCTCCTGATTTTCTTCAATTAAGCAATAACCCAGAATAATGCATGCATTATTCAGCTATTGATGCATGCCTCAGATGCACTGGGAGGCTCATGGCAAAGGATCTTCAACCACCTGGAGTAGCCAAGTACTGCACACCTTGGTGTGGCTTATTTTGATTGTGTAAAGTATGTTTATAATATTACAACAGACCAGTTAAAGTTAATGGACATTAACATAATTCTTTTTTTTTTTAATCATTCTGCCTGAAAATAAATTACTTTATGGTAGGGCTGTCAAAAAATTTAAAAAAAAAAATCGCGCTATGAAGCAATAATAGAATACCATTTATTTAAATATTTTGGGATGTTTTCTATATTTTCAAATATGTTGATTTCAATTACAACACAGAGTACAAAATGCATAGTGCTCACTTTATATGTAATTTTGATTACAAGTATTTGCACTGTAAAAAAAACAAAAGAAATAGTATTTTTCAATTCACCTAATACAAGTACTTTAGTGCAATCTCTTTATCATGAAAGTTGAACTTACAAATGCAGAATTATGTACAAAAAAAACTGCATTCAAAAATAAAACAATCTAAAATTTTAGAGCCTGCAAGTCCACTCAGTCCTACTTCTTGTTCAGCCAATCGCTCAGACAAACAAGTTTGTTTACATTTGTAGGAGGTAATGCTGCCCACATCTTGTTTACAATGTCACCTGAAAGTGAGAACAGGTATTTGCATGGCACTTTTGTAGCATGGCACTTCTGCAAGGTATTTTACGTGCCAGATATGCTAAACATTCATATGCCCTTTCATGCTTCAGCCATCATTCCAGAGGACATGCTTCCATGCCGATGACGCTCATTTAAAAAAAATGAGTAAATTAAATTTGTGACTGAACTCGCTGGGGGAGAATTGTACGTCCCCTGCTCTGTTTTACCTGCATCCTTCCATATATTTCATGTTATAGCAGTTTCGGATGATGACCCAGCACGTTGTTCATTTTAAGAACACTTTCACTGCAGATTTGACAAAACGCAAAAAAGGTACCAATGTGAGATTTCTAAAGATAGCTTCAGCACTCGACCCAACGTTTAAGAATCTGAAGTGCCTTCCAAAATCTGAGAGGGACAAAGTATGGAGCATGTTCTTAGAAGTCTTAAAAGCAACACTGTGATGCAGAAACTACAGAACCTGAACCACCAAAAAAGAAAATCTGCAGGTGGCATCTGACTCAGATGATGAAATGAACATGCGTCGGTCCACTCTGCTTTGGATTGTTATCAAGCAGAACCAGTCATCAGCATGGACGCATGTCCCCTGGAATGGTGGTTGAAGCATGAAGGGACATATGAATCTTTAGCGCATCTGGCATGTAAATATCTTGCAACGCCAACTACAACAGTGCCACGAGAACGCCTGTTCTCACTTTCAGGTGACATTGTAAATAAGAAGCGGGCAGCATTATCTCCTACAAATGTAAACAAACTTGTTTGTCTGAGCGATTGGCTGAACAAGAAGTAGGACTGAGTGGACTTGCAGGCTCTAAAATTTTATTTTATTTTTGAGTGCAGTTATGTAACAAAAAAATGTACATTTGTAAGTTGCACTTGTATGAGGTGAATTGAAAAATACTATTTATTTTGTTTGTCATTTTTACAGTGCAAATATTTATAATCAAAAATAATATACACTTTGATTTCAGATACAACATAGATGAAAATGTAGAAAAACATCCAAAATATTTAATAAATTTCAGTTGGTATTCTATTGTTTAACAGTGCAATTAAAACTGCGATTAATTTTTTTAATTGTGATTAATTTTTTTTTACTTAATCGCATGAGTTAACTGCGATTAATCGACAGCCCTACTTTATAGATTTTTTTTGGTGGGAAGATGTAGAACTTATAAGAGGAAGAGTAAAATTTACAATAGAGTAGGTGGGTTTGAATTGAATTGTTATAGGAGGAATTGATTAGATAACAGGTGTAATGTTAGTTCTTCTTTGAGCCAGAAATCAACCTAACAGAAGTTGGCTCCAAGACAGAGAAACGGGGCTGTAGTGAGGTAAGTTGCATCACTTTTTAGTAATGAGGTCTGAGCTGTGCACAATTACAATTTGGCAGAAATGCCCAGCCAGAAAATCCAATCACTGTCTAAGGGCCTAGCCTAATTAGAATTTAAGTTTAATGAAGAAGGTATAAAATATTGCCCTGTAACTGGTTTTTGTTTTTTGTTTTTTGCATCTGAAAAGCATAGATAGAGCACTCTGTAGTTAGCAAAAGTAAATGAACATCCAATTACCTTAATACCATCTTAATAGTACAAGACACAAATCAAACATGCTTTTTAACATATGGTATGGTCCAAATCCTGAAGTGTTTATTACCCAGGCCAGATGATTCTCCTCTGCAGATATTGCCACATAGGGATAGGAAACTCTACATGGAAATCTCTCTGAAATCTTTGGATATCCTGAGATCTGCCTAGACTTTGGAGATGTTTACTAGGATCCCAGTGGTTCCACTACAGCTCTGTCCCCACTGTGGCTCTGCTCCCTGGCAGCACTGCCATGGGATTCTGGAAAGTTACGGCAGAGAGAATTCAGTTTCTCTAAAGAAATGTGTATTTAATTGAATCAAGAATCTAAATATACGAAGTTACATGCTAGTCTGATTCCAAACATAAGCAAGTTGCTGTTAATCTATGGTGGGATGTTGTTCTTATTTTAACTAGCTGCATTATAACGTATGAACTTCCCTATAACTTGGCAGGTATTGATAATGAATGGAGGAAAACTCAGTGCATGCCACGTGAGGTGTGTGTAGATGTGGGGAAAGAGTTTGGAGCAACAACAAACACCTTCTTTAAACCCCCATGTGTATCCATCTACAGATGTGGAGGTTGCTGCAATAGTGAGGGGCTGCAATGTATGAATATCAGCACAAGTTACATCAGCAAAACGGTAGGTTCTTATTCCAGTTATATTCTGAGTTGTCTTTACATTTCAAGTAAATGGATAGTTATGCATTTTAATGTATTGCTACATGGAAAAACATATCCCAGAATCTAATTTTATTTCAATTTATTATTCATTTGAACACACATTGTTTCCAGAACTGTTACCTTTATAAACCGTGCAGCTAACAATAATTAATGACATAAGGAGGGGGGAGAAACTACGTTAAAAGAAATTTAGGTTGCAAAGTCAAGCACTTGAAAGTTACGAAATGCCAGATTTGCTATTGCCTATGCAACCTTAATCCTACCCCCAGAGTGTCCCACTATGCACTGTATGAGATAGGAGTGCTGTAGAAAAAATAGTATGTGATCATCTCAATACAGACTGTTTCATACTGTACATGCAAATGGGCAGAATTGAGATTGCATGGACACAACTTTCAAGTGCTTGACTTTCCAACTGAAATGACATTTGTTTAACATAGTTGGGTTTTTACTGTAATTTCGAGGGGTTTTTAAAGGAAAAAAAGCTAAAATTAAATACTGTTATGTGCAACTATAACAATTATACATTCTGTCATTGAGCAGCATAGTTAAGCAGCCTCCCAAATAGCCATTCACTATTGTCATCTTCTCAGATTAGCTGTCTGTGTTTTTCCTTTGGTAGTCTCTATTTTTTCCTCTCTCTCTCTTCTTGCTGGATGAACTAAATGAGGATGATCTAATTTTAGTGTTAATATAATCTCCTTTATCACCTAGTTCCCTTTTTAGTGAAATACTGCTCAATTGGAGCCCCAACACAGCAGAAGCAGCTGTGCAGTGGCACCTCATGCGAGTAGGATTCCTTACAATGAAACTGCTTAGTGTACCACCCAGCTAAGGAAAGGATTAGGGAAGGGGAGAGAAGAGTCAGTGAAGAAAAGATAAATGTTCATAATCTTATCCAGTAGTGAAAGCCTTTTTTCAAACATACTCATCTGTAATTATGCATTCTACCAAGGATTATTATTTCAAAGCCACAGTTCTTCTAGCTGGTTGAGAGATACAAATGATATATCTTCACATTGCTATAACTTCAGAAACATGTGCTTCACTCTTTTAGTAGCTACTGTCTCAAATATGTACTTTTGCCAAGTCCTGCTTACCTGAATAAGAGATCGCCTAATGCAGATGTAGTCATAGCATATACACCTCTACCCCGATATAATGCTGTCCTCAGGAGCCAAAAAATCTTACCGCGTTATAGGTGAAACCGCGTTATATCGAACTTGCTTTGATCCGCCGGAGTGCGCAGCCCCGCCCCCCTGGAGCACTGCTTTACCGCATTATATCCGAATTCGTGTTATATTAGGTCGCGTTATATCGAGGTAGAGGTGTAGCTCAGATTTCCAGATTCAGGGCCAGATTCTCAGCTGAAGTACATAGGCACCTGTCCATTGATGTCAGTGGAGCAACATCAGTTTATGACATAATTTATATTTCTGATACTGGTAGTGACCTCATTTTTCAAGATCTTAAGAAAGTAGCCTTTTAAGAGGTGATAAATGTCTTTGGAGGGACCTGACATGAACAGTTAAGAAAATATCAGAACTAAAGACAGAAGGCTCATGGGGGGTGGGCTCACCAGAACTAAACAAAGCCTTGCTTAGACAAAAAAAGGTAGCACTATGTGGTGGTGGGTGGGGTTGGTTTTTTGGGGGGGGGGGGGGTTAGTTTATTTGATTTATTTATTTTGGTTACCTATTCCACAAAGCCAAGGAACTTCATCATTTAGGTTCCTATCCTCCTCCTATTGAATGAAGTCATTGGCAAAATTCCTTAGAAATGGTACTGTGACTTCCAGGATCCGCGAGTTCAGAAGACTTCCTTTTAAAGGGAGAGACCTTAGCACAGCCTTATTTTTTTTCATTTTTGCTCACCTGAAAATGATCATATTGAAGCTATGCAACAGTGGTTCAACATTGCTCATTTCATTGCAATATAACAAAGAGCACATCAGACAAAAGGATATCGGGTCTAATTTCAGAGGACCACACTGTAAAATTTCAGATGTCAGTCACATTTTTTTCACTCCTTCTTCGCTTATATTTCCCAAATGAAATAAGAAAAATTGTTCTATTTGCTATACATTGTTTGATTTCCATAAAAGCCATCACACCAGTTGCCATAGTAGATCCCCACTGGTATTCCCGAGGATAAACTACCATTGCCACTCAGGAAAAGCATGAGAAAATATATTAGTCTTACAGACCAATGCGAAATGAATTCCAGTGTTTAGGGCCAATAACTGGACACTGGAGACTAAAAGACAGCTAAAGATACACATATGCTTTCCTGATATCACTTTTCCCACAAAAGTAATTGATGTAGTTGGCACAGGGAGCTTATACAAATGGGAGGGGAGATGGTCCACAAGACAATTTTTTTTATTCAGATGTGGTCCACAACATGAAAATGTGTGAGAACCCCTGGACTAGGTAACTTAATACAGCAGACCTTTTCCTTCTCTAATTTCTGTCATTCAGTAACATCTTAAGTTTGTTGGTGGTGGCTTGTCCAGTGAAGAAACTGACTTTTTATTAATTTACGCATTTTATAAAGTATTTATTTCCATAGCATCTCGGTGATGCAACAGCAATTCAATTGCTGTACTCCCTAGACTGAGATAGCAGAATCTGGTGGAAAAGCAACCAGTCCCCAGTTCTACGCTGCCTACATCTCAGCCACAATGTCCACAAAAGCACTTCTTCAAGAAAGGTTGAGACCATGCCTTACTGACATCTTTCCCCATTTTGTACCTTTGCTGGTAAGACCCACATTTCTTGGTTTCTCTCTGATCATTGAAGTGGAAGTGAGCATAAAGTTCTAAATCGTTTCGTTTCATGACTACAGTAATAATCTCTCAAGGGAAAACATTTCTCAAAATAGTTTGAAATATGTTTTAGAGGAACTATTCTCACAGGAAACATGCTACCAGCTTGAAATTGCTTGCAATATTTGAGACTTACATTATGTTCATATGCACAGTTTGGAGATGTATGCATCAGAAGAATGCTTGAGTCATTTATGAACTATGGGCCTGTTTTTCCCATGTATTTTTTTCTGTTTAGTCTGACAAAAATAATGATTTAGTAAGTAATGTTAATATTGGCTGTTGTATCAATACAGAGTCAATAAGTTTTGACATTCTGATAATGTTAGTTTACAGTGTAAGATGATTTAAATCGCAGAAGGTGGCATAATGAAAGCTAATATATTAACAGAAGTTAAATGCATCATTTGACTTGATTTTTTTCACTGTTATCAGTTTATATATTACACATAAAATTCAATGTAATTTTATCAAAAGAGAGGGATGTGACCTAAAGGCAATTTAGGTAATCATAAAAGGAAGAACTATATTTCAGCAGATTACAATTTATTTTCCTCATTTGTAGTATAGAAAGGTGGTTTTTTTTTCTTTTTTTTTTGAACCAAACAAACTTTTGTCCTCTTGCTGGAAAGCTTTCTAGCCAAATTCTACTCTCAGTTACACTGGAATACTTGGCCTGTACTTTAGCCTATAGTGTCAATTTAGGAAGTGTACAGATCACAAGTCATGGAAACCAAGAGTCAATTACTTGGCAGGAAAGCTGCCAAAATAAACCACAGTCCATCAGAAAAACATAGTACCGTTAATACAAATTGGGATGTGGGGAGGCGAATTACATAAATACGGTGCTTCATACAAGAGGGAAAGGATAAGTTTACACAAAGCATTGCTTTAAGGTGAGGTCCTCAATTGTGATTGTATCAGAAATTACTGGTCATAATGTTAATTTGTACGTACCAGAAAAAATGGCATTATCTCAAGGTAGTCTGTATATAAAGAATTGACCAGACAGTGACTCAGAAATACAATATTTAAATAAAGATGGATGTGTGAAAAAATATATTAATCGTTGCCTCTATTTGGATTTTGATAGCTTTTCTGGAGATGCAGTTTGGGATTCTTTTTATTAATGTACTTTACCCTGCCCTACCTCGGCTGCACCTTCTTAAGAGGTGCAGGTACAGAATCAACTCCCTTGTTTTCAAGGATTTCAAAAACTATACAAATAGAGGTAAAACCTGTGTTCCTTGAAAAGCATTTGAAAAGCATTTCTGTTACAATCACATAGATGGTTATACAGACTCTCTGATCTTAGGGCTGGTCTACACTGCCGCGCTAGTTCGGCGGCTGGGGATCGAAGTTCCGAGTTCGATTTATCGCGTCTGGTCTGGACGCGATAAATCGAACCAGGAAGTGATCCCCGTCGACTGCGGTACTCCAGCTCAACGAGAGGAGTACCGCGGAGTCGACGGGGAGCCTGCCTGCCGCGTGTGGACCGCGTCTGAACCGCGGTAAGTTCGAAGTAAGGTATGTCGAATTCAGCTACGTTATTCACGTAGCTGAATTTGCGTACCTTACTTCAACTTGGGGGGTAAGTGTAGACCAAGCCTTAGTCTTACCCTTGTTCTCATCCAAAAGTTCTTTGATGTAATTTCAGACCTGCAAGAATTAAGTATTATTAAAAATAGTGTGTCATTTGGTGACTCTGGACATGTATGTGTTGTATCTTGATGTTGTACTTTTCATAGCTCTCCACACACTTTACAAAAGAGACCAGTGTCGTCATCCCAGTTTAACAGATGGGGAAACTGAGGCACAGAGCAGTGACATGACTTGTCCAAGGTCACCAGGGGTATGTCTACACTGTAGCTGGGAGTGATTCTCCCAGCTTGGGTAGATAGACTCACACTAGCAGGGCTTGATCTATTGTTAGCAGGGCTCAAGCGATCATGCTAAAAATAGCAGTGTGGACATTGCAGTTTAGGCTGGAGCTTGGGCTCTGAAGCCCACCTGATTCCCAAGATTAGAGAGCTCAAGCTACAACATCACACTGCTAATTTTAGCATGCTAGCGTGTGTATAGGATGGGAGGCCTGTGTCTGCTGCAGTGTAGACATACCCTAGCAGGCAAATAGCAGAGCTGGGAATAGAAATTAGGTCTCCTGAATCCCAGTTCAGCGCTCTATCCACTAAGCCATACTATCTTGAATGATTGATAAGATGATGGTTTAAAAAGAGAAAAGTGTTTCAATTTATTTATATCAGATAGCTACAGGATCATGGACAGGATTTGAGAATTCTGGAGGGTAAAACTTTAGAGTATATAGTCAAGTTTTTACTTTCATGTGTAAATTTATACTTTGGATAAGTTTCTTCAGAGTCTTTTTGTACAGGATCATTCAGCCACACCTTGGTTTTGAACTTGTTTGAGCTTTTAAATTAAATTGAACCATCCTTTTTAGGAAATGTTGGGCAATATTCTTATGTTTGTATCTTTTAAAGTTATAGGCCAAATTATGGCTTCTCCAGTGCAAATGTGCAGGAAAGGAGAAGATGCAAGAATCCTCTTTCCAACTGTAAAACACACAGAGGAATCTGCCATAATTTGACTGCTTGCACTCTAGGAGTGCAAGGGTTAGGTGAAGGCAAGCCAGTGCTGCCAGTGCTGGCTGTGAGGATTGCATTTGGGTTATGGCACAGAATACACGTTACTGATTATGCTTGAGGTAAATATACTTGCTATTTAAATTAGAGCTACCTCCAAATTCTTTGAAAGAAATCTCTGATTTGTTTATCTAGCTGTTATGCTTTGGAAGTAAAGTGTAGTTTGACATATTCAACCATTCTGTTTACCTTCTTTACATATGTAAATAAGATAACAGAAGTTAAAGATGGAAGAGACTATCAAATCTATCCACTGCCATTGCAGGATATAGCAGATGTATCAAATATTAAACTTATTCTTCACTTGATCTCAATAAAAAAAACCAGTGTCTAGAGAACACCTACCATTCACAGGAGGTGATTTCAATCAGTTGAATATACGCTGCTATGATAATATATTCTTTAATTGTAGGCTATAAAATAAGCATATGAGAATATAATATAATGAAAGACAAACATTGAAAATTAAGCCAGATATTTTTTATCCAACTGTACATAAAGTACCAGCCTATCAAAAATACCAGAATAAATAATAATATGTTGAACCATCTATTAACTTTAAAGTGCTTTTATACATATGCTTTGATCCCAGATATTAAATATTACAAAAATAGAGAAATATGGAAAATGGATAATATTATGAAATAGAGGATCCATTCTGTGATATCTGCTTTTGTTTTATTAGCAATGATGTGGGTAGTATTTCAAAAGTGAGAGAACTCGCATTCCAAGGCTTCCTGAAGCATGTCACAGGGCAAACCTCTCAAAACTGAAATGGTTCCTTTATGAATTTACATAAAATGTCTAACAGTGCCTCATAGCAACCCTGGGTGGCTTTTTATGAGCTTTGACATGAGTGCTGTTCAGTCCTTTCTGCTGCATGTAGTTCCAGTGATGTAAGACAGCTAAGAAGGAAGACCCAGCAGTTTAATTGAGAGAAAAGTTAGGTAGCAGCTTAGTCCAGCATTCCAGTTACCTATTTCTTGACTCAGATATACTTAATAAACAGAAACAAAGGAAGCCAGATTAAAAAAAAAACAACAACAAATAAACAAAGCAGAAACAAACCCAATTCGTACTTTCCTCTTTGTCTTCTCCTCCAGATTTTCATACAGGATATATCAACTTACAGTATATGTGAACATTCCTCTACAAAGAAAGAGGAGTCTCCCTCCTGTTTGAGGGCATAAGTTCTAGGCTTGAATAGATTGGGACTGGTAAATATTTCCCCATGAAGCTTTGTACAATCAAGAACTATTGGTATATTGTGGGGGGGGGGTGCGCAAGCATGTGCAATGTGCATGTGTTGGTGTGTGAAAGAAGGGGTTCACATTCAGGTATGTCCCACGCTGACAAGGAGATGGTAAGGAGAGCCTGTGGACCCAGTTGGCCCCACCACATACACCTACAGTAAATGTGAGGCACGGCAAGGGGAGCTAAAAGGAGGAGAACTTAATGCAGTTTAGGGCCAACCAGGAAGGAGAACAGCGGCAGCTTCTCTTGATGGGAGAGGAGCCTGATTGCAGCCCAGAGCGTGAGCTAGCTTGCCAGCAGGGTAAGCCCCTGCCAGAAGGGACAGCCAGGCCCAGGGGGAACAGCTGAACATATAGAGTTTTGAGACAAGCCCTGAATAGAAGGAAGGGGTCCCACCAAAAAAGCTTGTTGGATTCAGCCTGTTTTGAGTTGTGGTTTTTTTGGTTCCTGGTTTCCTTTGGATCTTAACAGGCTGTAAAGGGTAGGACTGAAGTGTTCTTTGGCCACTACCTCGGACCTCCCACAGACAGCAACGTACTGACAGAGACCTGTACCTAGGGGCGGCAACCCTGGCACAGCCAGATATAGATCTTTGTTCTTTATCTGGTAGAGTCCTGGATTAAATGAATCAATGATCTGCTCTGGTGTGACAGTCCCTATGTTTCACTTTTTTGTTTGTTTATATGTTTTAAAATATTTGGCTAGGTTTTTGTTGATTTTTGTACTCTTCCACCAGTTCATTTGGCAATAATGATTGTAAAAACGAGAGACAATGAGGGTTTATTATAAACTACATTTGTACAGATCTTAGTTGTAAATTCCTTTAAATATAGCTATAAATATTCAGCATTTGTCTGGCACTTTTGAAAGCTTTCCATAATGATAATGAAATAATTTATCAATGGCTAATTCAGCTGATTTCCTAGAAATCTTAATATTGTCAGCCAGATAACATTTTGTACACAGCTTTGTTTTCCATTTAAAAATTAAGAGTCCTGGTGCTGAAACATGAGGATTTTATTTTTAAAAGGTGAAAAATTAAGTGTTATGACACACTATACGTGTTATCTTACACTCATATTTGATTTGTAGTGGTGTGCAGTAGGTATCTGGATTGAAAAAAACAATTTTGATAAGGGGTTATCAGCCAGTCTGTTTGCTTCCACCCAAAAATAATTAACATATTATAAATTACAAAGATGAATGTGTATGGTTACTCATGAAAAGCTAGTTTATAGAAATCTTCTTAGAAATATTTAGACAATAAAGTTCAACAAAGTGCACGTTATAATAATGTGTCTGTAAACAAAGCCTTCTTTTCAAAGTAAAACCTCATGCACTTAGCATACCAAGAAGGTCAGCTATCTGATAATGAATGCTTCAAAGTACTATATCTAGCTGCTATTATTAACCATTTTATCTAAATGCTTTGAGAAGTAAAATATAAAAATAACACTTACTGCCTGAAGTATGCAAGATAGGAAAATGCAACCAGAAGAACAAATATGATTTTGGTGGAGAAACACATTTATTAGTATTTATTAGTAGTTTTACAAAACAGCAAGTTACATTTTATTCTAATTAAACCAAATTTGTTTATTGTACATGATCTCTAGCTGGGAGCAGAAAAAAATGCTTGTCTCTTTCAGCATCTGGACTGGAAAATGAGCAAACTTCTACTTAAATATACACTGAAAAGAGATAATAAATTTGAAAATAATGGTCAATCATGGAGACTTTCATTAGGAACTTTAAAGAAAAAATATATCCTTCTAGTTTACAGATGGAACTAAACTCTGAACTCGCTTATACTATGCAACTCCCCCAACTGCAAAGGAATTGAGGCAAAATTTGGACTATATTTTCAGTGCTATAAGCAGGGTTTGGATTTTACTCGAATCGGAGACCTTGCTATTTTTTTCATTCTCCAGGATTCTCATAAGGCATCAGGGATGAGGAAATTATTTCATTTATGATAAAGTTGTACATGAATTTCATTAAGATACAGTATATGTGGTGCTGGTAGCAATGCCTGCTATAACTTTGCCAAGATTAGGACAAGGCGCTTGTGGGTGGGGATTGGGACTGAAGGCTGGTTACGGGGAGGGAAACTGGGACTGACTGGGCAAGTAGACTGGGCCTAGAGTGACCTGACAGCAAATGTGAAAAATCGGGACAGGGGTTGGGGGTAATAGGAGCCTATATAAGAAAAAGACCCAAAAATCAGGACTGTCCTTATAAAATCGGGTCATCTGGTCACCCTAACTGGGCCTGAGAGCTGGGAAGGAATGCAATAGAGACTGTGAGTCTGTAGGAGTGGGGAGACTGGGACTGGCTGGTCAGGGAGGGGAGACAGATTTGATGAGGAATCATAGTGAGGGGGACAAAACCTGGGACTGGCTGGGCAAAGAGACTGGTTGCAGGGGATGTGACAGAAGAGTTTGCCTACTAGATTATATTCCCATCCAGAGCCTGGAATGGAACCCTAAGGGAAGGTTTCTTTTCTCTCTTCCCTGCAGAATCCAACTGTATTAAATTTGGTCTTGATGTGGGGATGGAGGGTGGATTTGGCCTTATGTGAATAAAATAAAAGTAACCTTTAGCTAAACAAGACAATTCAGACAGTCAATCAGCTGCCTGACCTCTGGGCAGTCCCAAAGGTAATTTCATGTCCATGAGATAGCCAGCAGTGGTGCCAGAAAAGAAGCCAGCCAACGAGCTAGCCATAAATATGTGCTGCATTTTTGCTTGGAAAATCCATACTAGAGATTGATAGCTGGCTATTCCACTGCCAAACATGCCCCAGAGTGGCCACAGATGTTGGGTTCATTGCTGGATCAGATGGAGTGCAAGGACTAACAGGAAATGAATTAAAGATGCAAACAAAAGAGAGGAGACATTACTAAGAGTCAAACCTTGTTTAATTTAATTGATTCATAGAGAGAACAATGTGAGACCAAATCCTGCTTCCACTTCAGCTCCATTGATTTCATTGGTACTGCTCTTGCATAGCTGAGAGCAGAATTTGGACTTTGATCTATTTTAAATTTTCAAAAATTAATACACAAAATAATTCCTTGATTAAACACAATTTCCAGTACAGGCTGAACCTCTCTAATCCGGCACTCCCTAGTCCGGCCACATCCGTGGTCCAGCACAGGCACCAACTCCGTGGGTGCTCCAGGGCTAGAGCACCCACAGGGAAAAATTAGTGGGCGGGGAGCATCCACCGGCGCTAAACTCCCTTCTATGTCCCCCTCCCCCCGCGCCTCTCGTGCGCTGGCAACCCCATGCTTAATATCTCCTCCTCCTCCCTCTGAGCATTTCCAGAGTGCCGCAAACAGCTGATTCACGGTGTTCAAGCTCTGGGAGGAAGGGTGAGAACCTGGGGCCGGTGGCTGGGATCCCGGGAAGCAGTGGGGCCCCAGGGTGGGGGGCCACGCTGGCCGCAAAGCCTGGGGGTGCTGCAGCACACACACACACACCCGCACCACTACTTCCTGCGCCTATGGAGACCCACTGGCACTCTGCATTGACCTCCCATGGTTCAGCAAATTCTCTGGTTCGGCACCAGTCAGGTCCCAAGGGTGCCGGACTAGAGAGGTTCAACTAGAAAAAGAAATAAGTATAAATATGAACTCTTCCTGTATGATTGAGAGCTCTTAGTAGCCTATTCTGACAAAGAAAGACAAAATATCTTCAGTAAGGCAGATGACAGTATCACTTCCAGGAGAACTGGTGTTTTGTGTTTGGTTTTTTTACAGCCTGTGGCATTTAACAAAAACGAGGAATAGAAATTTAATAATTAATATAATATAGTCTGTGACATAGATTAGTGTACTGTGTTATTTTGACTTTGCCTATGCATAGCATCTGCTTGTGAGTAATATGAAATACTCCACTAAATTCTGTATAGTTAATAGCAGTATATGTTCGAGAGAGTTCACAGAAGTCAAAGGAGTTAGTCTAGTTTTATGCTGGTGTAACTGAGGCCTTGTTTACATGATAAAATTGAACTATTAATGACAACAGTTAACAACATTTGCTGCTGAACTGGTGCTAAATATGGTTTAAATGTAGACAAGGACAAACTGTATTCATCTCCATTTCAGCTAAATGTTGTTAAACCCTACTATTAGATGTTTGCTCAGATATGTTTTTTTCCAGTGTTTACACTGTTCCAGCAGCATAAATAGGGCAGAAATAGCTCCTGGGGAATAATTGAGGCAGAGAGGGCTTCTTCAGGTGGCCTAGTGCTGCAAGAATAGTCCTATACTGCTCTCCCTCGCAATCCTGAGTGTAGTCTGGTTACCCAGGGTTTTCAGAACCTTTGCTTCTGAAAGCCTGTTTTTAAATTAACAATTATGTGGTGTTTGTTTTATTAATTTAGGGTGGCTGAATGCACATAATATGGTTGCAATTAGCTTGATTACATTCTGGGGTAAACACACCCCTTAAAACCAGAGCAACAGTCTAATTTACATCATGGGTAGAAGTGGCAGCCAGATGGCCTAAAAATACAGGAGGTACAAAAACGTGTTGAACCCACCTTTGTCTCTCATCCCTGTTCCTGCATGAATCACAGCTTGGCTGCAGCCGAGAATTGGTCTCAGATATTCGATATCAGATATTAAATAGTGTTCAGATAATAGATTTTGCCAGTTCTACCTATAGTACTATTTCATTTAGGGCTTGGGGGGTGGTGTGCATGTTCATAAATGAGAATAGGGAAAACAGAAAAATGTCTGTGTGATTGTAATATAAAATGAAGTAAACCCCCTTTGTCTTATTCCAAAAGTTCACATGTGTACAGGAGAGTCAATATGATAAGCCTGTTTTCACATCTGTAAATCCTTTTATGTCATCCTTATTTTCAACCTGGCCTCTGTTTTTGTGTGCACAACTTGGTATACACAAGTGATAAAATTTGCATAAAACTCACTGGGTTTCGTGTGTGAATTATATCACAGACACAGAGAGGAGCTAGTACGTGTGTGTGTGTGTGTGTGTGTGTGTGTGTGCGCGTGCGCATAGGTCTTCTCGTGTGGCTCTGTGTGCACAAATAAAAGCCACTTTTGAAAATTTGTTCCTTTGTGTCTATTAAACTAAAGCAAGCAAACTGTAATGAAAACCAAACATGAACAATCTTCCAACTCATTTGCACATGTAGTGTATTGTAGCAAAAACAAATACCATGGTCTGCGGTTGGTGAATGTCTTTTAGACAAATAAATAGGCACTTAGAACGATAGCCATATAAAAATGAGATTAGTTAAAAAAACCTACATGTCTGCTTTATTTGTGTACTTACAATTACTTTTTACATGCTTTTTTTGGATGTGACATACTGGTAAGAATGTGTGTAGTCATGAATTTGACAGTACTGCTATAATAGGCAGGATAAGGAAGGGGCCAGCAGTGGATCGTAAGGCAAGGGGGATTATAAATCTAATAAAAAGTTGATAAGAAGCCTCCTTTTAGGGGTCTGTGTTGAACTCTTAGTGAAGACCCAGGAGGTCTCTCTGGTGATAACTATGCTTGAGAGAGGCAGACATCAGTTTAGAATTCATTTTAATAGCACAAATCTTTAAACTAAAAGTGGACTTGTCCTTTGACTTGACCTATTCTGCTAATCCCTGTGCGAACCAAATCTTAGAGTTATTTTTTCCAACTGAAGCAAGAGTCTAAATGTTAATAGTTTGGCTAGTTTGCACTGAATTAGATGACATCATTCTTCCCATGGCAGCTCCCTAGATAGATGTCCATTTCATCAGGTTGGACAATCAGTGAATCTGATTTCTGATTATTTATTTTTAATTCACAACAGTAGATAAATCTATTTACAATCTTTAGAAACTCTGTTGCAAATGATCACTTAAAAATATTCACAGTAATTTAATACTCCTAAAAGTTGCTGGACTCACAGGACTGCAGAATAAAAGTCCTCTGTTTGTTAACAGAAAAGGTGCAGCACAGGCAGTGGTAATTCAGACTTCTCTAATAGAAAAAAAGAATCCTTTTGCCCATTCAGTCCTTGGTTTCTGATGAGACTGCCAACAAAAGGACCCATTACTGCCAAATATCTTTAAAGGGACATTGTCATCAAAATTTGGACAAAATTCACATTGTAAAAACTAACTTCTATAAAACCTGAGATAACTATTACTAGTTATACAATTTTTTAAATCATTAACCAACATCACCTTGAAGTGTTTGAAACATAAACACTGCAGCACTAACAACCTGAAAGTGAAATTGAATATACATAAAGGTTAACTGACATTACTGCATTTCACTAGCCAATGAAAGAGAAATGCGGGAAGTAAATAAAGAACAGAAATAAGAAGTAAATTGACTTCTTAAAATTCTTAACTTTAAGGGTTGCATTGTTACTATAATTAACGACTGTGTTTGTTTATAACAGATGTTTGAAGTTGAAAATGTCTAATAAATGGTAGAAATCTGACCTTTGCTTTTCTTATTAATTTAATAAAACAGTGCATTTCTAGACTTACCGTAGACTGCTACTTTATAACATTAGTGAAGATAAAGCATAGGTTGTTTTATTTACCGCAACTTTACTCCCATTTTACATTGGTGCTACTCCAAAGTACGTAACAATCCAATGGTGTTACACCAGCATAAAATATAAAAGCCGTGGAATCAAGCCCACTTAATTTAGGAGCAGAACCAGACCATGGGCCTTTCTTGTGCTTGGAACTATTTGATAAATTTTCCCTATTCTGCATATGTCTTAAGTGTTTTGAAACTTTAAAATAAAACCTGTAAATGTTAAGTGGTAACTACATTTCACATTGCTTGTATGGGCTGGTCCACACTAACCCCCCACTTCGAACTAAGATACGCAACTTCAGCTACGTTATTCACGTAGCTGAAGTCGAACTATCTTAGTTCGAACTTACCGCGGGTCCACACGCGGCAGGCAGGCTCCCCCGTCGACTCCGCATACTCCTCTCGCGGAGCAGGAGTACCGGCGTTGACGGCGAGCACTTCCGGGATCGATTTATCGCGTCTAGACAAGACGCAATAAATAGATCCCAGAAGATCGATTGCTTACCGCCGGACCCGGAGGTAAGTATAGATGTACCCTGAGTTAGGAGTATAAAACAGTTTAACATAAAAGATCATAGGGTTACCAAGTGTATTCCATCTCATCGCTAATTCAGTGGAAACTATTGGAATTTAAAAACTAAGGACCAAATTTTAATAGATATTTAGGTTCCTTAAGGTGCAGATAGGCCCCAACTAGGATTTGCAAAAGCACCTAACTTCCATCAAAATCAATGGGAATTAGGCACCTAGATGGGATTTAAAATGCCAATAAGTGCCTAATCTGCACTTCAGATGCCTAAACACCTTTACATATTTGGTCTGAATATACTTGTGATAACTTGTCAGGAGATTTCCATGAACTGAGTCTCACAGCAAGAATCTTTATTGTTAAAATGACTTCTCCTGATTTTATTCTGCATCCAGAAGAAAAGTCTTGGATTAAGTAATTTAAATGATTTTCCCTTCTTTCCTGTTGTTCATCCCAACCTCACTCATTCCACCTTGTATCATTTTTAAGAGTCTTGCTCAGTATTGTTGCTTGTTTTACAGAAAAACAGAAATGTTTTGTGCCCAAGTGGGACATCAGATATTATTGTCCAACATTACTATAATCACAATAACAAATATTAAGAACACCGATGGGACTTTAAAGGTTACCATAAAACTGATGCAAAGTGAACAACACTACCAAAAAAACTCATGCTGCAGACCACAATAAAGATGTTCCCTTCACACAGAAGTGTTTTGACCGAAATCCAGTATTACTGTTTTACACATCTTTGTAATTGCATAGCCAATATTCCACCTTGTAAAATATTCCACTTTTTAAACTATTCTTAATACATGACCTTTTGATGAGGATAGTACCTTGCAAATATTAATTTTTGGTTTTAAAAATATCAGCAAGTCTGCAAGTCATTTTCCCTGGAACAATGTGTTCTTTATGCACTTTCTGCTTTTTAACTTTCTCCTTACCTCCCAAATACTCTAGTGTGCAAATGGTAGAGACATGTGAAAGACTTTGTAATGCAGGAAAAAATGCTATTTTAATGGAAGGTATAAATACCTAATTCTTATACTCATCAGGTGCATAATGGTAATTTACTAAGTCATTAATACTGAATAGTGATGTAGAACAAAAATCAAGATTTTATCTCATTTACATTTCATTTTGTACACACAGTTTTTCTTTTCAAGTATACTCTGATTTATAAGTGGTTCTTTTCTCTTTTCCCTTTCTGTAGTTATTTGAGATTACTGTGCCGCTGTCTCATGGCCCTAAACCTGTAACAGTCAGTTTTGCTAATCATACATCCTGCCGATGCATGTCTAAGCTGGATGTTTACAGACAAGTTCATTCAATCATTAGACGCTCCTTGCCAGCGACGCAACCACAGTAAGTATATGAGTTGCATATGTCCTTATGCCTTGTCATAAAGCCTGTGTACAATAGCTTACTATTTGTTGTGGTAATTCAGGCAATAGAACTCGGTTAATTGTGAATACTAATATGCATTTCCCTCAAGAACAGCTTTAGGAAATATACTAATAAGGAAAATATATTGTTTTCATTGTTTTACATGGGAGGAACCCTATTAGTGGTGTTAGCACAGTATATTTAAGCAGTGATGTAATCTAGGGGGCTGAACCCCACTGTCATTCAAATCAAAGGGAGTTTTGCCATTGACTTCCATGTAGGGTGACCAGATGTCCAGATTTTATAGGGACAGTCCCGATTTTTGGGTCTTTTTCTTATATAGGCTCCTATTACCCCCCACCCCCATCCCGATTTTTCACATTTGCTGTCTGGTCACCCTACTTCCATGGGAGGAGGATTGCAATGCAGTGTTGTAGTGCAGCTATTGATTTTTAAATAAAACTAGTATATAAAATGACTACATATGATCAAATCATAAAGTACTGTACCACACAGTTTGGGTTATGACTAGTCCCTAATCAGCCAAATCATGGACTTGCTTATTCATTTTAATAATCATTATAATTTTCTTCATAAAGCATCAAGCTGCAAAAGCAGTCAGGTTGCTGAACAACAGTCAAAACTATTTTTCATTCATTACAGAACAATCTACCTCATCAAAATTACAGACATGGTGGGTAAACAAAAACAAAACAATAAATTTCACTCACTTTTTTCTCAGGCAAACTCCCACTGATTCCAGTGAGAGTTTGTCTAAGTGTAGACTGAGCATGGACCTCAGAATTTAGCAGAATACAGTTGTTGTACCTGAAAACAGTGGTACCATGCTGATCAACTCCAGAAATGATTTGAACCATAAAAGGAATATAAAATAGCCTATTTAAGAAGAATTAAATATAGAAAGAACATGAAAACTAAGACACCCATTTAACATAGCTCTGTAAGTACCAGTCAACATTTCTATTACAACCTCTGGGTGTCTACATTCCTTTGCTGTGATGCCTACAAAAAAATGACTGTGGTTAGGCTGCTGGCATGCTGAGACCACAGCCTATCATGCTGACCAATATTATCTCATTGTTTATTTGTATCCCCCCAACTGGCTGTATCCATCTGTCATCTCTTGCTTATACTTAGATCATAAGCTCTTTGGGGCAGGGACTGTCTTTTTGTTTTGTGTTGGACCAGGACTCCATTGAGCTCTGGACAATGACTGAGGCTCCTGGGTGCTATGACAATACAAATTATTAATTATAAGATTCGTGGATTATAAGGCCAGGAGGGACCACTGAGACCATCTAGTCTGACCTCCTGCATAACACAGGCCCTAGGACTTCCTGTTTGGATGTTTTTCTAAAAGATTATCCTCTAGAGTCTAGTTCAATCTTGATTTAAAAATTGCAGTGATGGAGAATCCGCCACAGTGCTGGGTAAATTGTCCCAATGACTGATTACCCTCACAGTTAAAGTTGTTGCATGTTATTTCCAATCTAAATTTGTCTAGCTTCAACTTCCAACCATTGGATCCTGTTGTACCTTTCTCTGCTAGATTGAAGAGCCATCTATTATCAAATTTCTGTTCTCTATGTAGGTACTTACAGACTATGAGCAAATTATCCCTTAACCTACTCTTGATAAACTAATCAGATTTCGCTCTTTCTCACTAGGGGTATATCTACACTGCAGTTGAAGAAAGTGATTGCATCGCAGGTAGACATACAAGCGCTAGCTTTAATCTAGCTAGCATAGCTAAAAATAGCAGTGAAGCCACGCCAGTGCAGACTAGGAATGCAAGCACTTACCTAGGGTTCCAAGCGGGCTTGTACAGCCCATGCTGAAGCCCACACCGCATGGGTCCACTGCTGTTTTTAGCTGTGTTGGCTAAACTAAAGCTAGCATGGGTAGGTGCACCCAAGTTGCAATCACACCTTTTATTGTAGTTTTTTCCAATTGTTTAATCATTCTCGTGGCTCTTTTCTAAATCTTCTCCAGTTTGTCAACCTCCTTCTAGACACAGTACCCCAGCAGCAATCACACTAGTGCCAAATAAAGAGGTGTATAAGCTCTATTCTCACTTGATATTCCCCTGTTTATACATTGAGGGTCACATTGAGCCCAAAACCTTTTTCAGTATTGCTTCCCGGGATAGTCCCCTGTCCAATAAGTATGGCCTAAATTCTTTCAATCTGGATGTATGATTTTACATTTGACCATATTGAAACACACATTGTTTGCTTGGACCCAGCTTATCAAGTGATCCAGATGGCTCCGTATACATCACTTGTCCTCTTCATTATTTATCACTTCCCCAATCTTTGTATCATCTGCAAACTTATTAGTAATGATTTTGTTTTCTTCCAGGTAATTGATAAAAGTCTGAAATAGTGCAGGACTAAGACCCAAGCCAGCAGGACCTCCCTAACTACACCCACCTAAGGATGATTCCTCATTCACAATTGCATTTTGATACCTTTCAGTTAGCCAGTTTTAATGTGTGTTTATGTTGATTTTATATCATTCTAGTTTTTTTATTCAAAGTGTTACAAGGTACCAAGTCAAATGCCTTTCAAAAGTTTAAGCGTATTACATCATCACTATTGTCTTTATCAATCAAACTTGTCATCTCATAAAAATACCAAGTTAGCTTCACCAGATCTGTTTTTCATAAAGTCATGTTGATTGTCATTAATTATATTACATTGCTTTAATTCTTTATTAATCAAGTCCCATATCAGCCATTCCATTATTTTGCCAAGGACAAGCTTGTAATTATCTGGGTCATCCTGTTTAGCCTTTTTAAATATTCATGCAACAGTTGCTTTCTTCCAGTCTTCTGGAATTTCCCCAAGACTTATAGACAATCAACATTAATGGCCCAGAGAGCTCCTCAGCCAGCTCTTTTTAATACTCTGATTCAAGTTATCCAAACCTGCTGATTTAAAATGGTCTAACTTTAGCAGCTGTGTATAACATCCTTCTGAATTACTATTGGAATGGAAAGTGTTTCATCATCACCACATGAATACTTCATCTGGCTTTCCCAAATACAGAAGAGAAATATGTATTGAACCCTTCTGCATTTTTATTAACAATTCTAGCATTTCCATCTAGTAATGGACTATATCATTGTTAGGATTACTTTTGTTCCTAATATTTTTTTAAAACTGCTTCTTATTGTCCTTAACTCTGATGGTCATTGATTTCACCTTGGATCTTTTTGCTTCTCTGATCAATTTTCTACAATTGCATTCTCTTAATTTATATTCATCACTAAGGCTAAGATTTTGTCAGGGATATTTTTAGTAAAAATCGCAGACAGCTCACAGGCAAAACAGAAAATGTCACGGAAGCCGTGACCTGTCCCTAATTTTTACTAAAAATATCCCTGGCAAAATGGGGATCTGTGGATCCCCACACTATTTCAAGGGGGGCAGCTGCAGCAAGACTAGGAGCTTCCTGTAGCAGCTGGGAGCTTGGGGCTTCCCTCGCTGCCTCCCTCTGGGAGCTCAGGGCCTCCCACGGGGGCCAGGAGCTGCTGCAGCGGCAGGGAGCTCAGAGCTTCCCTCGCGGCCTCCCTCTGGGAGCTCAGGGTTCGCCCCCACAGCATCACCCCTGATGGCAGGGAGCTGGGGGGGGTTCCCCTGACGCCTCCCACTAGGAGCTGGGGGGGTCCTCCACTGCCCCCAGCAGCAGAAAGATTGGGGGATTCCCCCAACCGTGGCGGCAGGGAGCTGCGGGAGCCACCAGAGGCAGCGGGGGTACCCCACAGCTTCCTGCCCCAGAAGGCTGCGGGGGACCCTGCCACTCCTGACCACCGCAGCTGAAGTCACTGAGGCTGCTGAAAGTCACAGATTCGGTGACTTCTGTGACCTCCGTGACTAAATTGCAGCCTTATTCATCGCTATCAACTTCCTCTTCCTTCCACTTGTTATATATTATTTTTATAGCTACTTGCCTCTAAACCAGGTCAGATTTTTTTTAACCAGTGTAGCCTTCTTGTTTAGTTGTGGCTTTTTTGGTATCTAGTAAAATATTCTTAGAATTTAAACAGGAAAAAAAGTGAATGATTATTGGAAATTGTCTTTCTCCTAGTTGGTTTGGCTCCTAATTGTCATAATTCTTTTCAGCTTTTTTGGAATTAGCCCTTTAAAACTGTGTGTGTGTGTGTGAGAGAGAGAGAGAGAGAGAGAGAGAGAGAGATTACTAGTTTGGACTTGATTACATTTGTTATGTGCAAACAGAACAAAAGTCATGATCACTTGCACCTAAGCAATCACTAACTTTTAGTTCTGTGATCAATCTCGATATCTCTCCAGCTGAGATCCAATATAGAATTCCTCCATGATGGGTGCAATACTTTGAGTTGGGAAATCGTTATCTATACATTTTAGAAATTCAGAGGATATTTTAGTGCTGGTAGAATGAGATCTCCAGGATGCATCACTTAGAATGAAGTCCCTAATGATAACACAGCTTTTTTTTCCCTTACACATCATAGATAGGGGCTTAAAGGATCAGTCATCCCTGTTCCCTCATATGATTTGGTGGTCTGTAGCAGACACCAGCTAGTACTCATCTTGTGCTTTACCTGGTAAACACTGAAGTATTCAAGATCATTTGCTTCTGAGTTGTCTGCGACTCAAACAGGTAATATCATTTATGACAGAATGACACTCCTCCTCCCATTTTGCCAACTTGATCTTTCCTAAAGAGGTTATAGCTTTTGATTTTAACATGAAAATCACCACTAGGTTTCAATAATACAAACTCAGGTTACATAAGAATAGCCATACTGGATCAGACCAAAGGTCCATCTAGCCTAGTATCCTGTCTTCTGACAGTGGCCAATGCCAGGTGCCCCAGAAGGAATGAACATAACAGGTAATCATCTAGTGATCCATCCCCGTCACTCATTCCCAGCTTCTGGCAGAGGCTAGGGACACCATCCCTGCCCATCTCGGCTAATAGCCAATGATGAACCTATCCTCCATGAACTTATCTAGGTTTTTTTTGAACCCTGTAATAGTCTTGGTCTTCACAACATCCCTTGGCAAAGGGTTCCACAGGTTGACTGTGCATTGTATGACGAAATACTTCCTTTTGTTTGTTTTAAACCTGCTGCCTATTAATTTCATTTGGTGACCCCTACTTGTGTTATGAGAGGAGTAAATAGCACTTCCTTATTTGCTTTCTCCACACCAATCATGATTTTATAGACCTCTATCATACCCCCCCTTACTTGTCGCCTTTCCAAGCTGAAAAGTCCCAGTCGCATTAATCTCTCTTCATACAGAAGCCGTTCCATACCCCTACTCATTTTTGTTGCCCTTTTCTGAACCCTTTCCAATTCCAATATATCTTTTTTGAGATGGGGCGACCACATCTGCATGCAGTATTCAAGATGTGGGCGTACCATGGATTTATATAGAGGCAATATGATATTTTCTGTCTTATTATCTATCCCTTTCTTAATGATTCCCAGAATTCTGTTTGCTTTTTTTGACTGCCACTACATATTGAATGGATGTTTTCAGAGAACTATCCCCAAAGAATCCAAGATCTCTTTCTGGAGTGGTAACAGCTAATTTAGACCCTATCATTTTATATGTATAGTTGGGATTATGTTTTCCAATGTGCATTACTTTGCATTTATCAACATTGAATTTCATCTGCTATTTTGTTGCCCAATCACCCAGTTTTGAGGGATCCTTTTTTAGCTCTTCGCAGTCTGCCTAGAATTTAACTATCTTGAGTAGTTTTGTATCATCTGCAAATTTTGCCACCTCACTGTTTACCCGTTTTCCAGATCATTTATGAATATGTTGAATAGGATTGGTCCCCAATACAAAGCCCTGGGGGGTACCACTAGGTTGAATTTATGCTCATAAATAATCTATTTAAATTTCTCTTGCTAATGTGGAAATATTGGAAAGAGTCCAGCGGAGGGCAACAAAAATGATTAGGGGTCTGGAGCACATGACTTATGAGGAGAGGCTGAGGGAACTGGGATTGTTTAGTCTCCAGAAGAGAAGAATGAGGGGGGATTTGATAGCTGCTTTCAACTACCTGAGGGGGGGTTCCAAAGAGAATGGAGCTTGGCTGTTCTCAGTGGTGGCAGATGACAGAACAAGGAGCAATGGTCTCAAGTTGCAGTGGGGGAGGTCTAGGTTGGATATTAGGAAACACTATTTCACTAGGAGGGTGGTGAAGCACTGGAATGCGTTACCTAGGGAGGTGGTGGAGTCTCCTTCCTTGGAGGTTTTTAAGGCCCGGCTTGACAAAGCCCTGGCTGGGATGATTTAGTTGGGAATTGGTCCTGCTTTGAGCAGGGGGTTGGACTAGATGACCTCCTGAGGTCCCTTCCAACCCTGATATTCTATGATTCTATGATTACTGAGGGTCCTAGCATGGGTGGATAGGTAATTAAGAATTCATTATTAAGAATAAGAATTCTTAATTACCTATCCACCCATGCTAGGACCTTTCCTCTTCTCTTGGTGCCTTGATTAATTTTGTTATCAACATCCTGATCTTGTTCTAAATGAATGGTCATTAGTTCCCCCTTTTTATCCTCTCCTTTTGTTATTAGTTTATTGCTCTCCTGACTAATCCACCCATCCTGGCCCCTACAAGATTGGAATGGGTTTTAAAAAGCAATTGAAAAAAGGAGATAGCAATTTTTATTAATTTGGATGGGAGTTTTTCCTCATGCTGGGGAGGATGAGTGGGGGAGAGAGGACATGGAAGAAAGCACAAAGGTGCCTGAGGGAGAGGCAGACAAGCATCTGATCAAGCAATATTGGCAAAGTGAAGGTGGGGATTCACACCTTGCTAAACTAGTGGACGTGATAGGGTGGTGCTAAATGATGGGAGGCCTTAAAGATAAAGACAAGGAGTTTGTGTTCAGTGCAGTGGAGGAGGATGAGCCCATTGGAGGCTGGTGATGTGTTAGGGTTGCTGAGCTAGGATGATGATCCTAGCAGCAGCATTTCTGAATGGGCTTGCAGGAGCAATGTAGTTGGCATCAAGGTAAAAAAGAATGAGATAAATATTTGAGGGATGAAATGGTGCGAGCATGAACAAAGGCCCTGGCAGGCTCCATAGTTAGAAAAGTTGGAATATTAAAATTATTATATAGGTAGAAACAGCAAGTAGTAGGTGGGTGTAGAGAGAGGCCCAAATCTAAGATGGTGCCCAGAGGGCCTATGAAAATCCACAAAGACAGAGAAATTGCGGGAGAGGGGAAGATCAAATTATGTGGTTGACAGTGATCTGGTTTTTGTGTTGTAGACTGTATTTCTGGCAGGCATACTGGCAGAGTTCAGTCAACCATGACAAAGAGCCGGGCTGGCTCTGTTTCCTTTGTCACACTCTTGCTCAGGCTACAGATATTTGAGGGAGCAGCAGAGGCTATCTACTGAACCATTAGAAGTATCTCACATCATTGATCTCTGCAGTTTATTAAGGAGCAGTGCTAATAACATCCAAGGGAAACCCTGTCTTCTTTAGATGTAAAAATGGTGATTGAGAAGTGAGTGGTAGATGGGGGAACGGGGGGAGAATCAGACTGATTTAGGACTTGCTTGTAAGTAGAAAACCTGGTCTTGTGATATTTGAAGTTATGTTTCTCTCTAAAGCCATCATAATATTTGCTTTGTACACAAAATATCAAATATCTTTTGATAGCAATATGCCTAATTAAAAACAAACATGTATTATGTTGCAAAACATCTATGGTATTTTATAATTGATGACACCTGTGTTTCATTCTGGAAACAGCTAATCATTAGAACTCACTCATTGTAGCTACCTTTTACATAAGGAGTAATATACATTTGAGAGTCCGAACCATGACCAGAACTACACTGGGAGAAGTGTCATACTATCAGTGTCTATAAACCTACTTAAATGGGTTGAGGAAGGAAGATAATTAGGGCAGATCCCAGCCTGCACAAAGGGGTCTTGTAGCTTCCTTAAGCAGTTGACTGAGGATTTCTCTGGTGTGTGGGGGGAAACCTCAGCTAGTATAAGGGACATACAAGGGATATACAGGGGTTTATAATGTGCTCCTGTGATCCCAAGGAGCTAGTTACAAGTTGGTGCAACTTAGAGCTGCAACCTTTGTTCACACACCCCTGTGTCCAACAAGATGTGCTAAATGCAGCCCCTGAGCACGTATGGATAATGTCCTTAAATTATCAAGAACTGGAACTTGATTCCTTTTGGGATTTTATACAGGACACCATTAAGATGCTTTTTTGGGAGGAATTTATAGTCAAAGACTGACATTCTCAAAGGAGTCTACGAGAGTTAGGTGCTAAACTCCCAGCCAAAATGTAGGTCAATTCTCCATCTCACATGTTCAATGAAGAAGCAAATCATACACTGGCTTAACTCTAATTTTCAGGAAATATTGCATTACTGTACACTTCAGTATGAATAAAAGAATTGACTTGACCTCTTGAGCACTTTCTTTGCTGCACCTAAGGCTGTAGGCTGACAACATATTCAACAGAATCGAGCCTGGGTGTTTTAATTTCTCAGAACAAAGGTGGTGATCATTTTTATTAACTAAGTATTTACAATTTGAACAATATTCTTTACTAGGTAATGAAAGTTTAGGAGAAGTCAGAGTTGGAGTCTCAGATCTGTTTCATACTTCCTATTTAAAGCTTAGAAAACAGATTTCCACCCAGTATACAGAACTTCTATTTTTGTTTTGAATTGTACTGAAAATTACCAGATACAACAATAATACACATTAATAGCAGTAGGTTTTTATATTCAGCGACACCTTCCGAAACCTCATTCTTATTTAGACACTTCTCTCATCCCCTAAGTCTTTCTTTATTTTGGCTGTTTCAACATAACAAGCTGTTCTCAAGATATTCATCCCCAAATATAAACATTTATTGAGCTAATTTGGTTCATATTGTCCCATAATTGCCACTTAGTTCAGGACACTTTTTGTGAATAATATTTCTTGTGAAAAACAATGCTGTAGGCTGCATTTTTCTTCATACTGTGATTTTCCCAAGTTTCATAGTTTAGGCATTCTTATAAGTGGGTTTGTCTGCACTACAATCTGAGGTATGATTGTAGCTCAGGCAGACATAGCTGCTAAATAGTGTAGATGCGGTGGCCTGGGCTTCAGCACAGGCTGTACACGCATGCTAAGGACCCTGGGTCTGTATTCGCATCACTCACCTCCACTGAAGCCCATGCCCCCCCATCTGCACTACTGTGCCAGTGTGGGTGTGTGTACCCAAGCTGCAGTCACACCCCCAATTGCAGTGTAGACATAGCTGGTGGCATGAAAGCCCCTTTACAGCAAAATCTTGATACTTAATGCTGTGCAAAGGGGATCCATTTGTCCATGACCCTTGAGACCATGTTCTTTGGACTCATTCGGCCTGCGTTGCAGGCCATTTCCATCTGTGGGATATCACATTTTTCTCTGAGAGGATTTGGTGATCAGACAAGTCATCTTAATTGTTCATCCTTGGCAGTTTGAAATAGTGTCAAAGGGGAAATCATTCTGTATTGTGGGCTTTCAAGGTTAATGGTCACCAAAATGTACCATTTTCCAGAGTCTTTGATGTGTGGGCACTCAAACCCATGTACATCATTTCCAACCTACATTAGGCATCATCCGAGAAGTGAATATCCCCCTCTGATTTCTTATACTTTTTAAGCATTTCTTTCGTGGATTCCAAGGCCAGAAGGGACCATTGTGATCATCTAGTCAGGCTCCCTATATAATGCAGGCCATAGAACTTCCATGAAATAAGTTCTAGAGCAGATCTTTTAGAAAAACATCCACTCTAGATTTTAAAATGGTCATTGATGGAGAATCCACCATGACCATTGGTAAATTGTTCCAATGGTTAATTACTCTTATTTTAAAAAGTACACCTTATTTCGAGTCTGAATTTGTCTAGCTTCAACATCCAGCCTTAGGATCTTTCTCTGCTAGAGTGATCAGCCCATTATCAAATAGTTGTTCTGCATGTAGATATTTCTAGATTGTAATCAAGTCACCTTTTAACCTACTCTTTGTGAAGCAAAATAGAGTGAGCTCTTTGACTCTATCACTATAAAGCATTGTAACCGGGTTCTAGCTGGGTCTAGGGATCAGCTCTCACCTGGTCTAGCATCCCCCTCTATCACTCACTTGCCCCACAGTTCCTCTCATGCTCCAGGACTTAGGGTGCTCTCTCTTCCTGACTCAGCCCTAACACCGGGTCATTATATAGTTTTCCCCTTCTGAGGTAACAAATTCCCACTGGACAAACTGTCCATATGCTGTCCCAGGCTGTCTTCTATTCCAATTCACCAGATCCTGTGCCACTTTCCGAGTGACTGGCCAAGGAACCAAGGCCCTCCTTCTACACTGGGTTCCAGCCCAGAGACCCTATAACCAGCAGCCAAGGTCTGCACAGTCCCACTCTTCTCTGCTGTTTTCCTGGGCTTCTTCCTACCCCATTTCTCAGGTCTTCATTCTCCAATGTCTCTGGCTTGACCCTTCTTTTGGGGCTAGGATCCAACGGCTTATTCTCCCCTGTAGGCGTCCTCTTCACCACCTCTCTGCTCCAGAGTCTCTCCTTGCACCTCCATCCTGCTCTCAACTTCCAAGCTTTATACTAACGAGCCTGCTCCTGCCCAGCTAAACTTCATGGTAGGTTAAGCCTGGCTGTCCCTCCAGGTGCAGCCTGTCATGGGGCTAATTGGCTCTTTTTTACCTACTCAGGCCTTGTGTCAGGTAGACACCCCTCACAGGCATGTTTTTCTAATACTTTACCCATTCTTGTGGCTCTTCTCTAAACCTTCTCCAATTTATCAACATCCTTCTTGAATTATGGGCATCAGAATTGGACACAGTGTTCCAGCAGCGGTCACACCAATGCTAAATACAGAGGTAAAATAACCTCTCTACTCCTACTCGAGATTCCCCTATTTATTGCATCCAGAGCTCACATTAACTCTTACTGGCCTCAGTATCACACTGGGAGTTCATGTTCAGCTGTTTATCCACCCTCTACCCCCAAAAAAATCTTTTTCAGAGTCATTGCTTCCCAGAATAGAGTCCCCCATCCTGTAAGTATGGCCTATATTCTTCCTAAATGTGTACATTTACATTTTGTCATTAAAAAAAAACATATTATTTGCTTGTAGCCAGTTTACCAAGTGATCCTGATCACACTGAAACAGGGACCTGTCCTCTTCATTATTTACCACTTCCTCAATTTTTGTATCATCTGCAATCTTTATCAGTGATGGTTTTTTGTTTTCTTACAGGTCACTGATAAAAATGTTAAACCATATAGGCCCAAGAACTGTTTCCTGCAAGACTCCACTGGAAACACACCCACTTGATGACTATTCCTCATTTACAGTTACATTTTGAAACCTATTAGTTATCACACACATTGAATGGATTAAAAACTGACATTTATATCATTCTATTTTTAATCAAAATGTCATGCAGAACCAAGTCAAATGCCTTACAGAAGTCTAAGTATATTACATCAACACTATAACCTTTATTCATAAGACTTGTAATCTCAAAAAAAATCAAGTTAGTTTGATTTGCATTAATTACATTACCCTTTAAATATATTAGAATATGACCATTTGTGTATATAATCCCACAGTTTGGATTCTCTGGCAATAACATGTTCAAATCTTTTTTGTCAATAGATCAGATACTTTTGCTGTTGTTTTGCCATAAGATCAGAATAGTCTTCTATGCAGAGAGACCAACTCTTTGTAAAAAGTGGTCGGAATTTTTTCCCCCCTATATCTATGGCTTCCCTACAGAAGTGGACTTTATGTTGAGTAATATTAGAAGTGCTGCCTTATCTTATAACTTGTAAGTGCTCCACTAACATTTTTGCCTCCTTAAAAAGCTGTGCTAGTCTGATCATATCAGCTGTTAGCAAATGCTGAATGAGCTTCATTTTATCTTTAGTGGTCTAATGACAAGTACTGAATGTGAAATATTCCAATTCAGTTTTGCAGCCAGTTGTTTAGGAAACCAAGAAAATGTTTTTCATTCTCAAATATTTTAAAATATTCTCTTTTACATTTTTAAGAGGCCCAGTTCCCAGTTTGAAACCTCCTTTTCTGACTTAACAAATCTAGTTTTCTAAAGAAATTAGAGATGTAACAAAAATATCACAAATAATCATGTATTTTCAGTTCAGGGATGGATTTCAATTCAAGGAAGTTTTCCAAAATGGAAAAACATTTCCACCTTCAATTAGGATTAAGTGAATTCTGAAATTTTAAAAAGACAGAGCTCGACTGGGCTTGCTGAAAACTTTTCATCAGTCATTCCAGTGCTAATTACTCACACCTTTTTCTCTTAATACCTACAATGCTTTAAATGAGTCAAACTGTACTTGTCCTTGAACCTGTCTTCCCAATTGGCAGCTCTCTAGTGAAGCAGAGCATCATGACATTTTTATTACATGTACTGCACTAAATCATAATTTCTGTGTAGTAGTATATACATGCTTAGATGAAATTGGATCGCAAAACCCAGTATGTTTTATAATCCGTTTTTCATAAGGAAAAGAAAATAACCTATACAGTGCAAGATGCTGGTAACAATATGAATGAAATCAAAGCTTTCAATAGTTACATTTCTAACAGGAGAATGCCTGTTATCCATATATAAAGATACTTATCTTTTGTATTTTTATGGTAATAAACAAACAGTGTATTTCATCCATAGGTGTCACGTGGCAAACAAAACTTGTCCAAAGAATCTTATCTGGAATAATCAGATTTGCAGATGTCTGGCGCAGCATGACTTCAGTTTCTCTTCCCAACATGGAGATACTGGTAAGCAGTTATATTTTATAGGATTAAACGTAGTTGTTCTGTGCTGATTTACAGAAAAAGAAAACAATACACCATGCAAATTAAACAGTTTGAATCTTTTTAATTCTTTGTAATTCGTTGTTTACAGAATGGCATTTTAGATAAGTAACACGCATCCTCAGGGTCGGATTATATTTTCATCATTTTAAAATTGGATTTATCATAATTCCTTAATAAAAAAAACGTGAAATACACAGATGGGTTCTCCATTTTTAGTAATGTGTGGATTTCGATTTTTTTATGTTTGCTGTATTCCTAGACACTGCTGACGAATTCCATGATATCTGTGGACCTAACAAAGAGCTTGATGAAGAAACCTGTCAATGTGTTTGCAAAGGGGGTGTACGGCCTTCAAGCTGTGGACCCCAAAAAGAATTAGATAGAACATCGTGCCAGTGTACATGTAAAAACAAACTTTTGCCTAGTGCCTGTGGTCCCAACAAAGAATTTGATGAAGATAAGTGCCAGTGCGTATGTAAAAGAACCTGCCCCAAACATCAGCCACTAAATTCTGCAAAATGTATCTGTGAATGTATAGAATCTCCAAATAAATGCTTCTTAAAAGGAAAAAGGTTTCATCACCAAACATGCAGGTGAGTTAAATGACTAAAAGATTCTGTAATCCAATTGTATAGCACTTAGGCTGACCAGACAGCAAGTGTGAAAAATCGGGATGGGGGGGTAGGGGGTAATAGGAGCCTATATAAGAAAAAGCCCCAAATATCGGGACTGTCCCTATAAAATCGGGACATCTGGTCACCCTAATAGCACTGGACAGGGACTAAAAATGTTGGGTTACCTTTGCCATGGAATTACTTTATGACTGAGAGCTTTATGATTTGCCTATCTGTAAAAGGACAGTCTGAGGGTTAATGAGTATTTGAAAACCACATTGAGATTCTTGGATCCTATAGATATTCACTGTGATTTCAGGTAGAGAAAACAACATGAATTTACACTCTTTTAGTAGGTCTTATGGCTGAGACATACTGTAAAACCAAATTCTAGACTATTTGTGGTCCTTAAAAATCCCAGTGTACTTTTCACTAGAGCTGGAATATTCACAGTGTCCTAGCCAACAGCCAACCCAATTGCCCATATTATCCTTTAAAATGGGATTCTGGTCAGCAAGCAGACTGTAAATTTGATAATGTTCATGTTCATATTGCATACAAGATTTTTCTCTTGGCTAGCAGTATAATCAAAGCCACTCAATTTGGAAATATTTCACAATTCTGAAAATCAATTTTTCTTCTGCTTCCTACATCATCACTATCAATTAAAATGCAGTGATTTGTCATGTAATTTTGTTGAGGTAATTAATTATTACAGGTATATATAAGGCACCTGTCACTATCGTATCTTGTTTGGCTGCTTTGCTGAAACACTATTAATTCTGCAATGTTGAAAACAGTGAAGTCTTGTTTCTTCTTCGAGTGATTGCTCATGTGTATTCCACAGTAGGTGTGCGTGCTCGCCACGTGCACCGGTGCCGGGAGTTTTTCCCTTAGCAGTACCCGTACTGAGGGAGCACCGCCGCGACCCCTGGAGTGGTGCGTTTATATCACACACCCTCAGTTCCTTCTTGCCACCAGTGAAGGTGGTCGGAACTTCGTGCTCCAGCTCCACTGCAGCCTTTCTATTCCTTAGTGGTACCGTTCGCTACAGTTAGCGGTTTTCAGTTGTTAGAGTGGATTCGGGGCATGCCCCGTGCCCCAGGTTTCAAGTCGTGCGACTCCTGTCGCCGTTCCATGCTGAGTGTCTCCGCTGCTTGGGCAAAACTCACGTGAGTGAACGCTTCAAGATCTGCAGGTCATTCAAACCATGGACTAAGAAGGAGAGGGACATCAGGCTTCGAACTCTCCTTATGGAATCGTCACTGGCCCCAACCAAGGCCGGCTTTAGCAAGAGCGGGGCCCGATTCCTGGGGGTGGGGCTTGCAGCAAGCCCCGCCCCCAGGAATCGAGCCGTGCTCCGGCCGGGGTTGCTGGGCTTGGGTCCGGCCTGGAGCCGCGCCACACCGCGGGGGCCGGAGCCACGGGGGCCGGGCCGGAGCCGCGCCGGAGCCGCGCCGCGGGGGCCGTCGCGGGACCCG
>NW_020664417.1:38456568-38561628 GCF_002925995.2 Terrapene triunguis | reverse complement strand
GCGCCGCGGGGGCCGCCGCGGGACCCGAGCCGCGCCGCGGGGGCCAGGCCGGACCCGAGCCGGGCCAGAGCCGCTGGGGCCTGCGTGCTCGGCTGGAACCGGAGCCGGACTGGGCCGCGCCTCCCCGGAGCCCTTCTCGCGCCCCCCGCCACTCCAGCTTACCTGGTGCTGCCTGCCCGCCCCTGCTTCTTTTCAGACTTCCCACGAACCTCTGATTCGCGGGAAGCAGGGGAGGGGAGGAGGGGGAAGTGAGCTGAGGGCGGGGTGGAGAGCTGCAGTGCAGGGCCCTCTTAGCGCGGGGCCCAATTCAGCCGAATCGGCCTAAAGCCGGCTCTGGCCCCAACTCCGGCGCGTCGAGCAGACTCGGCGACCAGCACTGCGTCATCAGTGCGCAGCAAGGCCCCCTCCACCAGCCGGCACCACTCCCTCCAAGAAGCAAGGGAGGGGCTCCGTCTCGCAGTGGTGCCGACAGAAGGAAAGGGGAGAGGCTGGTCCCTCGTTGGGCAGCCCTCGGTCCCCCCCCGGGCCCAAAAGCTCTGACTCGTGCTGAGCAGAGCAGCCCGGCACCGTCCACACAAGCGTCTCCTGCGGCCAGAATGCCATCAACACCGGAGGCTCTACCGGCTGCACGAGACATTCTGAGCCTACCGGTACCTGGGGCGCCACCGGTGACGGGCCCTCAGTCCCGCGGCAAGACGCCGCTGGGTGCTCGTCAGACCTCCCCAGCGCGGCACAGCTCCCACTCCGAGGACCGATCCCTGCCTCGTTCAACACACAGCGGCCTGTCAACTCGCAGCTTCCGCCCGCCCTCGATGCCAACCAGGCTAATCGGTTCGCTGCCTGGGCAGGAGTCTCGGGGTCCCTCCATGCTGTGCAGTAGCGGGCGCAAGCACCAAGACAGGCGCCGGAGACGCTCGTCCTCGCAGCGCAGTTACCATAGCCGGTCTCGGCGCGACCGACGTCGACGCTCCTGCTCAAGTTCCCACTCTGCCAGACATCGCACACGGGACTCTCCTTGCGATTCTCCAGCTCCCGGCGCCGAGGCAAGTACTGAAGCTGCACTTCTGATGGGTATTGGTCCTCGACGCCGAGGTCCCAGTCCCGCGGAAGACGGCGTCGCAGGCACCGTCGTTCCTACCACTCCTATGGGACCGCGTGCTCGACAGTGACCTCAGCCTCGGCACCCATCTCCGGGGCCACGTGGCTCAGCTGGACCAGCCAGCACCACCCAGGCTCTCAACTTGGACAGTGGCAAGGGGCCCCGTGGCAGGAACAGTGGTGCCTAATGGGCACTGTGGCCACCGATGCCCGCCCAGACAGGAACCTACTTGGTGGCCGGGGCGTCCCAGTCTCCATCTCAGCCGAGGGACAAATCGACAGGTCATGAGTCGGCGGCTCCATGCCCGGACTCCGACCTGGGGGTCAATCCTCCGATACCAACCGAGGCCCACGGCGCTGGATGACACCATAATGGCACCCCCGCCCTCTATCCCGCAAGAGGATTTTAAAGTGCGTCAAGACCTGCTAAAGCAGGTGGCGTCCAACCTCCTGCAGGCCGAGGAGATGGAGGGCCCATCTGACTCCCTCTTTAATGTACTGTCTTCCTCGGCACCGGGCCGCGTGGCACTACCCCTTCCCCAGGGTGTAGCCAACATCTCCAACACCTTGTGGCAAACTCCCGGCTCCTTGGCCCCGATTTCCAAGAAGGCTGAGAGGAAGTACTTCGTGCCGGCCAAGGACCATGAGTACCTCTATTCTCACCCAGCACCTAACTCACTAGTGGTGGAATCTGTGAACCACCAAGAGCGACAGGGCCAGCCCGCACCCACTCCTAAGAACAAAGATGCCAGAAGACTGGACTCCTTTGGTAGGAAATTTTATTCCTCTGCAAGTTTCCAATTCAGGGTCGCCAATCATCAGGCCTTGCTGAGCCAGTATGACTTTAACCTATGAGAGTCCCTGCCAAAGTTCGAACCTCTTCTCCCGGAGCGGGAGAGAAAGGACTTTAAGGCTCTGGTGGATAAGGGGGCGATGGCGGCCAAAGCGGCTCTTCAGGGTGCATCGGACGCGGCCGCCCGTTCAATGGCATCTGCGATATCTATGCGCAGGGCATCGTGGCTCCTGCTGTCCGGGCTATCGGTGGAGGCCTAGTCCCTCATGCAGGACCTGCCGTTTGATGGAAAAGCTCTGTTCGCAGATCAGATGGATGTCAGGCTGCACAGGATGAAAGATTCCCGTACCACTCTGCAAACCTTGGGCCTCTACGTCCCTCCGGCTAAGGACAAGACAAAACCACAACCATCGGCTCAACTGGCAAGGAGCAGATACGAGTCTCCGTACAAGAGGCTGAGAGACCAGAAGCGCCGGTCTCAGCGACTGCCCCGCAGCCAGGGCCCTCTAAGGGCAAGAGGCAGGGAAAGAGGTGGCTTTGACTATTTGTAGGGGGCACCAGGGCAGTTGCCAGGGAGACCCCCCCTATTAATAAAGTTTGCATTCTGCAACCGATTGTCTGCCTTCTTCATGGCGTGGTCCCGTATAACTTCGGACCAATGGGTCCTCAACACCGTTTCCAGGGGCTACACGGTGCAGTTCAGCTCACTCCCACCCAACCACCCCCCTCCCTGATGGGCCCGGGGGACCCGGAGCATGCCCACCTCCTAGAGCAGGAGGTGGAGCAACTACTGCACCTGGGGGTGGTGGAGAGAGTACCAGTAGAATTCCAGGGCAAGGGTTTCTACTCCCGATATTTCCTGGTCCCAAAGGCGAAAGGGGGCCTCAGGCCCATCCTGGACCTGCGGGATTTCAACCGGTTTCTGGTCCGCTCCAAGTTTCACATGGTGTTCCTGGCCTCTATTATCCTCTCCTTGGACCCAGGGGATTGGTACGCAGCCCTGGACCTTCAGGACGTGTACTTTCACATCCATATTTTCGAGGGGCACAGGCGCTTCCTCTGCTTCCTAGTGGGGTTAGACCACTACCAATTCACAGTCCTCCTGTTTGGCCTATCCACACCACCCAGGGTTTTCACAAAGTGCATGGCTGTGGTAGTGGCCTACCTCAGATGGGAGGGGGTATAGATCTTTCCATACCTGGACGATTGGCTTCTCAAGGGCAACTCTCGGTCCCAGGTAAGGGCCCATGTGGAGCTGCTCCTGTCCACATGCGTCTATCTCAGCCTAGTGGTGAATGAAACCAAGTCAACGTTAGTTCCAGTGCAGCACATAGAGTTCATTGGGGCACTGCTGGACTCCTCAAGGGCCACAGCCTCTCTCCCACTGAGCAGGTTCGAGGCCCTAAAAGATCTCATCGCCTCGGTCACGGCTTTCCGGGTGACAACGGCGCGAGCATGCCTTCGGATCCTGGGGCACATGGCGGCATGCACGTATGTGGTCCGCCACGCCAGGCTCCAGATGAGGCCCCTCCAGCTCTGGCTAGCCTCCCAGTTCTCCCAGGCCCGGGACGGGCTAGACAAGGTTCTCACGGTGCCATCCCAGATACTTGCCTACCTACAATGGTGGTCTTACCCAAGCAATATGCTGCAAGGGGTTCCCTTTCGGGAGGTGACCCCATCTTTAGACCTGGTGTCCGATGCGTCAGACTTGAGCTGGGGAGCTCACACAGGGAACATGCAAACCCAGGGAATGTGGTCGACCTCGGACTTGTCCCTCCACATAAATGTCAAAGAGCTCAGGGCAATATGGTTGGCATGTGTTGCCTTCAACATGCACCTTCGCGGCAAAGTGGTCAGAGTCCTGACCGACAACACCAGCGCGATGTACTATATCAACAGGCAAGGCGGGACTCGTTCCTTAGCCCTCTGCTGGGAAGCCCTGAGCCTATGGGAGTTTTGTATAGCCCACGATATCTCCCTGAGGGCGTTCCACTTATCAGGCGTCTGCAGTACACAAGCCGATCACCTCAGCAGGGTTTTCTCCCCCCAGTACGAGTGGTTGCTCCATTCGGAGGTCACTCACCGGCTCTTCCGAGAGTGGGGAGCTCCCCAGGTCGACCTCTTCTCAACCCGCCAGAATCGGTGTTGCCCCCAGTTCTGCTCCGGGGGGGGAGTAGGGAGGGGTGCGATCTCAGATGTCTTCCTCCTGCAGTGGTCAGGCCAGCTTTTCTACGCTTTCCCACCGTTTCTCCTCATCACCAAAGTCCTGCAAAAAGTAAAGACAGACAAAGTGCATGTCATCCTTATAGCCCCAGCGTGGGCCCGCCAACACTGATACGGGACCCTCCTGCACCTCTTGGCGGCCCCTCTGAGGAGGCTGCCACTTCTCCCAGACCTCCTCTCTCAGGACGGAGGCCACCTCCTCCATTCCAATCTGGCCACGCTCCACCTAATAGTGTGGCTGCTCAGTGGCTAGACAAAGAGGTGTTCGGAGGAGGTCAGGCGGGTCCTCCTGGAAAGTAGGAAGCCGTCCACATGCTGGACATACCTGGGGAAGTGGTCCAGATTCTCCAGGTGGGCGGGGGAGTGGGGAGCCTCCCCGTCGTCCGCACCGCTCCAGCTCATCCTTGAGTACCTCCTGTCCCTTAGGACCCAAGGGTTGGCACCCACCTCTGTCAGGGTACACCTGGCGGCCATATCGGCCTCCACCCGCCGGTGCAAGGGCACTCGGTCTTCTCTCATTCTATGACCTCCCGCTTCCTGAGAGGCCTTGACCATTCATTCCCGTATGCTAGACCCCCTGTGCCGCAATGGGACCTAAACCTGGTGGTGTCCCACCTCACTGGGCCTCCCTTTGAACCCTTGGCTACGTGTTCCTGGCCTCACATCTCATGGAAGGTAGCCTTCCTTGTAGCAATCACTTCGGCCTGTCGTGTCTCGGAACTCAGGGCCCTGACCTCGGAACCCCTATACGGTCTTCTATAGGGATAAAGTCCAGCTTCGCCCTCATCCAGCATTTCTCCTGAAGGTGAGAAGGCTCTCCACCTTCCATATGGAACAGAACCTGTCTTTCTTCCCGTGCTCTGTCCTAAGCCCCATTCCTCCAACGAGGAATGCCGCCTTCACACGCTCGATGTGCGTAGGGCGCGGGCCTTTTATCTGAATTGGACCAAGCCATTCAGGAAATCCTCGCAACTTTTTGTTGCCTCGGCCGAGCGTGTGAAGGAGTAACCAATCTCTACCCAGCGTCTTTCCCGCTGGATCACCTCGTGCATTTGCACGTGCTATGATCTGGCAGGGGTTCCCCTGCCCCCGATCATCAGGGCACACTCTACGAGGGCTGAGGCCTAATCGGCTGCCTAGGTAGCCCATGTCCCTATGCAGGACATCTGTAGGGCGGCTACTTGGGCCTCAGTTCACACGTTTACTTCGCATTATGCGATCGTCTCCCAAACTAGGGATGATGCCGGGTTCGGCAGGGCGGTTCTGCATCCTGGGAACTCATAACTCCTACCCACCTCCAACAGATACAGCTTGGAATCACTTGTGGAGTACACATGAGCAATCACTCGAAGAAGAAAAGACAGTTACCTGTTCCATAACAGCTGTTCTTTGTGATGTTGCTCATGTCTATTCCACATCCCGCCCTCCTTCCCCTCTGTCGGAGTTGTCCGGCAAGAAGGAACTGAGGGTGGGGGGAGCACGCAGCTCCCGATAGCTCAATATAGAGGCACCACTCCAGGGGTCGCAGCGGTGCTCCCCCAGTACGGGTACTGCTAAGGGAAAACCTCCGGCACCGGTGCACGTGGTGAGTGTACACACCTACTGTGGAATAGACATGAGCAACACATCTCGAAGAACACCAGTTATGGAACAGGTAACTGTCTCTTTTTTGTTTAAGTAAAGCTAAGCAGATATAACTCAGATAATACTGCTTGGAGAAACAAGATCACTAAGTTCATTAATACTAGTAGTAATAATAGTAATAGTAAATATTCATAGTATGAGATACATATTTGTTCAGTTACCTAAAACCATTGAAATGGTTACAAAATTAACATTTTAATTTATTTATAAATATTCTGGCAGCACCTAAAAGGCCCCAAACAGCACTGGTGGACATAGAATAGAATATGGATCCTGCCCTGAAGATTTTAATATCTAAAATGACAAGACACACAAACAAATATAGACAAACATATCAAAATACAGCTCACATGGTACATCTCTACTCCCTCCATTCTATGTTCAGCAACAGCTCCTGGCCACTCCTCGTCCCTGACTTAATAGGAAATAAGGGCAATTACCACCAGGCATTTGGCACCCCATAGGATGGGGGCTAAAGGTCATCAGTGTCTTGTATAAATTCCTTCTGGGGTGCAATGCAAATTACACTTTGAGTTGTGGTCCATGCACCACAGGAATAAAGTTCACTGGTAAGAGATACATTTAGTGATCTTCTCCAACCACAGAATGTGCCTCTTTAGCGGTGTTATGCACCAGAAAACAACATTAAAAGAATATTAAGGTTGCAAAGTCAAGCACTCAAACGTTAGGAAATGCCAGAATTAAGTTTGCCTGTGCAACCCCCTTGTGCATGTGCATTATGATACAGTCTTTAATTGTAGAGTCACATACTGTATTTTCCAGAGGACTCCTGCCTTGGTCAGCGCACAGGCTGGACAGTGCTCAATTAATGAGCAGCTATTCAATATTTTGTTTTCTCCTCATTGTCCAGTGCCTTATTTACAGCATACCATTCAAACCCTGCTCTGAAAACAGTTATTCACTTCCTCATGTGCTTTTCTATGGTGTTCTTCACTATAGTATCCTTGTGCTTCACATTTCTGTAAGGAGAGGGGCGGGAGGTGGTATCCCCACACTGTCAGAGTCCCAATTACCAGTCTCTCTCCCTCCACATCTGCAGTCCTAGTCACCTTGCCCAGCCAGTCCCAGGCCCCCACTCCTGGCCCCTCACCTGACATTTCTTTCCCCACCTCCACTCCCTGGCCCAGTCTCTTTGTCCAATCAGTCCCAGTTCTCCCCCCCGCACCTCCTTGTCACATCTGTCTTCCTACCCCTCACCCAATCTCAGTGTTCCCCCAGCCAACTGTCTCCCAGTATCCCTCTCAGTTTCCCTTCCCAGCTCTGTGTCCCCACCAGCTCCCAGTTCCTAATCTGCCTCTTTGCCCAGCAAGTCCTATTTGCAGCCTCTTGCCCCCAGCTCCAGTCTCCTTGCCCACTCAGTCCCAGCTTGCCTCCCCCTCTCCAGTCCCAGTATCACCAGATTCCTGGTCCCAATTTACTCCTTTCCCTTCCCCCTGCTTCAGCTTTGGGCCCCTCTGCACTTTAACCAGACTGTCCCCTCCCCCATGCTGCCTGGGTACAGGAGATGTGGGCTACCTTCTCTTAATTCCACAGCCTAGGCCCAATCTCCCAGCTCAGAGAAGCTGGAAGCAGCATTTACAGGGAAAGTCTGGCTTTGCCCTTGTAAAAATGTAGGCTGGAGCAGGCCAGGACACTCTGTGGGGATGGCAGCACATGGGCAGTCTGGTCAGCACTAAGAGTTGTGAAAGGACCAAACATGCTCCATGAGGACAGAATCTTCTGAGATTTTAGTTGTTCTCTTCTGGCAAGACTCTACTGGGCATGCGCCTGCTATGATTTTTCTAAGGCTTGTAACTTGGAATGATACAGGCAGAATCCCTTTTGGGGATGGCAAAAGGCACATCCTTGAGACAAGGTGATTCCCCCAGCAAATTGCTAGGACCTGCTCCAAAGCATGGGGACATGTAGAGCTGCTTGAAAGAAAGGTCCCCGGAAATTTTTTTTAACAAGGGGAAAAGTTGTTTGCCCCTAGCCTCGTTCTCAAAAATGCCTGAAGCATTTTGGCTGAATTTTTCTGAAAAAGAGTCAGGTTGAGGCAGACACTTGACGCATAAAATCAGTCCAGATGGTTAAAGTTTGACAGAGTTATAAGCAACTGAAAGCACTGTCTTAGAATGAGAAGTATTGCTCAACCTTAACAATAGGTAACAGTATCAACACCATCTATAACTAACTGTTCTTCCCTCACTCTTACCTATACAGACTATCAGCATAGCTAGGTTGCCGTAATTATGCCAGCAACCACATAGCGTAGACACTGCCAACAATGATGGAAGGGGTTTTTTCATTGGTGTAGGAACACCACATCCTCAACCAACGGCAGCTACACCAATGGAAGAGTTCTTCCATCAACATTGGAGGTTAGGTCACTATAGCTATATTGGTCAGGGTTGTGGATTTTTCACACCCCTGACTGACATAGCTATGTTGGCCTAACTTTTAAGTGTAGACCAGGCCTAATGCCAGATTGTTTTGATGAGGGCAGAGAGATCTGTGGGCCAGACGAAAGCATCCAGACGGCAGTATCCAGTCTGTTTGACAGCCCTTATCTACTATTTTTTTCATTTATGTTGCCCAACTGCTTTGCTAGGGTTAGGCATCCTGGGAAATGCAACATGCAAATAGGTAAGTTTTTTGGCTTTGCCTTAAAGATCAGTGCCTCAGATGGTATGACCTTCTAGTGGGAATTCAGACAAACGCTTTGAAATCTTTAAATGAAAGGCACTATAGAAGGACAAAACATCATTGTAACATGCAGCCCAGAAGGCAAATTCTACATCCACTTCACCCCCATTTTTGTATCCACAGAAGATTAATTTTCCCAGTCCAAATTTACTCCTGATTCTTTTTTTGCTGGCAGTATCAGGGATGGTATACAGGAGGATAGGTGCATTTCTATCAAAGAGCCACATTATTTTGGTTAGGGGTCAGCTCTGCCTCTCTTGCTTCAGCATCCTCAACACCTTTCCAACACTAACACCCCCACCCCAAACTTCAGGTGTTGTATATTTTACAAAATGTTTAGCATTAGGCAAAAGGAGCAACGTGATCTTTTACAGAAATTCCATGAAAGTCGTTAATTTTTTCCGAGATAGCTCTAGAGTTTGACCTAAGTGACATGATATAACATGAACCTCGGAATTACATAAAACCTGCTAATGAATCAGACCACTGTGACAAATTACACTGAAATATCTGAACAAGATATGGCTAGTCAATAACTACCATTACTGCTGTGTCTTCCTCATTCTTTACTGATTTCTTCATATTCATGTTCATTGGTTTAATTAATTGGCTTGCATTAATGTAACTGTAATCCAAGATCTCATTTTATAAACACATTACTGTAAAGTGGCAAGTCAATGTCCAAAATAAGCATGCAATGTGCTAAACCATCTGCAATGATAATTAGAGTATGCATAGTCTAAAAAACAGAAAAAATTGCCTGGGGAAGAGAATATTAAAAGTACCTCAATAGTATATTATGTGGTATCTGTAAACAGAAATATATAGCAAGAATTATTACAATAGAACATCATTATACCAGTATGTTTCATAAAACAGAGACACATTATTTAAAGACAAGTTTAAAATATAACTGTTGAAACTTGAAACATATACTTTTCTCTCTTGAGTCGCTGCCAATGTCTGAAAAAAGCCACAGACTAGTACTTTGTCTCCATTACACACCAGAGGTTATTTGGCATTGTTATTGTAAGGTTATTTTAGGTCAAGCTGTTAAAAAAAAATGAAGTGGGGGGAGAGAAGCCAAGAAATTAGCTTTGTACAACTCCTTGTACAAGCAAATATCCACTAATGAGGAACATCTTGTTTATAGATGTAATCTGTAGTTTAATGATCTATTTGCATTAAAGTTATTTCAGTTAATATTGTTGTTATTATTACCCTTTCTTCTCCTTTAAAATTTACCATATACATATGGGCCTGGATCCTACAATAAAAATCACACAGTGCAATACAGCAAACAGACTCCCACTGAACTCACTGGGGATCTGTGGAAGTATACAGGTTTTCCCTGTGCAGTTCTCAGTGCAGGATCAGGGTCATAGTATAGAAAATCCATCTTTTCTATTACGCAAATAGCTGGTAAATATACAGAAAAAAGTAAAGTATTCTGGCCTGTAACATCAACTCGTTAGGGAATGCTGGCTCAAGCTAGGAGACATTCAGTAGTGGCATACTAAACAGAGTTGCCTACTAGAAAAAAATGTTAGAAGTATTTACCAGAATAATATACCAACGTGTACTCTAGCTTAGAATGTAATTAGAGCTGGGTAAGTATTTCAAAAAAGTATTAATGAATATTTATTTGAATAAAACCACAGAGTCACCTCAGCAGTATTTGTAACCCTATTTATTTGCTTTTCATTGCAAGAAAGTTCACAGAAATGGAAGATAAAGAATATTCATGCACATATGTAATACTCAGACCCATCTCCAATAAAATATATCTTTTATAGGATTTAAGTGTTCTCTGGTATAAGTGCAGCATAAGTGTACACAGTCAGATGTATATTTCTCTTTGATTCATGTGCCTGCCCCATTTTACCAATGGCTTTTTGTTTCCTTCCTCCAGTTGCTACAGACCACCGTGTACAGTTAGAACGAAACGCTGTGAGCCTGGATTTTATTATAGTGAAGAAGTGTGCCGTTGCGTACCCACATATTGGAAAAGACCGCTTATTAATTAGTGAAGAAAGCACTACTTGCCATTTTGGTGTACATTTTTCCATTAAAAAAACAACTGCGTTAACATTGGAATTAACTGTGCACCAGAGACCCTGTGGGATTCACAGAGACAGACACATTGTGCTTTTTCCCCAAGAAATGTGGAAAGCACATGTAGACAATAATGGGGCTCATGTTGTGTAAAGAACTCACTAAGGACTTGTTTTCTGCCAATGACAAAACAGCCTTGGTTTTCCTCCTTGTGATTTTTTTTTAAAGAGATAATGACTATATAATTTATTTCCACTAAAAACATTGTGCATCATTCCTGTTTATAGCAGTAACAATTGTTAAAGCTCACTGTGATCAATATTTTTATATCATGCAAAATATGTTTAAATAAAATGAAAATTGTATTATATAGTGGTGAGAATGTTTAATTGATTATTTTATGACCCAGTCTGTACAAACCAACCACAGCTCAACAACGTGAATGGTGGTTCTTAAAATAGTTTCTGGAAATCCAGAGCTAGAATTCCTATCCAATAAAAATAAGTGATTTTATGAAAGAAAGTGTAAGTGAGACAGCAGTAAACTTTTTGTATCTGGTTAAAATATCTAGGCTGAGCTATTAAAAAAAGTTATATTTACAACATCTATGTCCAGTGATATTTTACTATTTACACAAACTAGCTAAGCATGGGTGATATTTCATAAAAACTATTATGAGTCCTCTCTATTGCACAGGAACAAAGCTTGTTCAGAGGAGAGCAGCAGCTATTAGTAGTCACATACATGCATGCTAATATATATTCAAAATATTTTATATGGTAAGTGTTCATGCAGGTATAATAAATAATTAAAATCTAACTACAATATTTATATGTGGAAATATCAATTATGCTGTTTTATTTAGTTTTAAAGATTGTGCCCTAAAATTCAAATCAACTTAGTTTAAAATTATTTGATGTTTTACTATTTCATATTGTAAGTCAAATTATTGTGATCTAAAGTCTCTTGTATGCCAGATGCTTTTAAGAGAAAATAATGTATTTTTCTTTCCACTGGGCACCAGAAAAGACTTCCAACATGCCAGTCTGGATTTTCAAGATAATCTCTGTACAAACAATTGTTACAGAGCATTTTTACATGGAGAGTCTCCAATCTAACATCTACAAACTCTAGAAAAAGAGGTAAGCTTTTAACTTGGATAGAATAATAATATGAATGAGATAGTCTAATAGTAATCAAGGAATCATTTCATTTCCACTTCCGGTTGTGCATGCACACAATATGTCTGAGATAGGGAAGTTTTCACTTGTAGCATCTGCTGGCCTGCGTGTGAGGCCCTACCCCACCTTAATGCTCCCTACTGAGGGTATAAAGGGTGCTGCTGGCCAACTGCCACTCCAGTTCCTTCTCTACCACTTAACCTTGAAAAACGGTCTCTGAGCAGAGGGGAAGTAGGGCAGGTAGTAGAATATATGGACAACTCAAGTTACTGTACAAGGTAAGTAACTTCTTTCTTCAGGTGTTTGTCCCTATGTGAATTCCACTTCTGGTGACTTCTAAGCAATAATTTCAGTCAGGATATGGGTGCTTGGAGTACCCACAGCAGCATTTGAAGCAGGTGTTTGTACTAATGTATAGTGCTGAGTGAAGGTATTTATAGAACCCTATGTTGCAGCTTTGCAGATATCTAGGATGGAGACATTATTGAGCACAGCCATAGATACTGTCTGGACTCTTTTTGAATGTGCCCCCACAGGAACTGAAACCTTATTTGGTTATGCATCCTGAGATCCATTTGGACAGTCTTTGGGTAGAAACAGCATTACCTTTCATTAAAGGACGTGAACAGTTTGGGAGACCGTCTGAACAGTTTAGCCTTGTCTAGATAGAAAGTCAACGCTCTACATATATCTAACAAGTGTAGCTTAAATTCTTTTCTGCTGTTATGTGATTTTGGATAAAACGCAGGAAGATGAATGACCTGATTCAAATAGAACCCAAAGACAACCTTCAGAATGAACTTAGGGTTGATCCTCAAGGACACTTTATCATGATGTAAGACAGTATATGGTGGATCCGCCATGAGACCTCTCCGATCAACAGCCCAGGGACTCACCGACAACTGAAATGGAGCACCCCCAGTGACATCACTTGAAGAAGTAGTATGCCCTTGCAGTGATTGAATCCGGTCTCGATTCAATGAATTCCATCTTCTGTGTCAGGGCTAAAATGGACTTTTGCTGTTTAATCTGAGGCTAGGATATTGAAAGCACCTCACCGTGTGTGTGGCCTCTTGTATGCTCTGGTATTATTGACCATTGATGAGCCAGTTGTCCAGGTAAGCAAGACTGCAATGCCCTGAGGCCATAGATGGGCTACCACAACCATTAACACCTTTATGAATACACTCGGTGCTGTCAATAGTCCGAATGGAAGCACTCTGTATTGATGATGGTTTATACCTATGACAACCTCAGGAATCTCCTGTGTGTTGAATGATGGCTTTATGAAAATAGCATTTTTGAGATCAAGAGTTGTAAACCAGTTGCCTTGATTCCTGGATGGGATTATTGAAGAGTGGGTGACCATCCTGAACTTCAGATTTTGAATGTAAGAGTTTAGAAGCCTTAGGTCCAGGATAAGCCTTTTGTCTTTGGGATGAGGAACTATCTTGAATAGAAGCCTCTCTAGATGTGCTGAGTGGGGACTGGTTCTGTAGCTCCTGGGTCTGGAACTGATTCCACTTTTTGTATAAGAATCTTCTCTTGACGGTCCCATGCTGGTTTTCCCTGTACTATTTGGCACCATCTGTGTCTTCAGGTTGGTCAGAGTGCTGGCCCCTTAGCGGTACTGTCTGTACTTGTCGTCGCCTGGGACACAAGGCCTCCAAAGTTTTGGAGTGGGATGTAGATAGTCCTTTTCTCTTTGAAGACAACAATGACTTGGAGGGAGATCTATCCTCAATATCTGGGGCGAGGGGGGAAGAGAGAGAATCAGGGGAATATCTAGATCCCATCTCCTCACTCTTTCCCAGCTTCTTACAGGAATCTAAGTGCTTGATGTTGAAGGCTCTGTAAACAACTGAAGCTGACCTCAATAGGGCACTCCTGGACTCCTAAGGCCAATGTATGGGGGGGATCCCCTGGGTCTGGATCATTCTTTGCTCTTACGGTTCTGTCCACGAGGAACATTTTCAGACAGACGCTCCTCTCCTGTCTGGTCCGTCACTAAAAGGAATGGCAGATGCTGCACTTGTAGGTGATGTGAGCCTCTCTGACATAGTGTAAACAAGCGTCGTGGTTGTCATTGAAAGGCAGTGGCCTCAGACAGACCCCACAGTTTTTGAAACCAGGGGTCTTGGGTGTAATCCACAGGCTCCTGGTGGCAGGAAGCAGGAGGGAGACAGGGGATATAACCGCCATACCTGAGACCCCTCTGCCAAACTAAACCATTTCTATTTAACTAGGAAAAGGTTAAAACTATAGTAAACTACAATAACACTAAATACGTACAAGAAGAAATTTGCTATCCAAGAGTACAGCTAGGTGTGGACATGAGCACTCCGTCTCCGGCCAAAGGTGTGAGAAGGAACTAGAGTGACAATTGGCCAGCAACAGACACTGCTACCAAAAACTTTACAGTCTCAAGTTTGTTGACCACATGTGCTACCAGAAGTGGAATACACATAGGAACAAGCACTCTTTGACATGATAATCTATCATGTAGCAATACTTAAATTTTATACTTAAATGGTTCCATTTCAGGTTGTTTCTTTTTGTTGTTGTTGTTTTTGTTTTTTGTCTTGTTTTGTTTGTGTGTTTCAATATTATGATATCCATGTTCCTTAGAAAGTCAATGCATGTTTTTAAAATGTTAATGTACTTTCCCTAGACCATGGGATGCTCAGATATCAGAGTTCATAAAACGGAATGAAAGCACCTTGTACTCATTCAATCCACAGGGCAATATGAAGCTAGTGTAATATGTAGGCAAGAGGGGTGATAGGTTGATGTTTCGTGGAAAAATGATAAGCAGTGGAATTTGTGAGGAGTTCTAGTGTTCCCAAAGTTCTTCCTACGAGGCCAGCTGTAATCACCCAAATTGGATAGAAATCAGGCATACAAATACTAAGGAGATGAAGTAACATAATAAAACAATGAATCTCATGTCAGATTGGGGTGGAGTACCCTTGATGACAGATCAGCATCAAAGTGCACCCTTGAGCCAGTATGACACACAACTTCCTGTCAATTGGACTAATGGTGACTTAAGTCACCAAGGTCTAATTTGTCAAAGTCAATCACATCTAATGTAATTTTGATAATATAGGTATTGCTAAAAAAGTTGGAGAGAACTGGGTACCCATTTATGAATATCAGGCAATCAGTCATATAGGCAGAAAATATCATTAGAAATGAATTATGATGAAATACAATTTTACTTGACTGTACCATCAAAACAAAATTTTACACAGTGCTACAATATAAGTTTCCCAGTTCTTATACAGGTCAAAAAAACTAGAATAGAGGTTGCGGTGAGCCAAAACATAATAGATTTTAATTCTACCCTTGAGGTAAAATGTGATTTATCATCAAAAACTAGGAAATACAGATGAAGACAAAGCAGTGCCAGGAATTCCAACAATCAACTCTATATGGATCATAAAAATCCCATTGTACACTGCTAAAATGCATGAGAACAAGGTATACCAATAAAGGTGGTCAACTGAAGTCCTAGCTATACAATGCTCATTTTGCACATGAACAAGTGCAGCACTGTGAACATGTCAAAGCCAGATAAAAAGGTTTAACTAGAATAGTCATCAACAGACATTTTGAGTTCCAATTGCACATACTGTATATACAGTGATCACCATTTTCCAATACATAGTCCTCACAGATTGGGAAAGTGGGAAAATGAGAATACAAAACTTTAAAACAAATATTAACAGTCAAAAAGAAAGCATTTTTGCAAGCAATTTTTCAAGTTGTTTAGCTTCTGAAATATATTGTGGTTCACAATCTGTGAGCAAGTGCCAAATCTCCTTTTCAACTAAAAATATTAAAATGCAGTTTTTAAAATTTTGACAAAAGCAAGGGCCTGATTTTTAAAAGATCTGGCACCTAAATACATGCATGCTTAATTTGCATGTGCAATTAGCATTACTATGTATACAAATTAGGTATTTGTATGTGCAAATGAATAAGTGGCCATTCTCCCAGATATGCATATGTGCAGATAACTCAGCATTACTATGTTATAGCACCAGAATGCAACTTTTGGAAGTCCGGTCCTAAATGTGTTTTGTTTCAAACAAAATATTTTTTCGTTTGCTATAATTATAGGCTTGCAGTAATTACTTGAATTAGCATTAGCCTGCTGATCTCCATTCTTTCTTATAAAATGTGATTTTGTATATCCCAGTGTTTCAAGAAGTAGTCTATGTTTACGGCAGCTGTTTACTTAAGGATGCAAAATTTGGTGTGTGTTTTTCTTTTTTTTTTTTAGATGAGTGGCGCAAGCTACATAAAAGTTGACATTTTTTTCCTGCTGTGTGAAGGTGATGTATATGGATTACAGTTGGCTTTGGTGCATTTTTATAGTGTTGTTTGAATATAAACTATACAACAGTTTTCATTTTATTTTTCATTCTAATCTTATTACTTCATTGTTAAAAATGAAATGTGCAGTGTTCAGGGTGTACAGAGCTGAGTTTGTAGGCCAATGCAGATTTTATATTCTAAGTGGTTCAGCACCATCAAGCACAGTTCAGGCTGTTTTGGCAACTCCAGCCCTAAATAAAAAGGTCACAACCATCTATGTAAAGTGTCTCCATACTAATGTCAAACATAGTCTAACTGAAAATGTTAAAATAGTGCTGTAGACAGAAAAGTGATGGCACTCAGGCACAAAACGATAAATTTGATTTACGGAAATAATGCTAAGGGAAATGCATCTTGGTTTAAGCTTATGTCGCATTCCATCAGGAATGTACAGAGAATGAGAGTATAAATTTCTACCTAGTGCAGTTATCATCATGTTGTGTAGACACCTTGAATTGTGAATAAACTTCTCTTCATGAGGAGACAGATTTTGTACAGTCTCCTTAGCTCCTTTGTGGTCTACTCGTAGTTATGCTTATAAATTCATACTGAACAAACTGGTATATCCATTCCCTTATCTCCATATAAAGGAGCAGCATAAAAGCTTATGGTGCCCCTCTTGGATTGTTACTTTGAATGGCCCTCCTTACATAACTTTTATTTTGGGGGCTTTTGACCCTCCAAATGATCTTTATGATGGTCCTAGCCTGTATCTTAATGACAGTGCCCTTCAACTCCATGTTTTCCTTTCCTCATTTTCATGGAGATTGGTCTTGTTTTGTTTCCAAAACAGGTATAATTAGGTGCAATAAATCATGTGATGGGACAGTCTTTGCAAAGCCTTTACAATACACTTTTCCTTGCACAGTTATTCATATAAGAGTTCATATAAGACCACTGTTTTCACACCTGTACATAAATCTGAATAATTTGTGTGGCTACTGTGCTCTACTGACAGACTGGCAAGTCTTCCTATCTAGGAACTGCTATGGACATATTGCAGCATTTGGAGGAAGGAGAGGTTATTCCTAGCTGGGGAAGTTTGAAATCTAACAATTAAGACTATTATTAAGGGTACATATATCTGAAGTAGCTCTTAGTTGTAGTAATTAACTACTTGACCTCAATGAATCAACTGAAAAACTGCAGTAGTACATAGAGGTTCCTTAATAATTTCCTGACTTCTTCTCCTCTATCTCTGATAACCTGCTGAGCAACAATCCAAAAGAATCTTCCGCTGCCCTGCTGAATTTGCCAAAATCAGATTGGCCAGGTATAGAAATCACTTCTATAACTTTCTTTGGATGCACAAAACACTAACAAAAAACAAATGAATTTAGTGCATGTGAAAGGCTCAAGTTTGACAACCCTGTAAGCTAGGGTTCTCCAATTAGAGGTGCAAGATGGATTTTAAAAAAACTGATAAAAATCAAGCTTTCTAGTTTTAAATTCTAATTTATTTCATTGATAAACTTTTAAAGCTTCTCCATAATATCATGTATAGTGATTTATTTCATATGTATTCTTACATCCAAATGTAGGAAATGGAATATGAACAATAGCGGTTACCAATCTGATTGTGGTATGACTCATAATATTTCAGTAATTTGTCATAATAACGATGTATATTATTTTATCTGGTGCCTGAAGCTACAAAGTGAACTTAAATTTAGCTTGGGGATATGTTAGAGAATTGCAATGGTTTGCATTACATGAAAAGTTTTACATCATAAAACATAATGCTTTGCTGCTTGCATAAGCATTTGTTTGGCAAACCTCTATGGAAATTTCTGTAAGTCATTTTATTGCACTATTACCTCGTTTCAGCATACAGTATTGCGCTATTGTCTTGTTTCAGCAAAGTACTCCCCATCTAAACCACAGTTTATATGTTCATATTTTTATTCTGGGTAAAAGTTCTGAATCTGTTCTTGACACACACTGACCTTTCATCTCAATTTCAGTAACATCTCTATTCCAGTTTCTACATTTGGATCAGCATCTATGGCCATGCCACACTGACTTGCTAACATTCTCAGTGTGTGTTAAATCATGCATACAAACTAATTTTAAACAACATAAGCACAAATTCCACTCTTTCCTCTTCTCTTCCCTTTGTCCCTTTGAATGAGATGAATCTCTAGTTGGATTGGATTTTTATATAAATCTAGATGGCCAAATTTCCATTTGTATCATCCTAGCTATGTGTAAAAGATACTAATCTGTTTCTGTTCTTCATCTGTCTGCTGCCTTTGCCATCATTAATCTTCTCTTATACTTCCTCTCTGCTCTAAGCTTCTACAACCAGAGCTTTCCAAGTTCCACTCCTAACTTTCTGACTGCACCTTCAGCATGTCCCCATCCTTCTTTCCCCCTATAAGGGTGAAGTTGACCCCTATACCGAGGACTGGTCCCACTTAAATCCTATTTTAACAGCTTGTGCTGGACTTCTACTACGGGTGTATTTCATCCTAGATTAATTTATCCTGTCCCATGATTTCACGCATTCCTACTATATAGATGATTCCCAAATCTCTCTCTCTAGCCCTGACCTCTCCCTCTTGTCCAGGGTTCACAACTTTAAAAGCCTTTCTTCTTGGACATCTGGCCACTGTCTCAAATTCAATTTTTCCATAAGAGAGCATCTTGTCTCCTTTCAGTTGCCCCTCTTTCCTCTCTTCTACCTTTCTCATATCAATGCTAACTTGCTTTAGTCTTGACTCCTCATTCTTCTTTTCTCCTTGCATCCAAGCTCTTGCTAAACCCTGTCATTTTTTCTTGCATATTATTACCAAAATCCACTCTATCCACCTGGGCAGCCATACGCCACCCCCACACTGGGCACAGTCTAGCTATAAGTGATTACTAATAATTTAAACTGTATATAAAAGGAACATCTAAAAGTACTGGCTCAAAACCTCGCATTGTGTATGTACAAAGCCCATCAGCCCATACAGATACAGTTTGCATGCAAAAATGAGTTTCTGCCTATGCAAACCTTGCAATCAAAAACTTCCTGCCCAAAAAACGGCTATGTAAAATTGCTCTGAAATATTAGAGGCCAATTTATGACCTCTTTGAAGTTCGGGTGCTCAATCCTGCCTAGTGATGAGCACTCTGGCCCCAATCCAGCATTGCACTTAAGTAGTGCTACTGACTTCAAACATTCAAATCAGTTCCTTAAACTCAGACATTTTTGTTGCAGCAAATTATCTGTGTTTCTAAAATACCAGACATAAGTCTTTAATAAGTTACATCACATGCTTTTTTTATCTTCAGAAAATTGAAGAAATCTCTCTGTTTAAAGGGACTTAACAGCAAAACCATACCAAATTGCTTTGCTGCTTAAAAATGCATACACCTGCAAAATTTTTCAACCCTCTTAGATTACCATGCTAAACTCCAGAGTGCAATTTTGCTAACTCCACAAAGAGACAGATTTTGATTTTTTTTTTCTGAAATAAAACCAAGCTAATTGCTTTTACTAAGATAAGATTTGGGAAGTAAAATATTAATTTCACTACTACCTCCTGTAATATTATTAGGTTTCCCTGGTGAGAATAATAAATGAATAGGAACATTAAATGGAGTTTAGGTACCTAGTAGAGTAAGTACCAAAAAAAGGAAGACCAAGGCATCCTGGGGTGCATTTTATATTCAGGCTAATAACTAACATTTCCAAAAAGAGAGCATATTTTATATAAGGAAAATAAGTTGTGTAGGGTAGCATCACTGTATGTTGGACACATTATAAATACGATGAGATATTCTAATCACATTTCTATAGTACTTCCTTGTATTAGATCACTTTCAGCAGGCTATAGATAGCACTGTGATAGCAGAAAAACCAATATTGAAGGTAAATAGAAATATATGAGATTTATCCTTGCCCTGATACACAAATAAATTCCATTAACATTATGCACACTTTGATGAGACAGTAAGATACCTCAAGGTCCCTGAAAATGCAGATTTGATAGCCCATTCATTCTCCAGCTACTGCAGGATAGTACCTCAGGACTGTCTTTCCTCTGAATAGAAATCTGATCTCATTTCTCCACCACATTCTCTTCCCTAGATCACACTGACTATTATTTTTCTCTGCAGTAAAAGTTCCTCAAACTAATTTTGACAATTTTCAGACTCTAATTTAAAAAAAAAAAAAAAAGAACTTGTACATTTAGAACATACTAATGATGTACAAAAAACAAACCTGTAAGACTAATGATAGATCACAGCCTACCCTTTAGAGAATAGCAGCATTCAAACTTACTAATGCACTTAAAACAATATGCTTGTTCTATGTAATTTTATGTAATTTATGGAAAACTTTATTAAATCTACAAATATTCAGATTTTGGATACCTCTGAGACTGTTGCTATTAAGAATCTTTTAATTAAAGGTTCACTTTGTTTCTTTAAACATACTGGAACTATCTCCTGTACCCTTTTGCAAAATACTTCTATTATAACTTGTCGGATTGTAGTTGATTTCACAACATAATAGAAGAAAAACTGAAATGCAATTTGGTAAAATATCAGTTTTTTTCATAATATCTTTACCAACAACTCATAATCCCCATTAGAAAATTATTAGCGTTGCCATCTAAATTATTATATGGGTCCTGATCCTGCAATTCACGGCACAGGTGGCCTCCTGCACTAGTGGATTCTTATGGACTTAAATGAGACTCCATGCAAGTGCAGAGGTATGCTCATAAGCTTCTAGTTGCAGGACCTGGGCCTAGGTTTCCTGGTCACTATCATTTCCCACTACATTTATTTTAATTAATGGCATGTATAATTTTTTTCTGTGTGTTTTATTAATTATTATTATTATTAAGCTAAAACAGATTTTAAAAGACCTTATTTTGTATAAGTGATTAGCTGGATGCTGAAAGGTTGTCTCTATCCTTGCTCCCTGAATAACATCTTGTGATGGTTTATCTTTCTAGTTTTATTTTTAATGCCAATAATCTGTAAGTTACACTACATATTAGCTAAAAGATGCTTACTGTTTTTTATACACTTAGCTGTCTGTATGTGTTCATTTGTGTGGTCTTTTCAATCAGGAGATGCTATATTTACTTCTCGTGTGTGTGATTTATTGTTTCTTGCATTTTGTCCTTTGAAAGAATGTTGGGGTTTTTTCTATTTCAAAGCTAAATGAAAAATATGAAAAACTAAGTCAGTCATATGATCAAATGAAAACAAACATGTTTATTACAAGTAAATATGTTCTTATTGTATATTTAGTAAACATGCCTGCTCTAGCAACTGTACCCCAGGTAAAGGGGCCGGAGTGGCATAAAGGTGCCCTAAAAACCCTGTTTGTGGCTGGGAGACAATTCTCCTAGTGCAGGGGCTGAGGAAGACCGGTGTAAGGCTGCCTTCTGAAAACCCCTAAGAAGCCCAGGGTTAAGAGATCACACCGATCTCTTAAAACCAGTGGAACCCCACCCCCACTCTGGGAGCTACAAGTTCTGTGCTACGCCTCACGCATGAGTCACAGTGAAATTATTTGTCCAGCCTTAAGCAATTCAACACCATGAAAATCTTTTGCAGAAGACAGCCTGATGTAAGGGTATCCTTTAATCCTTCTGAAGTGAGGAGTATATTGCTGAAGTTTCATTGTTTTATGATGATGTAATTTAATGTGAAGAAATGGTGTAGTTGGCAGTTTTGAGCAGCAAGCAGAGCCCAAGTCAAGTAAACAAGAGAGATTTATGCATACTCATTAGTAACACAATCTGCAGGAGAAGTGGTGCTGGAGAAAGGAAGGTTCCAGCAGAACAGAAACAAAATAGAGCAGCTATTAGCCATGCAAACAATAGCAAGGATGTATGGCTACAGTAATGGCTATTGGAGACCAAAATGATGTCAAAACACTTCAAGTGAAGACTGTAAAAGTAAAACAAAGGAGCTTTTTTGATATAAATCAGTCTAGTAAGTTTCAGGTACTTGAAAGTATTTTGGGAAACCTTCACCAACATGAAGCCAGATGGGAGCAGAGCTGGCGACATGTGAATGTGTGTACTGCAAAAGTGAAAGGTATGCTAAGTGCCAATATATACGCACAGTGTTGGACCCAAAACAGGGTAAAGCATGTCCTCCTTAGAAGAATCTCTGCTGGCAAGTGCCACCCACAAATTAACTCTGGATCCAACATTTTCCTTACATTTGCATGACTGTTTGTTGCTTTTATTTAAAGCAACATTAAATTTCCATGTTATTCATATACACCATTTCCCTATAAGGTAAGTTGTGAACATGCAAGAATTTTCCCCAGCAGGTTTAAGCACATGAAAAAATGGTTGTGAGAGAGAGTCACTGATGTGTATGCAGCCATGAAGTCAATGTAGTTGCATAGGTAGCTTAGAATATATCATATATAAATCAACCAGATACAGTATTTCTAACTCACTGTGAAACATTTCTACTTTCATGAGAGTATGTGTAGTCATTTTGCTGCCACATCTATAATCCAAGATCAGTTCGAATGTGATTTAACCAACATTTATCAAGCATATGATGGCATCATTTAAATACAGTTGTATCCTATGTTCATGACAACAAGATCTGGCAAAAATCACCAACAATCCTACTCTATGCAGGTTGTTCCAGCATGTTTGATTAATCAGAAGGGAGAAAGGGCAATATATTATCTCCAGTATAGAGTTCGCTTATAGAATTAGACTCACAAGTACCTAATCCTAAACAGCAGCTGCTGGAAAAATGCCATTTCTCCAGAAGAGCTGACCTGGGCGACACTATCCATCTGCATCTTCCTTGAATTTAATTTTTACTACTATTTTTACACAAAATGAAATTTATAGGTCTCTACTGAAATTCTGGGCCGGTTTTCAGGAAGATGAACAACAGGAGCCCCAGCTGATGGAGTTCAAAGTATACATTGTGGGAAAGGACTAACAGGTGAAAGAGAGAGAGTTGGGAGAGCTTACAAAAAGCTGGCTGGTGAGCAAACTGTTCTTTAAAAGTTCTTCCTGCCCTAAGAGCCTATGGAGAGCTGACAAAAACACAATGGAAAAAAAAATTTAATTCAGATGTGGTGCACAATTAAATTTCCACACTTAAAGTATTAACTAACCTTTAAACACATTTTACTGTAAATGGGAATCATTTAAAATTGTCTGGCTGAGGTCTATGTTTCCCCTCAGATTGTCTTTTATATTTCCCACATCTGGAGCAGTGGTTTAACATAATTGAATGATATTTGGCAGCATAGGCTTCGACGGCAGCACTAATAAAGAGTGTCAAACTACACTATGGAGGAATGGTGAAAGCCTGGGCAGAATGAAGACCCAGGCTTTCCCAGTATCGTTGTATTGTAGGCTGTCATCGTCATGCCCCTAGCTGCTGGGTCGTGTAGCAGATAGAACTCACTCATATAGAACGAGCCACTGAACTGAATACTTTAAAAATTAGCTGGCCACCATATTTGCTTTTTTGGGGAGCTCTATTGAAACAGACCCCTTTGGACCTATAGCACATGCCATCATTTACACAACTGTGCAAACATTCCCAAAGGAGTAAGGAAGCCCACTAGCTTCTTTAGCAGCTAATGCTTCTGATCTTGTTCTCCTACTTTAAAAGAAGTAATTTCCTATATGATAAACATTGCCAGATCCCTTCGTAAGCTACCAAAAGTAGCCTAGCAGCAAGCTAATAGGAAATGCCAATAGCCAGCCCATTTCATTCACAGAACAATTGCTCCATGCTCCATTCCCCTGCCATGAGAGGCTGCAAAAGAAAACGGCAGAATTCAAAAGGCCATCCTGGTTTAAAGTAGCTCAGAGAGAGACTAGCCTCTCTCCTGGTATTTTCACTGAAACCAGTACGTACAGAGCCAGGTGAGAGAGAGAGAGAAATATGTTTAACATGTAGTTTTTTTTATCTATATTGATAACAGTGCTTTATATTACTACACTGGAAAGAATTTTGAATTCCAATTTACTTTTAGCTGTTTATGTCATATGGGCCTGATCCAGCACCCATTAAAGTCAAAGGGACCCTTTCCAATGACTTTAATGGGTGTTGGATCAGGCTCTCTCAGTATGGTCAGTGAAAGGTAATGAAGTCAATTTCACTTCGTTTTATAGTCAGGTTCACTTTCAGGTTTTCAATGTCTGCATACCAGAGCTTGCAATGCAATGCTTATTTGTTTAAAAGTAACTGTTCACATTTCAATTTAAAAACTCACAGAAACGTGTGTAATGGTTGTGCCTACTCCAAAGGTCCTACTGTCATTACAACATGGCTCTTGGGTTTCGTACTTTTTGTTTTTGTTTTAATTTAAAATTTGGATGAAATTTAAATTGACAGTGTCCCATTTATCTCTTCCCCTCCCCCCAATCCAAATGAAATTTGGTTCAGTTTAATTTTAACCAACCTGTACCACCACTGCCTACACTGTCTGTAATTAGCAGTAGTGAAATTATATAATCTATTCAGATCTCAAGATGATGATTTTGTTAATACCAGAATTTCTTGGGTAACTTTCAGAATAAGATGACATTGTCCTGAATGTTATTAGATGACAACTTCATACTGCTCAGCAGTTCCAGAGCTGTGGCAAATCCAAGAACAAATCCTGTTAGTCTACCTCATGTGAGTAGTTCCATTGTTAACTTTCACTGTGCTTTACTAGAATAGATAAGATATGTTCCTTGGCCCTTTGACTAATGACTTTGTGGCGGTCATGAATATCTCATGAAAATAAAGCATTACAGGCAAAGGTACAACTTTTTGTATATTTGCTATAGTTTCATTAACTTGTAGGATAAATGTAATTTGTTAGAACTCAGCTACATTCATCAAGTAGGAATTCTGTTAGTTTTACATGATGTGCGCTTTGTTCTTTTGCTGCACTCTGTTGGTTTATCATTATAGCTGTTGACATAGATAATCATTATTGAATATTATATATTTTCTTGAGACCAATGCATTTCCCATGAGAAAAGCATTACCTTGATTTTTAGTTTATGCATAACAATTAAAATAACTCAGGAATGCAAAACATTTTAAGCGGAACAATCTTATTCCCTAAACTCAAATGGAGTGAAATGTCCTGAAGACAGGAAAGTAACAGTATAAATTCGCTTCCATGTCCTTAATAACTCTGATTTTTTCCTGGAAGATTTGAGGAAAAATCAGAGTTCTAAATGGCAAAATGCGTTATAAAATCAACATGAAGAGTCTGTCTAGCATTTAACTGCAGGACTGTCATTGGTTCCACAGTAGAAACTCAGGGCAGAAACCTGAGAGGCTTCCATTTAATGTTGTAATCCTTATTAGTCAAGCTACCTGCACATATTACCAAAGCCAACTGTCTGCAGAGGTAAAATTCTTAAATAGAAGAATTTCTTTTACATTTTCTAAGGCTGTGAAACAAACTGTAAAAAGACGATATTGTCAAATTCTGCTCCCATAATGTGTAACACCCGAGGAATGCAGCCCAGTGGCCCCAATTCTCCTTTTATCCTGGTGTAAATCAGGAGTAACGCCACTGAAGTCAATGGAATGACACTGACATAAAAACAGTGAGGAGAATAATTATAACACTAAGGCGATCTATTCAGCCATGTCCTTGCACCACGCCCATCACCGTAGTATCTCAGCATTTGATTACTTCTACAAGAAACATGCAAGTTCTCACTTTCTCTTTTTCCATCCCTTTGCTGAACACAAAACATTTGTGTAGCATATCTTTTTAGCTTGGAATTCTCTGTTGTTTCCTATCTTCAGTTAGGGATAGTATTGATTCTTTAAACTTAAAGTAAACCACTTTGTTCATACAAGAGAATTTATTTAGCTGATGGGAGGACAATAGAAAATGCCAACTTTCCAAGCCAATGCTATGCAAGAGTTGGGGATTTAGTTGTGCACAAGAGCCCAAGTCTGCCTTTGACTGATCCTCAAGTTGGGAATCTTAAAGCTGGTCTACGCTATACAATTAGGTCGATATAAGGCAGCTTATGTCAACCTACTTATGTTAAAAGAACAGGAGTACTTGTGGCACCTTAGAGACTAAGTGCCACAAGTACTCCTGTTCTTTTTGCGGATACAGACTAACACGGCTACTAGTTTGAAACCTACTTATGTTAGTGTCTACACTGCAGCATTCCTCCTGCCGATGTAAGTGCCCTACTACACTGGCATAATAACTCCACCTCCACGAGAGGCGTAAGGCTTAGTTCGATGTAGTTAGGGCAATTAAGTGTCTGCGTAGACCAGTGGTTCTCAAACTTTTGTGCTGGTGACCCCTTTCACACAGCAAGCCTTTGAGTACGACCTCCCCCCCCCCCTTATAAATTAAAAACACTTATTTTTTATATTTAACACTATTATAAATGCTGGAGGCAGACAGCTCGCGACCCCCCACGTAATAACCTCATGACCCCCTGAGGGGTCCCAATTCCCAGTTTGAGAACCCCTGGCGTAGACACTGTGTCCCTTACTTTGGCTGTTGACTGTCTTGTCAATTTCACGGAAGGAAACTGACAAGAAACTGACAAGAAAGCTGGGCAGCTAGAGCCCAGCTGTCCCAGCTCCACTGGAGAACTGGGCAGCTGGACCCTGCTCCCAACCAGAAGCCAGAGGGAGACTGGACCTCACTCACAGCTGGGAGCCAGGGAGAGAAGCCATGGTGCCCCACCCCACTGCCCACACCCTGCTGGGAGCTGGGCAGCCTTGCCAATTTTGACAAGACTGCACTGCTCCCAGCGGGGAGGGGACAGGCTGAGAAGCTGAGGCAGCCAGACCCTGCTCCCTGGGGCAAGAAGCCCCAAGCAGCTTCTCCCGAGCTTCTGGTGGGAAATGGGGAACAAAGGGAGGGGGCAGCCCTCTTGGAGCCCTTAGCCTGTGGGGCAGCTGACACTCACCACTGACCCCAGGAGGATAGTATGGTCATACACCACCGCAGCAATTAGGTTGACTTATGTTTCTAGTGTAGACATACCCCAAGCCTCAGTTTCTCTTCTGATTTCACAGGCCTCCAATGCTCCCATGGGTTTCTTTCCCACTACCTTGCCCTCATAAGCGGGGAGGGATAGCTCAGTGGTTTGAGCATTAGCCTGCTAAACCCAGGGTTGTGAGTTCAATCCTTGAGGGGGCCACTTAAGGATCTGGGGCAAAATCAGTACTTGGTCCTGCTAGTGAAGGCAGGGGGCTGGACTTGATGACCTTTCAGGGTCCCTTCCCATTCTATGAGATAGGTATATCTTCATATATTATATTATAAGCATCCCACCACACTCACAATCTTTCAGTTACTACTACTAGAGGGTGATTTAGTAATGTCCTAAGCATTGCTTCAGTTTTATGCTCAGCCTTGATTCTAGACATGGGTCTATTGAATCAATATGAAAAAACAGGCTTATCTACCTAATTTTAAAAAAAATGAATAAAGTCTGGCAAACTTGGGGAAGGTGGCGGGGAGGCAAATCCTGGTTCCACTGAAATCACTAGGAATTTTACAACTGATTTTAATGGCACAAGGATTTCTGGTGTGTTGGGGGGGTTATTCCCCAAACGCCATCAGATCTCTGCCTGTAATGCCTCCTTCCCAGGAATAGTTAAATAATCTTTTGCACAGCAAAGTGAGCGTAGCTGACTGACATGCAAGACATCATCTAGAAAACAAAACTTAACTGCCTCAGATGTATAGACATTAGGTTTGTTTAAGTACTTGCTGTCTGCTGTGAATGGCCTGCTAGAAAAATGATAGCTGGACTAAAGTCTGATTAAATTAGAAACAAAATATTCCGGTTGAAATTCCAGCTCAAGCTGCAAGCAAGTGACAAGCAAAAAGAGATCATAAAGTGCAAGAAGGATGAACTAGCTGGAGTGGAGAGGTCAGATCTTGCACGTATTTGGAACTTCCAGTCCTCTCATGTAGAAGATTGATGAAAATCTGGTGGCTCAAAATGATCAGTTAGCTATTTAAGGACCTTTTCAAAGTCTGAAAGCCTGACTGACTAAGGAACTGGTATTAGTTTGCATAATGCAGATTACACAAATGTCAAAGCCCGAGGGAGTTAGCAAACTACTTTGAATTTTTAAAAAAGTCACAATATGTCTAACTTCAACTTCAGTAATAGCTTCTTACACAATAGCAGTAAAATACCTTTTGATTACATATTATTAAAACTTAAAATAAGAGGCCCTTTTTTTTTTTTACCACAAGTGAGTATTTATTAAGAAAAGTTGCATGTTTTGCTTTACAAGTATTTATATGCCGAAAGTTCAGTTGATAAGATAATTTCCTTAAAAAAATGCAGACAGTAATCAGAGGGATAGTCATTCCACACAACTGCTAAAATCTAAGTGTCAATTTTATAACAGTTCACAAGTCCCTTGAGAGGCCTCTTCAAAGTTTATTTGCTTTTGCTACGTCAAAGGGGGGGGGAAAAGGGAAAAGTACACAGTGATCTGAAAACACACAGACTTGGGATGCACTAATGAGGATGGTTTGCTGCCACCAGGTAAGAAGAGCTGTGGGAAAACATTCTCCTCACCAGAATAACTGGCAAACAAAAATAATAAAATAAATAACACTTCTTCGGGCTCAAAGTATAAAAGCCAACAGATTTTTTCCATCATCTAACTTATTTTTAAAGTGAAAGGTAGTTTATGCAGGTAGAGAGCAGTAATTTTCACACCAAAATACCCTCTACATAGAACAGCTTGGCAGTTGTTTGCTTTAAACTGTTTAATGATGGATAGCCTCAAGACATAGTATATCAAGGATGCAATAGATTGGTAACTAAATGTGGCTTTAATAAAGTCCAAGTACAAAAAATAACATTTATACAACAGCATTAATAGCACATATTATACTTAAATGTGTGTAATTTGAGGTCAGCATATTACTTCCCTCTCACAGGTTAGTATCCAGAATTTGTCAACCTGGATATGGTGGGCTGTTTCCTTCATTCTCACGAGTAGAAGCATTCCTGAATGGCTTCCCAAGGGAAGTCCTGTCGTTTTAAAAGTTGCTACTGCACCACATTGGGATAGGTAGTAGCTAAAATATTCCAGATGTGCCGATGTCCCAGCACAAGCCAGGCAGACACCTATTCTTCCTCAGTGAAGGGAGATGATCTCCTTATATATCCTAATATCTGGTCAACATAACATTTTCACCTCACATAGTAAAACTGTCACAAACAACACAGTAGGTATCTGTGCTTGCCAAATGAAACCACGTTGTTGCCTCCTATATTAGGTATATGGGAAATCTGTGGTTTTTTTGGCACATGATTACTTTAATGGTGAACACTGTATCCACCACATATGTATGTTATAAAACTAATTATCTTGCTTTCTATCTTGTAGCCCTCCTTGATCAAACCCATTGCCAAAATATCCCAAACTAGAAGGAAGTTGAAGAACATGGGCAATGGACAGAGTCATCACTTAGGCAGTATCTCAAGGCAGCCGCTTACTGTTAATGACCAGTTACAACAGTCGACAAATACGTGGCCACTGCAAATGCCATTGTTCAAAAATAGCTCATCAGTCAGATCCCAGAAAAGGGATCCCAGCTACAAGAGCCCAAAAAAGAAAGCCTCTGTTGTTGAATTACATGTATCCATGCCCAAGCTTTCTAGTTGTCATTGTGGCTTCTAAAATTTAAAGATTAGATGGTACAGAGATGATTTCATAAATGGTTGTACATTCTCAAAACTAAACATAAGATTTTCCAGATTTTTCCAAATCCTACAAGTGCAGCCTCTCCCCTATTGGGGTACCCATTTTATGTGTCTGTCTAATCTACCTAGACAGATGCCTTCACAAGGTAAAAGGAAAGGCTTCATCTGATGCTGCCTTTGGATGTAAAGTCTCAGCAGCAGGCATATAAACAAGTCTTGCTTCCAACCTACAGAGTTCACATGGGAATTAATATTGATGTCTCTCGTCTTTTGAAACTGGAGCCTATGCTGCACAGAAAAGGGACTTCCTTATACCTTTAACAGTTTTCTATAGAGAAAATATAATCTGGAACACTCCCAGAACTGGTTTCTATTAGGGCCTTCACTTGTTCTATTCCTGAAAGGCCCTAAATTGTCTTTTCCCTGTAAGAATGTTACCCTTTGCTTGTTTTATGTACATTCCTGTTGATTGCTCCTATTGCACAAAGTTTTGAAGTTTTCTTCAACTGTTGTATATAGTAGCTGAGAAACCTGGGGAACCTTCCAAGAAGAGATCCTAAAGAGAGATGCTCAATGGAGATAAATTCTCTAATGGTCTTTCTGCTTGCCTGTCTGTAGATGGAAGGAACACCAATCTGTCCAAGTTGTTGTCTATGATGAACAGAAGACCATTTGGCAGGTAGGGAAAGTCACTTTTCTCAGCTGAATTTTCCCTTCCCCCATATACCCTGATAAGAGGGGGCAAGCATCAAATAAATCTGTACTTAACTAAGTTTTCCTTTAGACTATTTTTGTTTGTTTGTTTGAATTATTCCTTTATTCTAATCACTTAACATTTACCCTCAGAATCTGCCAAACATTGTGTAATTATGTTAAAGATCTAAATCTTCCTCCCATGTCAATGTAAATTACAGAAAACAATGTTAAGCTTATCCTCTAGAGAGTTTTAACCACAAATTATACAAAGAACATTTCAAAGTTTTCATATAACTTAATATGATTAATTATAGGTCTAATACTATTCATAAATTTTCAACAAAGAAAAATAAATACAGATTTTTAACGACAGACACATTCAAAAGCAAAACAATAGCAAGAAATGGCTCCCTGCTCTTGCATAAGCCTTTTCAAACTAGCAAAGGTGATTGTGATCAGTGTTCAAGGCAGCTCCTTTTAGGGTTTGATTCTGTGAGATGTTCAGCACCTCCTGAAGCATGTGGAGTGCTCTTAACTGCCGAGGACTTAAGCAGACTTCAGGGGGAGTTGAGGGCACTCAGTACCCTGCAAGATCATCCCCAGAGCCCTGATACCCAAGTCCAGTAATCCTGTTCTTAGGAAGCCAATATAAAGTCTGATCCGCCACACCAATGACAGTAGAATCTTAGTGCGGTCTCTCTTGAGCCAGTATTCTCCCTTTCCCACGATGTACTTTTTTCCAGGCAGGACAGCAGCAATGTAGTCACAAGAGGAATAGGGTAACTGATCTATAGGCAGCACTCTGGAACCCCTCCATATAGAATTTCAAAACAAGACATGAACTGGAAAAGTTCATGGTTTTGGAAAAAGAACTTAGAGATGATATATTTCTAATTTTGAGGGTTCTTCAGGATAGATTTACCAATGATTCTGATTACTTTGAGCACAAAATAAGAAAATATAAGAATTCCAGACATGCCAAACCAAAACCACTATTTTAAAATAGGCTAAAAAATCATGTTCTTACTAAAAGGAAAGTTTATGTATTTTGTTGCTTGCAGTACAACATATTTTCTCCAAAATGTTTTGGAGGGAACATCCCTATAAAAAGTGGTTTGGCTAATCAAGAAAACTTGGGTAAGTGACACATGCTGCAGACCGTAATTAGATTCAGATCAAAAGGAAATTTCAAAGATTTGCGTTTCAAACTGGAGGAAGAGAGGGGAATACTCTATTTTGGCCCAATATAATGGACTGCTTCACATTTATTTATGTATTCATTTTTTATTTATAAAATATGCTTCTCTACAGTAAACAAAAACTTAAGCAAAGAAAACCTATAAAAAGAAAAAAAAAGTCAAACAGATTACAGGGACTTTCTCCCCACAAACTCCACATCTTCCATAGTCTCATCCCTGACCTGCTCAGAGAAAGATCTGCATGAATTCATTGATAAGCCTTGCACCCTGCTTTTAAGATGACCAGAACTGCTCCTTGACTGGGCCATCAGAGCCTGAGTTCTAGAGTCCAGAACCCTCTACCAAGAACACTGCTTCCTTTCTCAGACTTTTTTTTTTGCTCTGTCATAGACAGTGTTGATGATAAGAAAGGCACTATGCTTGGTACCCAGGACTGAAACCATGTAGCACTGTATGGATCAAAACCTATTCAAATGAATTGTGTCCAGAAACAAATAAGGAGACAGTGAAGCTTCTGAAGAGGTTATATGTTCTCTATAACTGACAATGCAAAGCAAGCAGGAAGCAACATTAGCTGAAATTTCTGAGTGGGAATCAAATGTGGCCCCATGTTGAGCGTATAGCAGTAGTCTCGCTGGGAGACGATAAAAATTGGGTTACTGTGGCAAGACCCACATTGGAGAGGTGTATGTGCAGTTACATAACTAAATGGAGATGGGAAAAGCCTTTCTATCAAGCAGTGCTACCATGGAGTTCAGGTACAGTCAGGGGTCTAGAAGCCAACCACATATTACATTCACAATGGGTGGATGTACCCTCTCAATAACAGCAGTGCTGGCAACTCCCATGATTCTGTGGTGAGTCTTGTGACATTTGTTGTTTTTCTTAAAGCTTCAGTTCCTGGTATACTTCAATTCTATACAAATTTCAGCTTCTAGCCATCATATTTGCAGAGAAAATTTTGAAAAGATGACCCAGTGTACCTTAAAGGCTCAGGACCCAGAAGGCAAATTAGAAGAACCCAATTATTTAATTGCATGCTTTTTGGAATACTTGGAATTAGCATTATTCTAATAGGGACATCAAAACCTGCCACTCTGCCCAAATGCTTTCTTCTCCTTACTATTCTAACTTCTACCTTGTCTGCACTGAACTTTAGAAAATCCAGGCTTCTCTCACTGCTCCATACCTCCTCTCCACTAGCACAGCTGAACTTCTCCCTAACTCTGTACTGTTGTTACTGCCACTTGTCTACACCACTCTGTCTTGATACCACAACCTGCCATTTACCCATAGTCTTTCTTCCTCTTCCAGTAGTAGAGTGCTTATAGGCTGTCTACCAAAGAGAGGCTGAATGTAATGTCACACAAATTTCCTTGTTAGTGAAATAGCATTATCTCAGAAAGTTAGCTCAGCGAGGAAATTTCAAGTTCCAAATATTCACAATTTTCTCAAAACATGCAGCTACCATTTCTGGTAATTACTTGGCACAACTTCACCTTAGTAGAGTGAAGGCAAGATCTGCATATGCAGGTTGTATAGCAATTACTGTAAGGTAATACCCTTCTACACATTATTTCATTTAATATAAAAATAAATAGCAACAAAAGCTAACCCCTATACCAATCAATTTAGCCCTCAAAAAGTCGCCCCCCTCCCCCCCAAATTCATGTAGGATGGGTAGGAAAACTGCTTCTGCTGAACATACAGTTTCTTTCATTTCACTTTAGGTGCAGAATACCAATGTTTTAATTATAACCAAAGTAAAAAAATAAAAACATCTAATATTGTGCCCTAGGTAACCAACACTATTTTTGATGAAAATACAAAGGCCACACACACATACACCAATGGACCTTGATAAGTAGTTTTCAGTGTTGTAGCAGTGTTGGTCCAAGGACATGAGCGTGCCAAAGTTGATTCTATAAAAGATATTACCTCACCCACCTTGCCTCTCTCTTGATAAGGAGTTTGTTCTTTTCAGAAAAGGGCAATTCATAAAGTGTTTCCCTGCTCATTTACTTCCCCAAGTACAGGCTTGTAGAGTATTTGCTTATACAATATATGTAACTCGGTCACCCCAGCTGCATCTTTCTACGTAGCACTGTAAAACTACACAGCTACTTGTCCAAAACAGGAAACATGATGGCTTTGGATCAAAGCCCTGGGTTTCTTTCTAAAGTAGAAATATATGAAAATTACATGACATTAGATTCAGTTCATTAGCCTAACATTTGCACAGTAGTCAACCTACCTGAATATATCAGCACAAAGGGCAGTGCCAAGTGATTGAAATCCCATTGGACGTTTATGCAAAAAACATTAATGTCTTCAATTAAGATTTTTCAAACCACTATTTAATTCAGATATAAAGCAAAACAGGAATAAGCTGAAAGCTTAGGGTTTTCAGACTTATTTGTGCTATTCCCATTAACAGGAGTCATATTATCCTGCATGGAAAATCTATTCTGCATTATATAATAAATACCAAGTGAATGACTGTCTAACATATTTAATATGGATTAGGAGCTATGTAATGGATACATAGCTCTAGGGGTTGAGAGTCAAAAGCTGTGTGCTAATTATTTTATCTGTTTAACACTAACTTTCTTATTAAGTTGACATTAGATGAATGTTTTGTATCTCTAGCGTAGAGCTGCACTCAAAAGCATTTCTTAATGTTAACATCCTGAACACTGACCATGTGGTGTTTGTGAGTTTGTTCACGTCTGTCTCTACTCAAAACATTCATTGGTTGCCATTACACAGACTGTATTTGCCAACAGTTACCGCACAGTCATAAATAAGATACCACAGTTTTGCCCCATATTTGAAATAGGAAATAACTGTGGAATCTCAGATACTACATTGTGGTAATTATTGGCAAATGCTGACTTCTTACAATGATAAATCCACAAAGAAAACCTGATTGGGTGATTCAGACAAAGCCAGATACATGCCAAGTAGCTACAGACAAGTACTTCTGATTTGTTATAGGAGGTCAAAATGAATAGGAAGTCTAAATTAGACATCTAGTTCTAGTAGATCTAGTAGATCTATTCATAAGATATTTCCTAATTTATTCATTTTTGCTGCTCTGTTAGAGTATCTGAACTAATTCACAAACTTCATAGACAATTTTTGAAGTGAGGAAAAAAAGGCAGTTGCAGACAGAGGTTTGAGGGAAACCAGATGATGATCTTCCACTGAAGATACTTTACTTCAAAAATTGACCTGCCTTATCAATTTCTGTTGCAATAAAATAGTTCCCTTGTACACACTGATAGATGGTAATTAAGTTCATGATCCTGTAAGGACTTACACATATGCTTAATTTTAAGTATGTAACTAGTAGCATTGTATCAATGGACTATTCACATGCTTAAAGTTAACCATGTGGAGAAGTCTTTACAGGCTTTAGACCTAAAGTTGCATTCCTAATGTATTCCTGCCCAAAAGGGCAGAGTATCAAACTGTCCCATAAAGGTTACCAAGGTTCCTAATTGCTAGGATTCTGAGAACTAACACTTGACATTAATTCAACTATCGCTATAATTCAGAAATCTGGAAAGGTAAAGCTGGTTTATTTCATTTATAACTGTAAAATGAAACCCAAAGATTCTTGGAACTAAGTCAGTAAGATTTTAAAAAATGATATGTAATGGTTTAATATAAAGTCTTCCTTATGTCCTAGAAAAGTGTATGATCTTTTTGTGGAATTAATGCTGGGGCCATAAAAGAACTATTTAGATTTCTTTTCTATGGGACTGGATTTGACATATTTACTGATTAAAGAAACAAAGCATGAAGTAAGCTTAAGCAGGTTCAGACCGTCTTTTCATGTTTGTACATATTTTCAGTGCTTCTCCCTATCCTCAGTTGCCTTAGCTTCCTTTCCTGTCTTTCAAAACATCAATGTAAAAGGAAGTGGAGCTGTATCCACCTGAGTCACATTTCACCTGCAAAGCTGGAGTGTCAAAGTTAAGTACAAGCATTTTTTCATCCAGTATTTAAAAAAATAAAAAAAAAGGTAAACGTGGGATGTCTGCCACTATTTATGAGCTGCATGGAATGCTATATTTCTTGGGTTCACCCTAAGAGTATTTGCCAGGCTTGGGTACAGAATGAAAAGTTTTACAACTATAGTTTATTTCTCCTTATTTAGCACATACTTATTCCATGAGTCATTTGTAGTAACTGATGTGCTCTTGTTAATGTAGATAATGGATATCATAAAAAAAAACCCTGATATTTACCCTTTGGGTAATTTATTTAGTGTTAGAGGATTGGCTTCCAGCAGCATAAAGAGATACAGCGTTTCAGTTGTTCTCTGCTGCGTAGGGGAGAGAATTCCATTTTGCTTTTCAGCCAAAGGGGCCTGGTTGACCAGAACCCCCTTGGCGACCGGTCCTTAAAGCAGATAGCCTGTTGAAAGGATGGGATTGGGAGAGAAGCCAGCGACCCATCCAAGCAATCACCAATCACAAGCTGGACCTAACAGGGAGAGAAGGAGCCCCTAGAGTTTATAGTGAGATGGACAGGACAGTGTGCTGTCCTCACTTCTTAAGTTTTCAGTGCTCTGAAAGGATTTGAATACCTTGAGGACCTGCTTCACAAAATGAAAGATCTGCCTTAACAGTGAGTACTGCGGTTACTTCATTTAGTTAGGAAATGGCTCTAGGGTGAGGAAAGTCCTGATCCGTGAGGGCCCTCTGCCAGTTGAAGGCTCACCCAGAACTGAAGGGACGTGCGGCATCACATTGCACACTGGCAACAGGACTGCCTTGTTCTTTTGATCATTTTACTGTTAAAAAAAAAAAAAAAAAAAAGTTCAGCCACTCGTATAGAGCTCCAGCACAAAAACCAGTGTTCCTACAGACCATGTGTTCACCACTGACCAACCAAGAGCTGAAAATAAATGCTGGAGTTGCACCCACTTGCCTCCTTATTCTGTGTGGCATTTTGATTACATTTAGTTATTGGGATTTTTTATTTGAGAGAGAGTCTGATTATCATTGTGGGTTTAATTGGTCATTCATCTTTTTCCCCTTGATTCTCCTGCCTCTTCCTTTTCCTTCAAGTCCTCTCTTTTCCACTTCTTTAATTAAACTATGTCCTTTCCTCAACTGAAGTGTTTGCTTCTTTTTAAAACTGGTTGCTCCTGGATTGCTTTTAATTCTTAATGTTCTAGAGATTGTAGGGAAATTAATGTATATTAATATATTCCCCTTGACACTAAGTGGAGGCACTGTGTACTGAGAATCTAGTTTCGTTCCAGTGACCAGTAAGCTAAGGGCTGAAATCTATCAGACCAATGAACCAAAAAACCCCGGGTTCCATTGTTCCTAAGGAGCAAGTAGTCTCTATCATGATTGGGTATCAGTGGCAGTGACAGAGCAGTATAAAGGTAAAATGATTGCTTAGCTCTTAATTTTAGTATAAAACACATCAGATTTTTATATTTATTTGACTTTTAAGTGCCAGGTTTTCAAGTCCAGTCAACCTGTCTTGGTGTAGGACCCAAGAAGTTAGGGACAGCAATGGCTTTACACCACCTTTGTAATCCCTAGATCCCAGTTAGAAACTGGGCTACTCCAATGTATGCTGGCAGTACATGAGCATCCAGGGGCCATTCACTAGAGCAGAAGACATAACATGATCCTATGCAAGGGAGGAGCCCAGAGGGGATGGTGGAGATTTGGACCCATTCCAGGAGAGTCCCAAGATGCTGAGTTAGGGCTGCTTTCTGACCCCTTCCACTGCTACCACAGTGGAAAAGGGTCAGATTGGGAGCAAAGAATCAAGCCCTCTCTATCTGTGGAAGGAGAATGTTTCAGACATTCAAAAAACTATGCATTTCAGAAGTAGCTGTAGATTTTAGCCAATTGCCTGAAACACTAACAGCTGGATCATGGTCCATTTAAGTCAGTGGCAGACTTCCCACTGACTGCAATGGGATCAAGATTTTGCCTGGAAGATCCTAATAAGCATCATATTCACTTTTAAATGTATAATTTATGTTACAATTCAAACGCTTGTAAAGATTTTGGGTTTTTAATAGAATATTTTATCCAGACTTTAGCTCAGAGAACTGTTTATATGATCCCAGTAATGTCTTCCCTCCTTTCCAAGTCGAAATACCCCACATAAGAGCCAACAGTTTGAAATTGGATGTTTAAAGTTAAGCACATAAATCCATGTTTACATAAATATGGATTCAGATACCTAATTTTGGGCACCTGAGTTTGCCAAGTTTTGGCAAAGGTCTTTGCATCCTGTGACAAATTCTGTAAGATGGAACCTTAAGTACATTTTGATTTGATAGGACTTCCTTAGATAGTAGGATGCTACAAAAAGAAATGCATGTGCAGATAAAAACCACCAGAAATGTAGGAGAATTACAATTTTTTGAAGAACATTTTTGTCTTCCTATCAAAAGACAAGTATGGTCAATAGTTTAATAGCATATGCATTTTATGTGATGCTTTCAGCACTTCATATGCTTGTAAAATCCATTACACTAAGCAGCCAGCATGCCGGTTCCCCCCAAGGTTCTTCATCTTAACCAAGACAATTTTCTGGCATGTCTTATAATTGTGTTGGCTTTAGGCAGCTATAAATTTCATTCTGGGGTTTTTGTGATTTACTTTACAAGACATTATGTACCCAAAGCTAAACACTGTCACGGCATTACTATTGCACAGTTTCTAGTTAGGAGCAGGGTGATAATGAGCTTTTTTTAAATTCTAAGACACTTATTTTTGATAGCCATTGACAGAAAGTGCTGTCTGTACTAGTCAAGTCAGCAGCACCATCAGGGTGACCACACTAGAGAGATCCTTCAAAACGAAGGTCCAGATTCAGTGGCTGCAGAGCATGCAGAAGCTCTGTGTAACCTGTTGAGCTCAGAAGCCACACTCGTTTTGTTCTGCTGCCCATCAGCACATGGTCTGAGCACCTTTCAGTAGTGCATTAAGTTACAGACTAGCATCCATCACACTTAATTCTTTCCTTCTTTCTCTCTCCCTCTCCCCAGATGGGGTGAACTGTCTGTGGATTTATGTATTTTTCTTTTTTAATTGATGTGGAACCACCACATCTGAGAAACAAAATTTCAGCTTTAAGCAGCTACAGGCACCAAACACCGCCCCAAAGGTCAAATAGGTGACTCTGCTCCTTGCCCATAGGCCACTATTTTCTCCCTCTCCAAAATTAACCCTTCCCAGGGCATTTTTAACCTTTAAAGATCTGTGGTGGCAGGCCCTTTCCCCACACTTAAAGGGAGCATATGGAAATAAGGACTGAGATACTGTAAGTGCAGCTTTTCTCTGGCAAGAGGCCAGTTAGCTTGATTCTCTCCTCTCCCCCCCCCTCCCATTCCTGGAAGCTGGTTGTCTTCGAGGCAAGGTGATTGTGCAACTTTCTCTCTGTATTCCTATTTCAGTTACAGTGGGGCTCAGTATCTGCAGTAGACTCTCTCTCTCTGCTGGGCTTTACTAGAACTCATTTTACTGACCGCAAGACAAAAAAGCCCAGAGCACTTCTTACAGAAAAGCTGCACGAGGTGCTGGTCTCAAACAATATCCAAGAACGAGTAAAAACCCAGTGGAAGGTTGTGGGCCTCCTTCATTAACTTTGTTCCCTGTGACAGAAATTAAGGAGGGAGACTGGGATGGTGGAGTTCTTATTCAAACTACTTGAAGTATTTAAAATTTGGTTCAGGTAAAGTAGAAAGGAGGTGAGAAGATTCAGATTGATTGTAATTTGACTGACTTCACTCTAGTTGCATGCACTTATATCAGGTCTGAATTTGACTTTAACTCATCCTTAATTATCATATGGTATATATGAAATAAAATTTGTTTGGAAAAGTTCATAGACATTTAAAACAGCAGTGATCATTATAACCTAATTTGGAGAACTCCACAGGTGAAGGGAGGAAGGACTCTTGGCATATTAGTAGTCATTAAATGCAGCCTAACAGTATCAGATAGCAACTCCAGTTTGGGATTGGAGCTTGGTCTCTTGTTCACAAGCTAACAGAGGCTCAAGAGTGGAAGTTAATGTTCATTTTAGGGAATTTATCCTTGGATAAATAATATTGTGTTCCATTTATTTTGGCAGCTTGTTTAATATTCAATGGTATGTATGACTGTGTAATTGTGTAAACAAAGTTATGTTATGATTAGAATAGTGACCACTCTGGCTAAGGTTGCAAACCGGTTTCCATTATAAGTTGGTTTTCATCTCCTTGTAACTTAAAATATTATTCTGAATTTTTCCATGTTTGGTTGGTTAGTTGAAAGTCTAAGACCAGGTCCTTTACACACTATTCTGAAAAAGTGACTTTTCCCTTGCTTAAAAAAAAAAAATTATCACAGTATTTTGAGCTGGGCTTATGCAAAACAGCACTGAAATTGGCACAGACATAACTATTGCTGAGGGCCTCTACTTGGTTTGAAAACGCACTTGATTTGATTTTAAAAGGTAAAATGTGGTCATTAAACTCCATACTGACTGTGAGCAATAGAGATTTTCTTCAAACCCTCTCTTGTGGACATAAACATGGATGTTCAGCTAGTGAAATGCTTGTTTGTTCAAGAAGCTTACGAGGTTTGATAATAAAACAAACTGAGGCCCCGATCCTACAACTGACTCTGGTATGGGCCTGTGCCCTCATAGAGCCGGATGAACATCACATCCTGAATTTGAAGCTCCAGAAGTCCACCCATGTGCTGGGCTAAAGAAAACCTGCTAGGGCAGAGAAGAGTTGCTGAAGAAGCAAGTTGTTGAAGGTACGTCTACATGGCAAGTGGAGGTGTGACTGCAGCATGTGTAGGCATGTCTGAGCTAGCTTTAATCTAGCTAGTATGTACACCACTAGCAGTGAAGCCATGGCAGTCTGGACTTCAGTGTGGATGAGCCACTCAAATACCCAGGGTTCTGGGCGGGCTTGTAGAGCCCATGAAGCTAGGCTAGCTGAGGTATGCTTGCATATGCTGCAATCATACACCCAGGACTGCAGCATAGATATACCCTGTGAGGGAGGGCTGGGTTGGAGGAAGAGATCTCAGATAAGCAACGTGAACTCCACTGTGGTGGCTGTAAGCACTATTTTTATTCTACTTTTTTGTTTAATGAAAAATATTTAGTAATTTTAGTATACAGCATAAGATGTGCAATGTGGCCAAATAAACTTTTGCATTTCTTTACTTTGTGCTTTAACTGTGCATCCTTAGCATTGCATTTTTCTTTATTCAATTACACTATTTTGTTAGTTTATATTATGACTAATAAGTATTTATATCCTGATACAAGTTAGGATCAATATATAGTAGCATATTCCCGGCTTAGTGAAGTCTTCAAAGTGTGTGCTATTCTTTCAAATTGCCAGTGATATGAATGGCTTCTGTGTGTGACCATATTAAAAAATTATCACAGAATTAAAATATGGGGCAAGTTCTTATTTTATGCATATTCTCTTATAACCCTTGAGATAGGTGTCTCTTTCTGCAGCTGACTCTAAGATCCCATTCCCAACAACTTTTAAAGTACATTCCATCATTATTTGCATTGCCTGTTATACCCGAGAATGCATTTGATCTCAGAAAATATGCAGCAGTTACTATTGTTCTATAAATTGCCTCTATTGGATTTTCTGTGTGAACATAGTCTGAAAAGTATGCTTGTTGAATCTGTGGTAAATTCAGTCATTCTGAGAAAGCTCATAAAATCCCGAGAGAGTTGCAAAGAACAATCAACCCCTGCATCAGGAAGTAAAGAGGAAGTGCCAACCCAGTGGAAAATTTATTTATTACATGTTTGAAGGCTGCTGAAATAACAAAACGTCTGACTTTACAGGCAAACAGGGCACACACAAAGGCAATGGGATTAATCTCACTTTAGGCCAGTGAACGGTATTCAAGTAAGTGTTAAAAGTATTTTTTTAAGTCACTCCCATAAAGTAAAAGGAAAAAAAGCAATGTGGTACTATAAATTAAATTAGGCATCAATGAGAAACTTTCCTTGACCTAGCTCCTTGCAGGAAATTGGCTAAATGTAGCCCCTTGGCGCCAAGGAGGTCAGGAGCTCTGCGTCAGTGCTAATTCAGTTTTCGTGACCACATTGTGTCGGGAAATCCCGATTCCCAGTGTTAAAACAAGACTTTGAACTGTATGGGATGTGCATACGATATGCTAGACATGAATGAAATTTCATTTCCTCAGCCTTGAAAGCAGTATAATTTTTTTTTAAATGTTCCACAAAATAATCATTACTCGATGTCTTGATCACTTTATTTTACAGAGCTTTATATAACTTTTCCTTTGTGGTGGAACACAGATTGGAATAAGAATACCTGATGCAATTCAAACTTGTGCTATTCTGGGATGGTAACTCAAACAAAACTTTTTTAAAAAAAGTTAAACTAAAATTTAGATAGAACCAAAACTGTTTAAAGCCATTGTCATTTGCAAACAAACAATAACAAAAAAAATCTAATTCACAGACTTCTAAAGTCAGAAGGAACCATTATGATCATCCAATCTGACCTCTTCCATAACACAGGTCAAAAATATCACATCCAGTAATTTCTTTATCAACTTCTATTTGGGCTATAACATTTCTTTCTAAAAGACATTCAGTCCTGATCTGAAGAATTCCACTCATGGAGAATCCACCACATCCCTAGATAAGTTGTCTCAATGGTTAAGTACCCTCACTGTTAAAAATTCTGCTCCATATATAACGTACATAAACAGCAACTGACATTGGCACAATGGATAAGGTGGTTAGGTGCCGCACTATTGCCTGTGGGTTTTTTTAATTGCTCTTTGGTGGGTTATTTTTATGGACAATTGAAGATTAAGGTTTATCATGTTCCCAACTTTGTACCTAATTTAATACTGACGCTGCAGCATTCTGCATTAGCTTCAATTTCTGAATGGTCACAAACTGCAATCCTATGTAGGGCTAGCTAATCTTGAAGTGACAAAGGCAGAGATAATTGTGGCAAGATCCACTTCAGAGGGAAAAGATTGCCCTCTTCTCACCAAATGCAATTTGAAAAAGACATCCTCACTACAACTGCTGCCTGTATCCACAGGCAGCGTAGAATTTGACAACACTACAAAGCTGTGCATCTGTTTTACAAATGGTGGTAACCTTCCCTCAGGGAGGAGTGCCAACATATGTCTCGACAATTCCTCCAGCTGTATCCACCATTCCAACTCTGTTTTGTCTGGATAAAGTTGCAGCCAGCTAGCTCTCATCCAAGCCCAAGTTCTTTTGAAAAATGGACAAGCAGGGGTGTGTTAGGGGAAGAGAGGGAATGAGTTATGAGAACTGATGTTTGCATCTCTGGGCATTTGGCCCGCAGGCAGCAAGTTCTCTTGGGGGGGTGGGTGTCACACTGGGTCTCTGTGGCTAGGCAAATCTTGAGTTGGCATGATAAAAGGGGGATGCTCTGGGACAAGCTGATGCCTCTCTTACAATCTTTGACAGCCAGGGCACAGATATTTAGGGCAGATCCAGGATCTTTTCCCAGGGATGTATCAAAGTTTGTAGCCACAGGTATGGTGGGGAGCTACAAGGCCAAAAGATATGTGAATTATCTGGAACAGGGAGGATCAATACTTACCCACCCAAAATATTGAACGGGGTAGCTGAATTATTCAGGGATGATGGGGATATACCTCTCCACCGGGGGAGCATATCCATTCCCTCCTTAACACTGGCCAACAATATGTATAACTATCTAGAGATGGGGGAAGGCAGCCAAATTAATTGCTGGTCCCTCCTGGTGGCAGGTGTTCAAATATTCATTCCATGGGGGGGGGGGGGTCAGTTCCCTGATAAACTGGAATTGGAAGTGGATTTTGGAGAAGGCATCCATCCCCTAGAGACACTGGGGAATGGGTTTGGGGTTCCGAATGTCTGGTACAGTGAGGAATCAACACCCTTTCCTCAGCCCCTTAACCCTTATATGAGGGGAAGGCGGTAGAGCCCAGTAACAGGGTGGGACCAGTTGTGGCGCTGTGGTGGTCTGATGGCAGCCTTCCACTGAACAGAAGTGATTAAGGAAGGAATCATGACCTCCACTGAATGATTTATTCCTGGGTAATTCCCAGCTGAGTTTGTTAATGAAGTTGTGGCTTAATTAAACCACATCACTTGTCTTTCTTCCATACGTCCAGGACAATGGACAATTCTGCTCCAGCTGGGTCAGACATAATAGAGAGTGTGCTGGGAGTTAGTGACACACTGTGAAATCATTATAGTGCATGTCTCCTCTCAGAAGTATCAGGTTGAACAAGAGAGAAAATAATATAGATCCTGTAGTATCTTGCAGGAGAGAACCTTTATGACCCAAAACTAATTGTTTACAATTATCCTTTGGCTTTTAACAAGAAAATGAGAACAAAGCCACTCATGAGTAACTCCATGCACCTTTGTCAGAGACTGAAAGTCGGTCAACAAAATCTTACAATGCACGGTATTAAAAACAAATCTAAAACACTCAGGACAGACACTTAGCATGAAATCATGCTTCTAGTGAAGTCAATTGAAATTACCATTGATTTCAGTGGAGCCAGGATTTCACCCTTTCAGTTTTGTCCATTAGTGGGACGAGAACATGAACTAATGCAACCAAAGCAGTTTCACCCAATTCTTAGATTGATAGATTTTCTTAATCCCACTGAGTCAAGGAATCAAAAGGATATTGACCACAAGGATCGCATTACTTTTTCTCCAACAGTTGCAGCAACTTGCTGTTTGTTTCTGGGTGCAATGAAAAGATGTTGACGTGCTATAAAGTTCTACATGGTTTGGGTCCTAAAGTGACTGCCGTGTTGCCTGTGTGCCACCACAGCAGTCAAGGTTAGCTGAGAAGCTTGAACTATCAGGACCTTGATTTAACAACTAAGATGTCAGCATAATTCTCAGTAGCTCTGTTCTCAGCACAGCTGTCTCCAAATTTAGACACATGTACAAGATAAAATATTAGCTAAAACAATGTTTAAAAAGACAATCCATTGTCTGTTTCCCAACTCCACAGTAGGCACCTGGTATCCCAGTTAACCAATACATAACAGGATCATAGTTGAACCAACAGACACTGAATTAAAGTATTGCACAATCAAGCATACATCTCAAAGCCAATCCCGGGTTAGCCTGACATATACACAGGGCCGGCTCTAGGCACCAGCCCACCAAGCTTGTGCTTGGGGCGGCACCTGGAGGGGAGGGGGGCAGTGCGGTGCTCTGGCTCCGGCCGCCGGGGAGAGCGGAGCCACGGCCAGGCACTCCGCCCTCCTCCCAGGGCTCCGGCCGCCCTCCCCCCCGGTGCCCTCCCCCCGGCACTCTGGCCGCCAGGGAGAGTGGAGCCCTGGCCGGGCACTCCGCCCTCCTCCCAGGACTCCAGCCGCCCTCCCCCCCTGCCGCCGGGGAGAGCGGAGCCCCCCGCCAGGGCTCCGGCCGCCCTCCCCTGCCGTGCTGGGGGGGGGGGGCGGCCGGAGGCTTTTTTGCCTGGGGCGGCAAAAAAGCCAGAGCCAGCCCTGCATATACAATAATAAAGTCTGTTGCTCAGAGAAGTCCTGATGATACAGTTTAAAACTACACCAAGTTTACAATAAACTTTGCTAGTGTTTTTCTACTCGCCTCTTCGATGTAGCACTTAACGTGAGAAAAACAATGGGGAGAAAGCAAATTATCAAGACATTTCATAACACCTCTGACAGAAAAAAAAATTAATAAAAGTGTGGCTAGTGAAGAAAAGATTCTTATAGGCACACCATGTTCTGACAACCATAGCTATCTTTATATACATCATCCTTCCCTTAAACTCATTCCCATGATATTGAGGGAACAGATATCGTCAAAGACTGAGCAGTCCATATTCCAATAACCTCAGGACTTTTCCTACAAAAAATTATTGGATTATGGAACCACTGCAATCTTTTATTCAGATGAAGACTGAACTAAGCTCACTTCTTTGACACTCCATACAAACTGTGCAACTTACATCAAGTGTCACACCTTTCTTCCAGAATAAGCTATAATGGAATTGTCTTCAATCTGCTGGAGATGTAAATATTCTCCTGATTGTTTGGGCTGCATGCTCTCTCCCACCTCCCCCAGCCCCTGCCCTGCCCGGTTTCTCCACCTACCATTTACTTTTGGGAGAGTGAAATTTCCACACACATTGTTGGAGGTGCTGTTTAGTCTCTCTACTCCAAGCTGGTGGGGGGAACGGGGAATCTCTGTTTTTTTTTCTTCTCCCCTCTCCTCAGCACTGGGAAGGAGGAGATTCTTTTCTCTCTCTCTCTCTCTCTCTCTCTCTCACACACACACCCCTCTCTTTAGCTATTCAACACAGTGAAAATTCTGCATTTATGAAGGATTTAATTCTTAAGGGTGATTAGATATGGAACAGGTTTGAATCAGACCCATGTGTATTGACTAAAAGTCAGCATCCCATGGTTGGACAGTGGCCTATGTGAAATTAGTTGGCAATAATAGTTCAGTTCCTTTTGGATTGTTGTCTACCTGACCAAACCCATCAACACAATTGGCATAACAACTGGAAGTCTCAACAGAGGCTTAGGGATGAATGGTGACAGAGACTAAATTATGGTAGATATTGCTAATGCACATCAGGGTTGAGGCACTTAAATGCAGTGAAGCAGCCACACTGCCTATGTTATACCTAGGAGGCTATCTACCTAGCTCCTTTCATAAATACTTGATACACTTATTTAAAAAAAAAAATAGAATATGTTGTAAACAACTCTGCAATTACACAGATATGTGCTCTGGTCACCTGAGAAACTCTATCTCTCTTTAAAATTTCTTATCATACAATAAATAATTTTATAGTTGATTGATGCTGTAACAAACAGATTTTTCATAACTGGCTATAGGCTAATTTTAACAAGATTAAATAATTATGCTGATCTGTTGTCATTGTAAGTATTTATGAGAAGAAAATTTGTAGCAAAGCTATCCATTGACATAACTGGATCTACTCGCATATGCTGAAAGAAATCTTCTCAGAAAGAGAGTGTGTTCTTTTCAAAATATTTACCATGCCAATTGCCTCAAATTTAAAAAAAGAAAAAAATCAGAAACCCTTGAAGATACTGGGTTTTTCCCTGTTTTGACAGTGAGAGGAATGCTGTGGGAGAAGCGAGTGAGAGCAATGTTGTGGGAGAAGCCTATAAGCATCTAAGTTAATTAGTTAAACATTTTGGAAGCAATTATTTGACATTTCTCAAGGTGGCAGTCTGCTGTAGTCTCTCTCTTCACTTAATAAATTCATTCTACAGTAGGTAGCATTTCGGGGAGAGGGAAGACTATATTGAATGTTACTACTTGTGCTTGGTTACTTGTGAAAAATAAGTATTGACACACAAAGCATTCAATTGTGGTTTATAGGCATTGGCCTGTGTCCCCTGGAGAATCCAGAGGCATTGTGCCTCAGAAAGGAAGAATTCCTCTCAGAACGTCCTGGGCTATAGAGGAGTACTATTGTTGACGGCAAGCATTTTGAATTTAGTGTGACAACTCATGCGAGCACACACTCACCAGTGTGAGTAAGGGGTTCAAAGTGTAACCTTCAGTCTCTCTGTATCTCAGGCCCTATCTGTAAAATGTGAATAATAATTCTTCCCTATTTCAGAATTGTTGACTTCAAGGTGACTTCTTGTCATTGTAACTCCTCACTAGTGTGAGGCCCAAAGTGACTTGCCCAAGGTCACAAAGCATGTGGTAGAACCAGGCACTGAAAACCTCTCTTCAGTCCCAGTCCACAGTTACTAAAGGACCATCCTTCCTCTGGTTAGCTGTGCAGGGCTGCCTACTCCTAAACTCTGAAGCTAAAAACAAACAATTTAAAAGAAATAGCCAGAGCTGTGGTGTGTTGTATACAAGAAACACACACTTTGGCAAATGAGCCCATTTACAAGATTTCCCTAGCTGACTGCTGTGGCCCCATAATATTTGCAATTAAATATGAAGCTGAAGTCTTCCAACATTCTCATTACATCAGCAGAGAAGGAAACAAATAAATTAAAGCACAGGACCTGCAGGAACCAAAAGCTATGTTGTTGAAACCCTAATGTAGCTCTCAGAATCAGGTCATCCTGGTGATTCTGGACAGGGTTTTGGTCAGGACGGAGTCTGAAATAAGGTGGTGAAGTGGTGGGGAAATAAGATTAAGTAGAACCTCCCTCAGTACTTTACCTTAAAGAAAATTGAACAGAGAAGCCCACAAAGAATTGGGCACATTTCCTATTTGGAACACTTATTGTAGTTTCTGGAAAACAAAGAGCATTCTGAAATGCTTTTATATATATTATATATATATATATAATATATAATATATATAAAAAGCACATATATATATAAAAGCATTTCAGAATATATATATATGTGCTTTGATTGATAGATAGATAGCAATGCCTTTCATCCGTAATTCTTGACAATGTTTCATTAGCATGAATTAAGCTTCACAACTTCCTGACGAGGTAGGTGGTGTTTTTAACTCTCAGATGATGAAACTGAGACACTGAAAGATGTTACATAACTAAGTTCACACTGGTGCATATGCGCGTACACACACACACACACCTCCCCCCCAAGAGACAACTCCCATCAGATCAGGGCCCCACGGTACAAGGTCTTACAGAAACATACAGAAGATATGTCCTCTACCCCAAATAACTTACAAGTTAGAAGACAAGAGGGAGAGGGATACAACCAAAAGATTAAATACTTTATTTGTGAAGCTGGTGCAAATTTCAGAAAATCCTATGCAGTAGAGCAGAGTTTAGTCTTATAAACACACATATTTCATAAAAACAAGCCTTTGGACTAATTGTGCAACATTTAATGAGAGGATTTCAAGTTAAATATTCAGTACCAATGAGGAAAGCAAGGCAGTGACGGAACCAACTAACTGCAAACCAGAGGACAACCTGAAAACCCAAGGCAAATATCACTTTAAATCTCCAGCCTCAAAGAGTGAAAATAATCAAAGGGGCCCTTATTATCATCCTGTTTAGGCCACAAATGTACCTTCCTTGCAGAGTATTAATTCCATGCACTAGATCTATTTTGGGGCTTCTGGAAGAATCAGTTAGAAAACAAAGTATTAAAGCCTTGAATATATATCCACATTTCAAGACTAATACTTGGGTCTCATCCAAAACTCACTTGTTATACAAACAATACAGTATGCTAAATTGATTTATATGGATTTTGACCCAGCCCTAACAAATGGCAGTGGTCATAGATTTTGGATAACAGCTCTACATATTGTGAACTGGAATGTTAGAATTCTATTTGCTCCAGGACAGACTGAGCTCATAAGAAGGAGTTAAGGAAGTTACAACTTTCTATTGCTGCCACACAGGATTGTGTTGGGTACAGGAGAGTTGACAGTTTGAAATTACATTTTCCTCTACTCCAGACATTCAAGTGGACAAGCAAAGCATAGAACTGGGGCTGCTGTAGCAGTGACCAAGATAACAGGTTACTTCAACAAACAGCTGGAAACCAGTTTCTGAACAGATTGACATAGCATACTGCCTACAATAAACTATGCATAATTGTCATCTGCTGTTATGTATAAACAGGTGCATAGAAGAGAAAGCAGGAGAAGAGGAAGAGAAGGATGGATTTTATCCACAGCTGGATAGCATTGTAGACAAGATTCCTAATCATGATATGAACGCAAAGGTTGGTAACAAACATGGTCAGCAAATGAATAGATGTTGGACTACACAGCATTAGGATGCCAAATTATAATGGGGTATGGATGGTAAAGAGCTTTCTGTGAGATTCACAACTGATTATTGGGGGTACTTGGTTTCCTCACAAAGACATGCACAAGATTACATGGAACTCACCACGTGGTCAAACAAAAAAATCAGATTAAACATATCATCATCAGTAAAATGCTGGACTGTCACTGTTGGATGTTTGAGTTTATAGAAGTGCTGAATGTGGCAGTAATTATGAACTACTAATTGGAAAGATTATTATTAAAGTCCAAGAAAAAGATGGATGCGACTGGAGCCAAATTTGAACTTGATAAGAATAGTTCTTTGAGGAAGGCATGCAATGTGAGGATGGCCTGAAATGCCCTCCAACCAATTTATGATGATGAAGAAATCTCACTACAGACTGGATGGGAAATCTTCAAGGAAGTGACACAATGTATAGTGAAGAAAATTACTGGAAGACGTAACAAACAAGAAAAATCTGGCCAAAGAACATTACAGAAGAAGCATAAACAAGCCAAAATAGTTGGGGAAGCTGAAGTAGTAAAAACATTATGCAAAGCACTGAAAATCATAAAGGTTGGACAAACAAAAGATTTGGAAAGCAGAGGTTTAACAACTAGAGGCAGCGTCAAAAAAGTCGTACGGAAACACAATCATGACAACGATGCAAGTGGTAAAAAGGCTACTGGTGAACTGAGAAATATCGAATAAGTTTTGGAAGTATGGTAGGAGTGTTTTGACAAAATGCTGAACCCTGCAGTTCATCCAGATGCAAGTATTTTAGACATGCTAGATGGCCAGGGCAGCTTGCAAGGCTGAATGGAAGCAGAAATAGAAACTGCAGTGAAGTGCTTAAAAAGTGGGAAAGCTGCAGGGATAGACAATATAAGCATTGAGATGCTAAAAGCTGGCGGGACAAGTGTTATCGAAGTATTAGAAAAAAAATATACAAGAAGAGGTACCAGATGATTGGCTAAAAGCAATAGTTGCACCAGTTTTGAAGAAAGGAGATCCTGCTGATCCAAACAAATAATTAGACACATAAATTTGTCAGAATTGAGAAAAATAATGATGAAAGTAATTGTCTACAAATTAAGGCCAGTTTTAGAGGCAGTTGTAGGCGAGGAACTTCACACCAGGCTAAAGTTGCATTGACCAGATATTCATGCTCTGACAACTGATGGAAAAAAAGCAAGAATGGGGATTAAAGATATTCACGGATTTCATTGACTTCACAAAAGCGTTTGGAGGGAAGCATTATGGAAAGTTGCAAAATCCTATGCCATTCCAGATAAGATAATTGTAATTATAAAAGCTATGCAGGAAGACTGCTGCAGTGCTGTAAAAATTGGTGGAAAATTAATTAACTATTTCAAGTCAAAGTTTGGCTTAAGACAAGGAGGCATCATCATTTTTCACCATGTTCTTAAACTGGACATTTAGAATGTTAGATAAGTTGGAGGGATATTAGATGATCCAGAGTTAAGCTCTTTCACTTCTGCGGATGACATTGTACAACTGGCAGACATGTTTGAATCAGTGATGATACTCCTTGCCACCTGGTGTAGTTGACTTGGACTTACAATAAATGCCAAGTGGTTGCATCTTGGAAAAGGGACAATAGATAAAGTATTGAAATAAAGCATCAGTAAAGTCATAGAAGAAATTGAATCTTATGTATACCTAGTAAACTTGATCAGTGCCGACAGTTTCATCAACAATGAGGTTAAAAGATGTGCTATGAGTGCTGCACAGAAATTGACTAATATTATAGACTGATAAGAACATTACATTTGGTACCAAAGTGAAAATTTTTCAAACCAGTATTAGTCTGTGCTCTGGAAGCAGACGCCTTAAATTAAACAAACATCAGAAGGCTGTAGACAGTAGAGATGAGAGTTCTTCAAAAGATGGCAGGTTTAAAATGGAATGATTTAAAGACAAATGAAAAAAATAGGAGACTAGGATATGAAGTCAGAGTATGGGATTGGCTCTAATCAACAAGATTAAGATGGAGGGGACACTACAGAAGATAAGCTGATGATACAATGCTAAATAAAATAATGCAAACACAACCAAAGTCAGTCTGACCTAAAGGCTGATCATCGACTTGATGGCAGGACATCATACACGGGAACATGACCAGGCAGGGTTTAATGAAGGAACAAACAATGGACAGGAATGAAAGAGGACACTGTACTGCATGTACTGTACCCCATGTCTGCAAAGACGCTCTAGGATGAAAGAGATTTGGATCTCAAAGACTGATTCTTTGGAACAAATGATTTTTAAAATGAAATTATTATTTCCTGGATTTTAATTTGGCTTAGAGAAACAGAGAAAAACTGATAATTCTGCAAGCAGCTATTATACATTCATATGATTGTTTTAATCATTTCATTAATGAATAGATACAAAATCAACAGAGATCTGTTATTCTCTTTTGATTTCCTGAAGTACCTAGACACTCTGGCCCAGATTCTCTACTACGCAGAGTTTCTACTTAGCACAGCAGAACGCCGCTTGGGACAGCTCCTTGTTGGGGCTCCCTCATTCCCACAGTAGATTTGTGCTGTGTGTTGGCTCCTGCTCTAGCATAGGTAAAAATATTTTAGGGCAATACCAGCCACATCCCCTCTACCTCCACCATACCCTTTGACCGGAGCCAGATTGAGATCATGCAAAAGTCGGTGCAGAGCCAACGTACCTAACAGAGCTCCATCACACTGGAGGTTCTCTCAGCCTGTCCGATCTAGACATTTTCCAGCCCTCTGCAGCATAATGTGGCTAGTTTGCACTAGAGAATCTTGCCCTCTGAACCCCCGTTCTCCTCTCAAATAATATATAATGTAAATGAGGGGTAACTTCAATGAAGTAAGTGGAGATACAGCAGTATAAATAAATGAGAGAAGAATACTTCATTCTTTTTTCATTATTCAATCTTCCAATTAAAGATATTACCTCACCCACCTTGTCTCTCTAATGTCCTGGGACCAGGATGGCTACAACACAACACAACACAACACACACACTTACACTGTTGCTATAAATATAGTCAAGGTGCATACAAGCTGTGAATGTGCCTTTTGTTTGTCCAAACTGAAATACAAATTTTTCTAAATAATGACACACACACCTCCCTCCCACCTCCTGCCATACCACACATTTACTCTCCTTTCAAGATTGTATGGTTTTGGAGCCTAAACAGTTTGTCTCTCTTTAACTTGATTATCATCCTCAAGTGCTATCACAAGTACCTGGTGCGTTAGGCAAAACACACATTGGGTGTTGTCCCATATCCCAAGGATGTTATTTTGAGGTGTCAACTTCCACTTTATTTCATTTTTTTATTACTCCCCAGGGTTGCACTAATTTTGACAGCTGCTAAACTCATTTTCCTACGGTTTTAACTACTTTAAAAACAAAGAATCATCACAAAGGGCCAAATCCTGCATTTCTGAGTACAGACAGCAGGCTTTGCCCCAACTTTTCAACATGTAACAGATTGTGGCAAAGTCAGGGGCTTTATTTTGTGTGTTTCCTTCCAACAAGACAGAGCAAAAGGGTCCAGTAGCTGCATTGAGCTTATTTCTTCTTAATTTGTTTTCTGCTACTTAGAAAACACTTACCTAAGTGGTGATTTTCATAACAGTTCATTCTGACCTGGGATATTTTTTATTTCCTTCCAATAAGCTACAGGCTAACTGGGTTGGTTAAATAAACATCTTTAACAGTCACCCATTCTGCAAACCAAACACTTTCTGAGGTACCACCTCTCTAAGGCAATCTATAACCTCTCATCCTTCACCTTTTATTAGCAGGAACTCTTCTTTATGCTGTTACTTCCCCAGAGAGCATGTTATTCCTAGATGATCCCCAAATCTCACCTGATCTGGGGCTTCCCAGCTGCCTTGTGCATAATGAAAATTTGAAGGCGCGGAGGTGAAATTGAAATGCACAGTAGCAATTAGCATACTATAAAAAGTACTGCAAGTGAGAAGGGCAGGGAGTTTGCTTTGCTGTGAAAGGATTGCCTACTCACTCTCCAGAATAGTGCTGCCATTGGGGTAAGGTAAGCAGAACGTTCCCCAAGATGACTCCTGCATGTATGTTGTGGAGGAAGGACAGACAAGACTTGCTGAAAGATTGCATCTGCCCCATGACGGAAGGGAGAACCACTGCCCAATAAAGGTAAGGAGCAAGGAAGGAGTTATGGAAAGGGGTTTTCTTCATGATTTCCACAAACTGGAAGTCATCTTTTTTTGTGTGTATAACTGCTGCAAGGAACAGAGCTTCTCCACCAAGGCTATAGCAAGGGTGGGATGAGCAGGGCAGCTGCCCAGGGCACTGCCCAGGGCACACAGCCACTGCAGGGGTGGAAAAATGGGGCGGAAGGACAGAGGCGATATGTGGAGGGGGCACTCAGAGTCACATGCCCCCCTCAGATTTCTGCCTTTCATTTAGCACAGAGGTTTTCAAATTGTCCCCTTAGTTTGAAAACCTCTGTGCTAAATGGAATGCAGAAATCTGTGGGACACAAATATGCTTGCCAGGAGCTAACATGTCTAATTACTGCTCTGTTCTCCACATCTATACATAACAGGCAAATGGCAATTACAAAATTTCACATCCATGAAGGGAAGAGCTATTCTGTAGACTGAAAAGTGGGGAAAGACAGATGGGAATGAAGAAAAGTTTAAGTTTTCATGAATGAAAAATATTGCAATTAGTTAGAAAAGTCAGGTGTACCAATTGGCCAAGTCTCTCGATGCAGCTGATTCATACACAAATAAAGCAAGCACTCACTGATGTTGGCAGTGATGCAGGAGTAATTTCTTTTCAAGGATAAAATGTTCTTGAACAGTATTTCAGTGAACTAACCTGTGTCTACATTTTAGGTGGACAAAATTTACAACTTTTGTTCTTGTGAAAGTGAACAAAGTTGCAGTTCTCCATTTATGTTTGAGTTTTCAATTGTATTTGAGCACATTTGAGGCTGTTGAAAGAGCACTGGATCTCATCCCTTTTCATGCTTCAGGGAGCACTAGGAGAAGAGGTTTTTCTGCACCAAAAGTTCTCTCTCATGAGGATCCAAACTGGATTTTTGTCAGCTTGGCACAAAAGAATCCATAAGGTGCCCTTTGCCATGCTGCAACAGAATGCACTGAAAATGTGTAGTTCAGTATCAGCAATAATGCTTATATGCCGCTGGTATCACGTCACTATTCTATTTACATAGTAACTATGGACAATTTTGTACTTGGTAAATACCATAGAAACTCTCACCATGTTTAGCACCTTTCATCCAAGGATCTTAAAGCACTTTACAAAGGTGGGTAAGTAGTATTCATTTTTACAGATGGGGAAACAGGTACAGAGGCTAAGTTACTTCCCCAAGATCACACAGAAAGTCTCTTGCAGAGTCCACTGGGGACAAAATCCACACACACACAAAATCAGGGATTAGTTAGTGCTGCTGAGAGCAGCATTAATTCATCCTCCAATTTACATAACCCTATAGAGCCACATGCCTAGATTTACACTTCAGTGACACCAATGTATCTTAGATCAAACTTGTCGCACAGAGCATAGCTGGCAGCCCAGCAGGAAACAGACCTTATTTTAAATGGAGCCTGAATAGATTACTGAGGGGAAAGTCTCTTCTTGCCTAACAGATTCATAGTAAATCTTGCCCCAAATGCTACAGAACCAGTATCTTTTTACTGCTTCCACTTCCATCCATTCCACATTCCTGATAGCCTCATCAGACAAGAGGGAGGCAATGCATCATACAAGTGACATGAAGAAAAGCTGCTGAGTTTGATTTAATTTGCTTCTCTCCACATATTTTAGTGGGGGAAGGACTGTGCACATCCGTAAGTAATTACATGCAGTAAATCCCAAAGTATCAACATTCTAGTGTTGAAGACAGAAGTATGGCAACACATATTTGTATATAACACAGTACCACCACTTGCCATGTAGTTATTCCTCCTATACATATTAAGAGACAGATTTCCATTAGTTACCATGTAAGAAGGGCTATTTTTTTTCCAGTGCTGTGAAATTAGGTGATTCTGAGGTCTCAGTTTTGGGTGTCCAACTTCAGATACCTCAGAAGTGCCTGATTTTCAGAGGGTGGGTATTCAGCACTTTCTGAAATATCAGGCCCCTTTAAGAGGAGTCTTGACTTGGCCACACAAAAATGGAGGCATCCAAAACCACTAGTCATTTTTTAAAGTCTTGGCCTTTGGTTTTATATAGCACTTTTCAAGGGACCAGATTCACCTGGCCTAAGCATCTGCCATATAGTTCTTTGCAATTCTGTGCTTCAAACTGGTAGTCTAGTAACAGTAAGCAAGTGCAAAAACCATAGCTCACACCCAAAAGTTTAAGTAACTTGGTAATAGTCTATATGTAGCTAGGTGGGAAGAAGACTTCTGATAGCAGAGAGCTCTTTCATTTAGCACACAAAGATATAAAAAGATCTAATGGCTGGAAGGTGAAGCTAGATAGACTAGAAAGAAGGCCCTATATTTTTTTAAGACAGTGCAGGTCATTAATCATTGGAACAACTTACCTAGGAGTGTGGGACATCAATTGAAGTCTTTAAATCAAAATTAGACATCTTTAACTCAACCAAAAGTTATGGGCTTGAAGCGGGAATCACTTGTAAAAATTGTATGGCCTGCTATACAGGAGACTAGATAATCATAATGGTCCTTTCTACGCTTAAGACTCTTTGGATTTATGAACTACCTAGACCACTAGAAGCTGTTTTATTGGGAGTGGGTGTGTTAGCTAATGCAGAAGTTACCCTTTAATCTTGTCAAAAAGTGACATGGATTCTTTAATTTCTACCTGGATAGTGACTGAAATGAGAGGAAGGGCCTTCAAATGAACACACGAGCATGCACCTCTAATAGCACTGCACTACCAGAATGTAGTACCTTAATAGGGACAGAGTCAACACTGAGTACCTGCTCAAGGCCTCGTTGAATCCAGCTGGTGTCTTTTAGCTTACAAAGTGGAATCCTACCAACTGAGCTACACTTTACAAACAAGTATAATCTAGGATTTTTTAGACTAATCTGATTGCATCATTAAACTAAAACAAGGGCAGCATACAATCTGTGATCAAATACAGAGATTAAAAGATTCCTCATTAAAAAAAACAGAACAAAATTTGCAGGCACCCTCTTAGCTTATTTTATTCCAGACCTAAAGCCAGGAATCAAAAAGTTGAAATCACATCTAGTTAAACATTACTTTATATTTTATTGAAGAAAACACCATTGCTCACTTGAATAATCAAATGTCAATCACCAAAGCTTTTCAGCCCTTCACAGTTCTACATTAATTTGTCAAGGACATCTGAAGAGTCGCATCATAACGTCCTGCCCCTATAAAAATACTACAGTATTCTAAAAACACCACCACATATCACTACCATGTCGTTATTGTATAAAATGTAGATTTTTAGATAACTGCAGAACATTCTACTATTTTTATTTGAACATGAAGCAGTAATCGAGATTTTTTTCTGGAGATTAAAATTATTTGTCTAATTTACATCTTCAGGTCAGACCCATCTTTGAAATCAGAACTACTTGTAACTACCTAGACACAAGTGTCAAGATACACAATGGATTGTCAGTTGCATACAACTTTTGAAAGAACCAACAAGTTGTACATTCTTGGACCTTTGTCACTTTAAAACTACAGTAAAAATTAAAGGATGGCTTTTCAAAATGTAATATTTTTATAGCAGATCATCACGGCAATAATAAATTGACGCCCAGTATTATGACTTTAGCAGCAGCAAGAGGTCATAATTATAGAAATGTAGGGCTGGGAGGGACCTCAAGAGGTCATCTGGTCCATCCCCTGCACTGAGGCAGGTCCACGTATTCCCGAGCCATCTCGAGCAGATGATTGTCTAACTTAAAAAACCAACAATAGGGCGGATTCCACAAGCTCCCTAGGCAGTGCTTAATTTGTGCCAGTGCTTGCCAGGGCTGAGCCCCGGCACCTCTATACTTGTCAGTTCATAGCCCCGGCACCGCCACTTGCTGCATCAGTTTTGAATGTAACAAAACAATTGTGTGTGCCCCGGCAACTCTTTCATCACAAATTAAGTACTGTCCCTAGGTAACTTATTCCAGTGATTAAATATCTTTACACTTAGAATTTTTTTCTAATATCTAACCTAAATTTCCCATGACACAAACTACGCGGATTACTTCTTATCCTACCCTCAGTGGATATGGAGAACAATTGATCACCATTCACCAGCAAAAACACAAAAACAAAACAAAAAACCACAAAACACACACTACTTTTTATTGTAATCTTTTGATCAAACTATTCTGTAAACTATAAAAAAAATTGCTCATCTGTAAAATATTAGTTTACATCAGAACAGAAGATCTGTTCTGTATGTCTGAAGGGTGTCATCCTTGGCTCTCATTTTTTAACTCATAGGGTGTCTTCTAAAAGGGCTTAATTTTTTTTTTTTAAAAAGCATAGTTCATTAAGTCTCATTCAAAGAGGGGTGTCAACGCTATCTGTGTAAGTGAAAAAAGCAGCCTGTTCTCTCTGGCTAAAGTGGTCTGTTTTCCGGAGCAGGAAATTAAAGAAAGGAGAGGGGAGAGCCTGCAGGTGAAGTGAAGGTGCTCTGACTTTTCCCCCTTCACCATCCACTTTAAAGTGTTACTTTAAAGAATGATTTTCACACCGGTGCTAACCTGAGGAAGAGAACATTCATCTTAAGGGAAATTTCCTTAACCAGTAATTTTCTGTATTCCACATGTAATCATTCAAAATTTGTTTTGAATAGAGCTTTCTCCTTTATATAACTTGTTTTTCTCTTATTTGATCCTAAAAAAAAATTCTAATCCTTCTGCGTATACTGTCATGGTCTGTTTATATGGAAAGAATTGTACTATCACAAACTTATGGTAATGAAGACTTCACAAGTGGATAAGAGAAGCTGATTGGGGAAATCAGCATCAATGTTTTTGATAATGAGAAACAAATGTAATCTGATGGACTGACTCAGCAGAAACAAATACAGTTGCAGTCAAGCAAGCAATTTTCTTTAAAGAATAATGCATTACTATCTGATTATAAACAAGCTAACATATGCAAAGGTGGCATAACTAAAAACCACCCTAGGTTGGGACAGGCTTACAACCCCTGTGTGGAATCCTGCCTTTCCCTCTGTCCCCAAGCAACCTTGTAAGTCTCTCTCTCTCTGAACACCTGTGCAAATATTAGAAGGTAAGCTGTTAACCTCTTGCTCATTATGCACCAACTAACAATTCTCCAACCTGTTGAAGGAGGGAAAGAGAATGACAAGAGATCTAAAGATTACATATACACTTTCCCCTTCTTCAGAAGCAGTGCCGTTCTGAAATCAATTGACCTCAAGCGGAACCAAGGCCTAAATAAAAATCGAACTGTTCCCATTTCATGGAATAACAGAAAACGAATTTGAAACAACACATACAACTTTGTTGGAACCAGATAACTGCTGAATAAACATTCTGCACTGCTTTGTAAACAGACAAAAATGTCACGTCAGTTTGCTGTAAACAGAGTGAAGACGAACACAAGACGAAAGCAGCATCTTCCCTACCAAGGGCTTTGTTGACATTTAGCAGAGTTAATTGTAACTATTTGCTAGTTTAAAAAGCATCATCTATTGCAGTTAGATTGTACAAACCTGAAGATACTTCACAAAAGCTGGCTACAGGCTTTTCTTCTAATTTGGTGCTATCATTTGAGAGATTAATGGCAAAAAAAAGTCAAAACGCAACTCAGTACATCTGTTAGGAAAACATTACAGGTCAAGTTCTGCCCTTTTGAAGGTCCTTATGTGTAAATGGAATACTTTTTTCCACCCGAAAACAGCTAAGCTGAAATACTGATGTTTTGTGCTTCACTCATCTACTTCCCCTCCCCCTCAGTAAATTTTGTTTGGATTAGGAATTAAATTGGTCAGAGGGCATGTACTTGACTTATGAAGGGTGAAAAGGTTTAAGACTAGTGTTTGCTCAAAGGGACTTTTTTCCTGCGCCCTTCTTTACTTAGCTTTGATGAGATTTCTCTTATGGAGAGAGGGGTGTGTTGCTATTGCTCCTATAAACTTAACATTCAGTTTAAGCAATTTCTGTTTTGATGTTGACTCTGAGGCATGGTGGTCTGAAAAAGAAATGAATGACTATAAAGGATCAAAACTGTTCCACAGAACTAAAGGCTTATTAATCCAGTCATACATTTATTTTTATAAATCACTTAGTAGTTTGTAAAAGTTTGTAAAAGTCTGGCTGAGAGATTTATAAATATTTCACTTTATAAATGGAAGATTAGTTTTGTGTCAAAAGGGTTCAGTTATGGTTTCTGTGGGAATTATGAGTCACATTTTGATCTCAGTTACACTGGTATAAATTTGAAGTAATTTCGTAAAAATCTGCTCTGCACGGTTTAGTTTTCGATTTAACAGATGTAAGATTGATACATATTACACCACCTGACTTTTAGTATTTCATAGTAATGGTGATCTCTTTTAGCGGAGCGTATGTTTTGGTTCCCTTACCATTTTAAATGGTGGTGCCCAAATATGCCTCTTATTCTTTTCTCATCCCAGGGTTTTACAATATCTGAGATTTTTACATCTTGCAATGGGGAGGTGTGGGGAGGGGGGGGGAAGACTCAAATTAAGAAAAAACTTTGTTAAAAATATTAAAAAATTTTGCACAATCTTTCTTGCTTTACTAGTGCAAACCTCTCAATGATTTCAGCAGGTTGTGGGGCTTAGTAAGGAGAACCGAATTAGAGCCTTATTTGGGGGTAATTTCATCCTCTGGTTCTCCCAGTGCATCTAGTCTTTCTTTATCCATCTTCTAAAAGTTCTCTAGACTTGGGACAATCTTGATATGTGGGTGCTGTACAGCACTTCATAACTGACACATGCAAAAGAGTCTGGAAATTCAGTCCTGGCCCAGATTCTGAATACAGTTCCACCGCTGACGTCAATGAAGCCATTGAAAATCCAGTTACTCCAGACATACTGTCAGAATTTGACCCATAACTGAATTTTACATGTAAAATCTCTACCATCATAAAATCCGTGAGAGGTAATGTCACAGCCATCTAACAGGACACAGTGATCATAAACAACAATTTAGGATAGCTAGTGATTATTTCCAGTTGAAATAATATAGAATATAAGTACACCTCTACCTCGATATAACGTTGTCCTCGGGAGCCAAAAAAATCTTACCGCGTTATAGGTGAAACTGCGTTATATCGAACTTGCTTTGATCCGCCAGAGCGCACAGCCTCGCCTCTCTCCCCCCTACCCCAGAACACTGCTTTACCGCATTATATCTGAATTCGTGTTATATTGGGTCGCGTTATATCGGGGTAGAGGTGTATTCAGAATTGTATTACTCAAATTGCAAATTGGCCAGGAACTTTAACACCCACCTCTTATTAAAAAATAAGGTGCCACTGAGTTATTAATGATGAATATTGAGGACCTCAGTTTTACATCTGATCTAAAAGATGGCATCAGAAAAGAAATATCTATCTAGGTACTAAGTAAATAATTTCTCTCTTTTATCATTCTCAGCCTGTAGGAGAAATTGCTTGGTTAGTTTATAACTTTTTGGTTTGCTTGCTTCTTTATGCCTGGTTTGAGCACAAGGCTTGTATCTATTTATGTCAAGAAACTATTGAAATGAATTTTGTGTTTCCTTCTGAAAGTGGTTAGCTCTGAGGACACAGTTTTGTCTTGTAGGCGTACGTTCCATAGTCTAGGTCCAGCTCCTGTGAACGTTCTGTTTCCTGCATTCACAAGCCTCCCCCAGTTATCTGACAAGTTTATTGTTCCAGTGGAACACAACAACTGTCATGTGAGGTCATGACTGCAGAGGGAGAAGCAATATTTCAAGTAGCTACTCCAATGCAGGACCTTGAAAATCAGGACCAAGACCTTGAACTGGACCCTCTACTTAATTGGGGAGGGGGCAGTGTAGTGTGAGGCCCAAGGGGATCATCGCAACCTATGTTTCTTAGAGAGCTGTTTAAAAAAAGTCTGTTCTCCTTCAGGGGGGCTTCATTACCAAACATGAGTGACAATAATCAAAGCTAGGTATCATAAATGTTTTCTCAGGACTTTGTCTGATAGGATGATGTTCAAACTTCTGACCAGCTAAAGACAGAGCAGGCATATTTTGCTGCTAGGGCATTGAGCATTCCCAATCTGTGGACTAATTTAGTCAGTGGTAGAGCAAGGATTAGAACTCAAAACTTCCTGATGGCCAATCCTGTGCTCATTCATCCAATCCACAACACCTTTCACAAGGGCATACTATAGATGTAGAAAAAAATATTTGGGGAGAGGACTGAGCCTCTACAGCAAAGGGCTTTGGAGTTGGAGTAACTGTTGCCCATAACTACTCTCTGGGTTTGGCCTGGGAGGAAGAACTTGAACCATTACAGGGTGTTTTTGTTCACCCCTGCAGCATCTTGGCCAATCGGGTTCTCAATGGCATCAAATGCCACAGAAAGGTCCAGCAAGAGGATTTTAGATGCATTTTACTTGTCAGGGACAGCAGGAGGTCAAACACCAAAGCAACAAGCTTGACTGAGAAGGATCCAGAGTTCCAGCATCTAACGGGTCATTTGAGAAGGTTGTTTGCTAGCTTCTCTAAACCATTCAATCCAATATCCACTGCAAAGATTGAGTGGGAAAATGAGTGAGATTTGTGTGTGCGCAGTGAATACAAAACCTGACTGAAGTCTGGAGTATATGCTTATGAAGGGAATAAAAAGAAATATTACAGTACTTTCACCTTGTATCAAATGGAAAAACTAGATCACATCTACAGTAAAGAAAGAAACTGCAGACTCTCTTTACAAGGAATATTTATGAACAGACCAAAGTATGCAATATGGATTTTTCAAAATCATTTAAAGAAATTAGATAAATATTTGACAAAAATCTATTATTCAGTACAATGGCTTAAGTTTGATTGCATGATTCCAGTGTTTCTAGGCCATTTTCTGTCTAATTAAATTTACTATGTAGCCATAAAACTGTGAAATGTAATGTGATCTTTCATCTGTGTAAACTGATAGCATCTTTCTCATCTGAAAATAGGTGTTCATTGTTTTAATTTCCTGTAGGAAATTAATTACATTTCCTCACTTTGGCATATTACGTTATGTAATGTAATAACTTTAAATAATTTGGGTGGGCTGGATTATCTATTTTTTTCCCCCACCCACGAAGGTGAAATCTGCTTGGAAACATGCATTAACAAATGAAAACTATACAGTAATTGGATAATCTACAACTACCTGGATAATATCCATCCAAATAGTGCAGGGACTGGATCTCTCTTCCTGACATATGGAAGTTTTCTGAATAGTTATTCATTTAATGATTTCTTTTCTTTGTTTAAAACAAAAACAAATTTAAGCATCCCTATGGGAACACTAAAGATGGGCCAAAAGCACTGATCTAATCTAGGAGTCTCACTTGCCAGACAGTAGATACCATAGAAAAGTTACCCATAACTAGCCACATTTTATTGCAAGGAACTGAAAACATGAAATGATTTTTTGACTATTTCTTCAGTGCCATACGTGTACAATTTTACTTTAAAAAACAATTTCAAGAGAAAGGTCCCCCCCACTTAAGATTGGCAATTGCTCTTGGTTGTGCGGAAGTAATGAGTTCCCCACCTGGACTAGATCTCACATGATGCACCACAATCTCCTTGCTGCACTCCACTGGGGAGTCCCATTGTTACCCGCACACAATTCCCTCTGTTACACACTCTAAGGCACTCAACTTTAACTTAAAGTTGTTGCCCGTACACTTTAGGACATCCCACCTCTACCTAGTTCCTAGGGCTCAAGGCATAACTCAGTTGATTTAGGTACCCACCCTTTCCCAGTTCCTAGTGCTCCAGGTGAAAGGTACCTAACTTTACCCGTCCGTGGGATCCAGGCAAACACCCCTTCCCTGTGGACTCAGGGCTTAATCTTCTGTGGGTTTATGGGGTCTTTTACCAGTGAAAGAGCCTTACACAGTAATATCCTACTTAACCTCTTAACCAAAACAGAATGCACATGCTAAGCATACAATGCTCACCACTCCCAATAAGGCAGATGAACTTTTCTTGATGGCCAGTCAGAATCAGGTCATCTGGGGACTCCAGCTTCTGCACAGTTATGATTGGCAAGGTGTTGAGGCCTGGGAGCTTCCTTTTGGACCCCAGTTTATATAGAGAAACTTGAGTCTTGCTTAGTTGTACGTTAACCAATCATAACATATTGTAAAACAATTCTTTAACCAATCATACCCCACCTCCATAGTTGATTTACCCCTAGCAAATTTAGTTATGCAACAGACAAACAATCAAAAAACCAGACAGACCCACAGATAAACAATAGAGAAGTGGGGACCATAAAGACAAAACCATAAAGAAGTAGGGATTTCACAACCACAACTATTGATAAGTGATTTCTTGCCAGACAGAATGCTATCAAACAAAAGTTTTCTTTAACCATCTTAAGAGCCGTTTCTTTATCTGGTGATGGTAGGTGCTATTAGGACACGATCGCCTTCTTAACAGCACGATATTACATTATTATAATGTAATTTAGATGGAATGTGAGGATGTGACTTTCCGCTTCTTGGCTCATGGCTGCTGATCTTCTAATATGGCTGCAGAAAAAAGGCCTCAGGCCTTACAATATGGATACAGGAAACTGACTTATCCTTTCACCATGACCAGGCTACATCAAGCTCCTGCCGGGGAGCCTGGCCCACATGAGAAACTGGAACTCATGAAACATTGCAGCAGTTCAGTAGACATAGAATAATGTTGAACTGATTCAAAACAAAAACACTGTTTCAGAATGTTGAAGCAAAATATTCAAAAAATTCCCATGTTGGAAATTATTAAAACATTTTGTTCTGCAAAAAGTTTTGCTATTCTCTTTGGGTTTTTTTTTATTATTATTATTTTTTTGGCCTGTCTCAAATTCAGGATAGAAACAAAATGTTGAAATATCACCTTTCCCCGAGGCTGAAAATTCTTTTTTTAAAATAATCTCTACCAAATAGTAGCAGATTTTAATATGCCTTTGAGGATCCACGCTGTTCATTTCCAGTGTTCTTATATTAGGAATTTAAAAGAACAAGCAACAGCTCAAACTGCAAATTATTTAAAAATTATTAATGTTTAAGGAAGCAATTTACAATTTAGGGCTTGTCTACATACAAACTAGAAGGAACTAGCTAAACTCATAACTCACGCCTTATTTATTTATATTGATTCAGTCTGTTTGTGGATGCATATTTTGGATTCAGTGTGTCCTACTGTGATTAAACTTAAATGGATAAAAAAATCAACTTTGCATTTTTGCAGTCTTTCAACAGACACTGTTCAGACATTTAGAAAAAAATGTGCCTATTGAGATACAATGGGGATCAAAATGGATATTGGGGGTGGGGGTGGAAAGAACAGATACCACAACATAGAACTGAAGGAACACACAGGAGGGAACTAGAAAGCTACGAAGAAAGGGACAAAGGTTTTGATCTGTGAAGGCTAGTAAATGTATATTGTGCCCAGATCTTACTAACTGGAAAACCTTGGAGTACTGTACTCAGAGTTGACACTTTACTGATATGTCCAGTAATGATCTGTTAATTCTGGAAATGTTAGTAGTTAGGAAAACACAAACCATAGCAAAGATCTTAGGCGGGATGTTTACACTTAATGTGATCTTCTATCAATAGGTGCCAGAGTATAACTAGGATTTATTACAGAACATTCAATGGGGGAAGATATGTATTTAAACATGCATAACAACATATGGCTAGCTTAGGATAAATCAACTCACATAGTTCCTTTTCTTTGTACTAGGGTATGGGTTCAAACTGTTTAGGGACCCTGAGTCTGAATCTTGAACTGCCCTCCCCTCCCCTGACATCATGAATGGCAAGGGCTTCCAGCTGTTACAGATAATAGAATGGGACCATTGTGAATATGCTCTATTGTTTATAAAGTAAATAAGTCATACACTGGACTCTGTGCAATATTTCAGCGGTATCTTCAGAGAGCCTCGCAATGAATTTTTTTCTTTGAGTGGCCCCATCTTCAATTCGCTGTTAGTAAAAAGCACAAAGAGAATTTCCCTACACATTATTTTAAAATGGGCCTAAATAGGTACTTTAATCAGACTTTAAGGAGGCTGTGAAAAGAGCTGTATAATATATCATCCGCAAAGGGGTGTAATAGGGGTGCTGGACTCCCCCTCCCCTCTACCTCCATACCTATGTCATGTCTCCAAAAAGGGTTGGACCACTGGGTTTGTGCACTGGGCATAGTGCTGTATGGGGGGAACCCAGAGGGGCTCTCTTCCCCCATAGAGTGTCTATCTATGCAATATATGCTACTGACCAGCCTTAGACTACAATATTCATATTCAGTTCTCATTTTTGGCATTCTGCCAAGACTTTACTGACAACACAAACTGGTGATTTTCAAAAAATGCACATCTTAGAATGCCCAGAACAGAATTTCATGGCACTTTTTAGTTCCAGGGCAAATAATCTACGTCACTGCAGCAAATAATGAATGTGTGAGTGTCTCAAAAAGGTTGAAAATATATTTTGTAACTGAAAAAGTGTTAGGCAACCTGTAACAACAACATTACTAACAACAAACTATTCTCAGGCGATGAGAAAGAAAAATATACACTTTTGTTGTACTTTAAGTTTTGTTCGCAATGATAGCATTTCCAATTCAAAGGATGCTCTTATGATTACACTACCTACTGTATTTTAGTATGGTTTTGTGCTGTGTTTAAGAGCATCTCATTTCCCAATGCCCTTGTGTTTGGCTTTGGTTTTAAAATGGACATCTGAGGCATCCAGGTCATTGTCTTTGTTCTCTCAGCAATAATTTTTACTTCTGCTATAGCAGAGCAATCTCAGTTTCCCTACTTCAGAAGAACTCCACAGGAGAATTACTACTTTGTAATTGCTAGACCTACACTTTGCAGTGCCATCATTTGCACAAAAATATTTCTACTACCCATATTCACACAGAAGGACAAAGAGAGGTTACAGAAATTGAAAAGCATGGAATGTGACAGGATAAAAAAATTCCTGTGTAGTCCCCGTTCTCCCATATCCCCATTTCACTCTTATCTGTGTCCTGCTGAAGGTGAACTGTGATTACATAACAACTCTGGGGAATAAGATATAAATCAGGCAACATTTTTCTCCACAAATATGGCTTAATCAGGAGGCTATTAGAAGTCCTTTATAAATGTACCGTAGTTAATCATCGGGCTATGTGGGTAAAGTGACATGGGAGTATATCTATCACTTCCTCTAATCATAAAAGTCATATGTGCAAAGGAGAAGACTGCACAGGGAATGCTGATTATTTACGCTGTATGTAGACAGAGAAGGATGAATGGGGGTGGAATGAAAGGAAAGGAGAAAACAGTTACTAAAACTAGCTCCTGCATTTTCTCACACATATGAGTTTAAAGCATAACTATACCACTCAATAACCCAAGTATTTGGAAAGATTTATTACTTGGCTGATTTGTTTTAAGAATCAAAAAAGAGTGAAAGGTAATAAGAGGATTAGGAGCTCGAGACTCTTCCAAGAATCCCACAACATATTTACATATTACATACAAAAAGTACATTAAGAACAACTTTAAGATTGCTTTCAAATCAAGCACTCAGAAGTTAAGAAATGCCAAAATTAAGGTTGCCCATACAATCTCAGTTTACCTTCCCTGTGCAGATACATTTGATACAGTCTCTAGCCGCATGATCACATATTACTTTTGCCACAATGCTCCTGACCTCATTCATTGCACAGGATGAATGGTGCTCACTTAATGGGTTTTTCTTTTTACCCACATTATTTGTGTAAATTTCCTAGGGGCTTTTCTGTGTCACTATGAGCGCTTAGCAAACATATGAATTTATCTTATCAGCCCTGTAAAATGAGCTAGTATTATCATCCCCATTTTACAGTTGAGGAATTACAGGTCAGAGAGATTAAGGACAAAATTGTCAGAAGTTTCCACTGATTTTGGGTGCCCACTTTCATAGGTGCTGTAAGTAGGGGCGCTGCTGCACCCCGTGGCTTGAAGTGGCTTCCATCATGTCGACGGTTTACAGTTTGGTTCAATGGCTCTCAGCACCCCCACTATACAAATTGTTCCAGCTCCACTGCCCACTTTGAGACAAGAAATGTCTAATTTTTCAGAGTACCTAGTGTTTATAGCAGGTTATATGTTCAGAGCATGGATTCCATTAATTTCAATTGCAATTGGGTATGTTCAGCACTTCTGCCAATCAAGCCTAAATGCCTCAAATCAGGAATACAGAAAATACAGAACCCATAATTAGTGACACCTGCAAAAGGTTTGGTGTCACTAACTTGCTCATTATCACATAGGAACTCCGTGGCAGAGGCAGGGATAGAATCCAATTCTACAGGGTGATATTGTCACAGTTCAGGGCAACACCACCTATATTCCCCCTCTGTGGTCCAGCAGGGGCACCTACTTCCCTTGGGTAGAGACACGCATCTCTCTCTCCTGACAAGGGTTTTTCCAGGCTGCAGAGTCCCCTACCTACACTATGAATTCCCAAGCAAGCCAGACACCCAAAAGATCAGAGTTCCCACTTTGCTTTCTCTTCAAAGCCTATGAACAGCTGTAATTGCCCCCAGTAATAAGCTACCACACAGCTCATTCCAAGCAATTACATATATTCTTCAAGTAAACCCACTAGAGAGAAAACATTAAAAACAATAAAATAATGTATGTATGTTCTATGCTTTTTATGCTAAGAAAGCTTACCAGAGATTGCTGTCACCCATCACCTCCAACAAAGGCTCTGGTCAGTGTCAGTCCTCCCAACCCTTCCCTAAGAATTGGGGCCCCCCCAATTTGTTCAAAAGTCCTTTGTCTGTGGGGCTCTAGAGAATCCAGTTTAAACTAGTGGAGGCAAGACTCCCCAGGAGGGAGGTGTTACAACCTGAGTGAATTTGCCAAATCAACCCCCACTGTTCCTGGGGTGGGGAAGGTATAGTTACCCTCCCTAGTCCATATTGATACATAAGCTTTCTGTATTAAGATCTCCCAAAGATATTACAGGAATTGCCATATCTTCTACAGTTATTCCGCTGTCTTATCCATGAGACCCTCCATTATTTCCCCGGAGTTTGCCGCCTCATTCACTAGTCATCTTCCAACTTCTGTAACAAATGAGGCAGAGAGCCTACAGACAGCAATCTCATTAACTAGACAATCCTGATTCATCCTATAAACACAGCCCATCCTATGCACTGAATGGCACCCTAGATATCCTGTGGAAAAAATACTATGTGGAACATTTTTGTGAAGATGGTGTGACAAGATCACCCTGGGCTCATGGTCAATTGCTTGTCCTTAGTGAGTCTCTGGCAGGCCACGGACTCTTAAGCAAATCATTGGTGGTGCATCACATCACAAGAGTAGTCCTGCATCAGGTCTACCTTCCCTGACGGAGGCTCTGACAGGCAGCAGATTCTCGAACAGTTCTAGCCAGGCTTTGATCATGGAGTGAGAGCTGGAGTCTGCCTCTCCTTCCTAGCCAGCCTCCAACGGAGCTGTGCTCTTCCCTTTTAATCGCTGCCTCCAAGCTGGATATCTATTGAAGGTGTAGTGGAGTAGGGCTGATTGAGCCCACAGCAGAATATTAACCCTTTCCTGGCCACTGCGAGGTTTGTATACTCCATCACATATGGGCAAAACAATGTATAGTCTCTCTCCGAGAAACAAACGGTTTTTGCTTTAAAAAAAAAAACAAAAACAAACACACACCACCCTGAGGCAGAAATGTGGCATGAAAAGGTTCAGCCTAAATAGTTAAAGGGCAAAGTGATAAGCAATTGAAAACCAGAACTTGTAATGGAAACTTTTAGGTAACTTTAACTACAGGCATCACTGCGAGCTCCACCTATATTTACTGTCATGTTCAGCACTGATCACTTTGTGGAACAATGGCAGCCCTCTAATCTGCTAAATTTTTACTTTTAAACTAACATTATTAGTGTATAAATAGTTAAACACAAACAAAAATAAACCACAAAAGTATAGACGTTTGCCAGCAAGAATAAGTTGGGTGAGTCAGAATAATAGCAGGTGTTGGAATTCAGATTTTAGCTACATGAATTAATGTCAGATGAAGACTCTTTCCTCATTTGATGACACAAAGGCAAAAGATTCCGTTATGTCAAAGAAATATAGTACAGCTCAAAATAGTAAACAAAAATCTTTTAAATTAAAATACTAAACTAGTATCTAACCTAGTAAATACTAAACTAATTTTAACAGCAAAGGGTATGACTGTGCAACATTTATTTATGTTGAGTAGCACTTACACTAATTATGAATTGCTCACACTAGTTGGTTTCAGAGGGGTAACCAGGCCAAAGGGTTGCAGAATGGGGCCCAGAGTAAGTTGCATGTGCTACACCATGCAACATGTATTGTCATCAGGAACCGAACCCTTACTTTCAGCACCAGAGAACAAACATTTACTCCTTTAACTAAATTAACTATTGGCCAGTAGCAGTATTAGGCTCTTATTCCACTCTAATCATTGGCCCACTCTAATCATTGGCCCATGTGAAGCATAAGACATACTTACCAGCATATTACACTGCTCCAACCTTGACAGACCATGGCCTGGGGTAAGTAAAACATTAATTGAATCTGACTTGTTCATTTCACGTCTTCTGTTATATAGCTTTACAAATTCAAAAGCAACATGAATTACAAATGCTTATAGCTACTGAACAAATTTGGTGAGCAGTGCTAATCATGAGCTGCAAGGTCCAGTGAGGTTGCGCAAGTATACTTTATACATTACGCTCTTAAGGTTGGTCTCTCCTTCCTTCTCTCTCCATTATCAAAGCTGCAATAACAATTTCCCTGCCATTTGCATACTACAAAATAAAAAGTCAAAATATGGAATAATGTCTTACCTGTCTTTTGCCTTCAACGTTTGTTCCAAGACTTCAAAAATATATAATATTGAATTCACAATGACAGCTATAAGCAGAAACATCTCCATGAAACTCCATTTTGCCTGATTTAGATCAATACACTGAGAACCAATTACTTGTCTACTTTACATTATAAGAACTAAATAGTTGTCAACATTGGTTTAAAAAACAGAATTTGAGTTACACAGGACAAAAAAGAGCTATAACCTTCAAAATGTATTTGTATTGTGCTCTTAAAACTCGGAAGTTTCTGAATCAAATATATTCAAACTTAGGGGGAAAACTTCTATAAGATTAAAACCAAAGTGTATCAAAATTTCACCCTGAAAATTCCCCCCCCAAAAAAGTTTTAAGTGAACAAATATAGAGGTTCATAACAATGCTATATTAACTCGTTTAGCTGTTTTGTTAATACAATGCAATGCTGATGTCTAGAAAAGTAACTTAGGGAATATGAAAATATGTTAAAGGCCTGGTTATTCTTTCACCTGCACTTTTATTAATTAGGAGTAACTCCACTAAAGTTACTGAGAGTTTACATTGGTGTAAAAATATTGAGAGAAGAATAAGGCTCTTGAAGTGTAAATGAAAATGATTTTTTCAGCACAAATTTAGAACAAGACAATATACTGTACATGGAAAGCGCATAAAAATATTATGGACTACTTTTTAGGTAGAACTATTTGAAGTGGAGGAATACCAAGTTCTAGACAGGCCATTTGCCCAAAGCTGGTCAGGCAACAACACAGAGGTCATGGAAAGATGTCCTCCCTTGGGTGTATGAAATAATGGTATGAGTTATTTAAAAATAATTTTCTTGCACTGTAATTGTTTATTTAAATGAATTATCTGTCAACTGAACCCTTTAAAAAGAAAAACCCACCCTAATCATCTATAACAGCTTTTTTAAATATGTCTAAGGTAATATCTGACTTGTGGCAAGACACCAAATAGAAAAGGCAGTGAATCAAAGGAAGCTGAAGTAAATGTATAATCAAAACTAAATTTAACAGCATTTTTAATCATGCATAAATGAGATGCAAGCACACAATAAGCCCTGGAGAACACATTTATCAAAAAGACAGAAAACTTAAACAGTGAAACAGACATCAAGTGTAAGATAACATTTAGAGTTATCTGTGACATTGTCATGTTAAAATAGTCTCTCAAGTTAAAAGGAATTTCTATCCTCCAAGGAAGCTGGCCTTCCTATTTGTGTGTCATTGTGCGGGCATGGCTTAAAAACCTATCCACAAAGCCATGACTCCAAAGACTGCTTGGCAGCTCACAAGCATGGTAGTTTCCAAGTGCGCTGTATTATAGTAGTGGCATCTTTCATCACAACCCAAACCAAAAATTTCTCTTGTAAGCTTAATTTTCTTTGATTTGCCTTGATTGCATTTTTATGGATAATTTATCTTTAAATAACAAGATCCTATTTCCATTTAAATATATATGCATCCAACCGCTGCCTTCCAAATAAATTTAACAACCTAAGGACTAAAAATAAAGTTTCAAGTGATACTGTATTTTCTTGGGAAGCATTAAAGAGTATTTTCATACGGACTCAACTTTTCCTCAAATTATATTTCAATTTGTCACAAAAATGATAGCTGGAGCCACTCACTAGCTATTAAAATGGAAAAGGGATAGGCAGAGTTTAGTATTACATTGAAATAAAGAGCAACTATCACATGACAGCAAACTTTATTACAACATTTAATATTGTAATCAAAACCTGGTTTAACTGCCAATCCATTATTCTGCATTTTTTCCAGTCATTGCTAACTATTACCAGAAATCCCTGAGTTAACGCACAAAATACAGGACTCCAACTTCAGAGGCAAGTTAAGCACAGAGTCTCACCAGCTTGTAATCCTTTCAGTGTATAAGTTACACTAACATTGACTCCTTTAGACACATTCAACATGTAATTTAACCATCACCTCTCAACTTGACCTAGAGCCTGTGACACACAGTGACGAAGTAGCAAAACATTTTTACAGTATGATCACTAATGGAAGAAAAGCTGCAGGCACTGTAGGAAAATAGCATAAAGCCTAACTCTGCTTTCCATGAACTAGAGTCTCCATTCACAATAGGGCAAGTCTGAGAAGTTAGCTGGTGGTGCAAATGCATGTTATTAGTATATTACCTTAAGGACCTGAGCCTGCACTTACACAAGGTGTAAATTAGGTAAAGTAAAATGAAGCACACAGTGTAAATCAGGAAGAATAATGACCTAAGAGTCTATCATATAGTTATCCATCATAAACTGACCATTTACTCCAGTAATATCCGACCTGTTGTTCCAGAACCCCATTCAACTCAGGGGGGGGGGCTCTCATGGAGTCCATGGGTTTATCAGAACCTTCCTCACTCTTCCAGATCTTAGCACTTATATAGCAGGTAGGTTTCCAGATAATACCTGCTTGGTATGGATTCAAACCTATGAGTTACCTCCATTAATCCTATGAACCATCAAGTCCCCAAAGCTAAGATGTTTAGTCCATTTTCTTCTGTTTCTCCCCCCCCCCCAGCAGGATACTGTATACCTTTCTATTTAACCCTAAAGCATTTACTCGTGCAACAACTAGAACTACTCATTTGGGTGAGAGCTGCAGGAATAGGTCTTATGAGCAACTGCAGAGAGCTGGGAGGCGAGATGGGAATGAAGAGCCCCATGGATACTGCCCAAATTCCTTACAGATGTCTCTTGTCCCTGCATATGCATATGTATGCTTTATGATCTTCTGTCTTACAAGTTAATAAAATCAAGCATAGTTGTCTTAGAGACAGGTTAGCTATGGTATCAACTAAAAAATAAAGCGCTAGAGGGAATTTACAGGAAAAATGCACTTAATTAAAGTGTTCAGGACCATTCGAGCCAACCACCCACCCAGTATAAGTATATTTTGGCAGTAAAGGTATTATTGTTTCCCTGCCCTTACCACATAATGTTTTTCCCCTAAGTCAATGCATTTTTTTACTGTGTATTTGGCTACATTGCTAAAAGATGGGTCTGAGATAGAGAGATCCAAAATAGCTTATTAAAACATGTTGCTCTGGGCTATAGCTTTTCCATAAGCATCTCTTAATCATTACTAGCTATAACTTATATTCACCACTACATATTAGATATTCAGAGGCTACAATGGTAAGTTTAGGACCGTAACTTCTACAGTATATTCTTTAATACTCCAGCAATGACTTGCTTTGTTGTATCTATAAGTTGTTCATTCACACAGGGTGCAATACAGCAATGGAGAAACAGATTAGAATTTAGCCCAAAATGTAAAAAGTCCTTATTACTTGAGTTGCATGAGACTGAGGGCATAGGCAGAATGTAGATGTGGCAGTAGAATGATGACTTCCCAACTCATACTGGCTGCATAGGTCAGAATTAAGTATGGATCTGGCTCTAGATCACAATATGTCTTCCAGGTCAGTTATCTCAAGTGGACTGAGGAGGTGGTACACTAGATCTGTTTTATCACTTTCATATGGTTTACAATTTCCTGTTCACCACAGTGTTTCCCAAGTCATCTTTGTGTTTTCTGCTCAGTGAGCTGGATCAGTGTCTTTGGGTTTATTTTTCTGCAAATTAAACTGGGAGAGCAAAACCTTTTGAGAACTAGTGAAGTAACAACTAACTTTACTTTGTGAACTGTCCCACTGAAAGCACCATGACTACTCAGAAAGTACTACTCATCATGAGTAAGGACAAGAAGAGGTCTGTCTCAGTAGGGGTTTCCTTCAACAGCATCGGTCCATTTAAGAAACCTTTCTTCCAAGTTCAAAAGGGAGGGGTGTTATTCTCTCCCACTTGCTACTTCTACATGATTCACAGCCAAATAGCTATCCCCCCCCCCCCCCCCAAGTCTGAGGGGCCTCAGTTCAGCAGCAATTCATTGGGGTTTTCTGCAGCACAGTCTAAAGAAAGCAAAAGTCATCAAAAAAGTCGGCTTTCTCCAGCCAGTCCTCTCCAATGAAACAGTCGGCAGTTCTATCCACGTTCAGTACCTTCTGCTCCTGACTCAACCCATTGCAGGGTCCTTCAGCTTCCTCAGGGATCCTAGGAAGAGCTTTCTCCCAACTCTTGTCACCTCTATTCTCTGAAATAGAGCTTCCTCACAGAGAAATTACAACTCATCGCATCTGGTCCATTTCTTGCCTTCTCCAAGCTCTACTGCATCCAGACAGGGGTTACACACCCCATCACAGGGCCACAAAATCTGGTCCATACATATCTGTCTATGGTAACCAACAACTTGAATTTCACCCATCAGGTGATGGTAGCTAATTCTGTATGTGGATCACAGGTTTTCACAGCTCCAGTCGACTGCCTCTTCTTGGCCACTTGCCAGATGTCAGGGACTGAGAGTCTCAAATCCTAGTCCACAAGGCTGTTAAGAGTTAGGCAGCCTCGATTTGCCACCAGTGACCTGCTGACATATGCTGGAATAGCAGCTGTACTCTAGCAGTCCTGGAATCTGATTGATGGAATCCTGGGGTTCCTGATTGGTCCCCAGCTACTATTTAACCCAAGCAAAGGAAGAGGAAGTTGTCCATGCAACTGGGTTCTCCCTGCTTCGGACTGCTTCCATTATGATACCTGTTCCTCCTGCCTGCTCCTCATTTCCTGGTAAACTGACCCTGCCTGACTCTCAGTTTGTCCTTGACCTGTCTCAGATGCTAACCTCCTGGTATTGGACCCAGTCTAACTCCCAACTCCTGCACCGACCACTAGGTCACACCACCCACATCCCAATCGTGACACCAGACTACTAAGAGGGGACCCAGCTGCTGGATACTGTGTGTTAAGCATTCAGAGTCTAAACAGAGCCTTGGTGCTGTGCTGGTCTTGGAGTCCAAGCACACTTTCAAAGTGTAGGTCCTCTATTGGACACACTATCCTGAGAGCTTACACCATGCAGTCGATTGCCCAGCACTTGGAATCAACGCTAGCCTCTCAGATTTCCCCCACAGCTTAAACAAACCCGCTCCCAGAACTCCACCTGATGGGGTGAGCCTTCTGGTTTATATCTTCAAGTCTGTTCAGCATTTGCACCTACCACCACTAAGAGACAGTTTGCAAAGGACTTGAATACACCACTGCTTTTTAAAATCACATGAGAAACACACAAATCTATATAATAACATTCCATAAATGTCAGTATGTGTGACTTTGAAGCCTGAAGTGTCTGAGTCAGTAATGGAAACAGCAGCAGCATTGTTGGGAGCAATTTTTGTTCAGAATATCACTAGGTTGAATCATCATTGGGTTTCATGGTCTGTTACTATCCAATTTTTAAGTTCTCAGTCATTTTGACTTTACAAATTATACCCATGCAGTGTACAGCTACAAGACGACATGTATCTATGTCATGCCAAGGGTCCTAGAGCATTGTGATATCAGAAACAACCACCAATCACCACCCTTATTCTACAGCTAATTTTCATTGAACAATTTCATAGGTTGTATGCGGGACACTGCAGATAGTGGATTACTTAGCCCAGCTACAACAGTTCTTCAGAACTTTCCACACAACCAACACACAACAACACAAAACACACACAGACCCTCACTTCAGCACATATCCCTCATTCAGCATCCACTGAACTCCCAGCACAGCACAACCACCCACTCAATATCCCCAAACATTATTCTGAGGCCTAGAATATCTTCTGAGTCGGGTGTGAAGTCAACAGCTACAAGAATGGCCAAGAGTTCTTTTTGTCTAGATTATCACCGGGTTCAATCACCACTGAGATTTATAGTCTATTACCATCCAATTTTTAAGTTCTCAGCCATTTTTAGCTTTTTAATGCACATGACTTTATGAATTACACCTGTGCAATAGCATGGACTTTCAGTTATCAGCACAAAAATAATAAATCCTACACACATTTCCCTGACTCAATTTCCTCACTACTCCACAGCATATTTTGGGCTGGGATCAGGATCTGGGGCTGACCAGCACCCTTCTGTTGCAGTGCATCACTTCTGTGCTGAAATATTAAACCTTGTCCCCCAACTCTGCTACTCTAAACTTGGCCAGTCCATCCCATTCCTTTCTCCAGCCCAATTTCCTATCTCTCCAAGTTTTTCTAGTTTATATGTTCCACCACCCATTGTTCTGCTGTAACTTTCCACTATTGCTAGACCTCCTATAGACCAAGCTGACTGAATTGGTTTCCCGACTCTGGCACCTTTCTTAGCATAACTATTGTGTGGTCAAAGCAAAGTACTCCCCATTGTTCTCAGTCTGGGGAATACATGACACAACTCTTGTAAACTCTTTGGCATAGGGACTAAGTAGAAGATGAGACACAACAAATGGATACAACAGATATAGGGAGCAGTGGGTAATAATGAGAATATTCATTTCAAATTAGAATACATTAAAAAGTACCACCATCTACAGGCTCCAATTTCCCTTCCAATTTTTCAAAATTCCATAAACAATACACAAAACAACTAGCTTGCCTCTTCTAGCAAGCTGAAAAACAAACTCAAATACTACCACCCTCATATATTGGCCTTTTTCTCAATCCCCTTACCCCTCTTCAAAGGCCAGGTAAAACAACTGGGACCTATGGCATCCCCTGCAAGTAGTCAAATCTGGACTACTTCAGACCAGAGGTAGCAGGGCATTCCAGAGTCCTGGGGCCCTTATGAGGAAAGTCCAAGCAGAAGCATCCTTTCTATTATTGTCAAGGATAGAGCTGGTTGGAAAGGTATTTCTTTTTCTCTGTGGAAAATTTCATTGAACATGAGGAAAAAAGGTTTGTTTGGCTTTTTGTTTGTTTGGTTGGTTGTTTTTTTAAGTTGTAGCAGAAAATTTCAACTTTTCATCCAAAAAATGAAAACCATTTTCCCCCATTTTTCAGCAACTGAAAACTTTTACATTTTCAGATTTTAAGATGTAAAATTGAAACTGTTCAGGAATGCATACACGTCCTACAAAAAAAATGTTCATTTTGTAAATAAATAAATAAATAAATAAATAAAATAAAAAATCCCACTAGAAAAAAGTTTTTTTTAGGAAATTTTCAACAACCCCTAATCAAAAAGAATCTGTCATCCATGTGTCTGCTCACTGCAATTTTAACAATTGTGAGGAAAGAAGGGGATTCTCAGGTAGGCTGCTCCCAAGCCATTTCGGATTTTGTAGGTTAAAAATCTAACCAGAAGCTCAAAGATCATCAAATTTAGGAGTACAACTGTTGTGTGCTCGCTATAGAATTACATACAAAATACTATGTTAAAAGAACATTCACTTTAAATAGAAAAGCATGGAGAAGTTAGGAAAAGCCAGAATTAAGGTTGTCTATGCAATACCCCCAGCTCCTTACCCCAAACCTGCCTCCACTAGCTTTCAGTCCTTCTCACTCCCATTTCCTTCTCTCCCAGTCACTCCCTCTGGCTTTGTCCATTTTGTCTCCCCTATACCCCCACTAACTTCCTGTTCCCTTCATGCCACTGTTTTCCCCAATTGTCACTCACTCCCAGACTTGTTTTCGCCAGGCTCCTCACCCAGTCCCAGTCTGTCTCCCTCGTTCTTGGCCCCAGCCTCCTTGCCCAGCCAGTCCCAGTTTCACTCCCTTATTACTCCTCCGATCTGTCATCCTGACACAACAGATGTCAGGTTCACACCAAAGCTAAATTTTTCCTCACAGGCATACACAGAAAAGATGAGGATTTATAGGTGGATGGGTGGAATTTCCAGGTGAATTCAAAGAAAGGTGGAGTTTCATGATATCGGTGGGTAAGGTGACTTCAGTGTTTGTGGGAGAGATCAGTAATTAAAACTGAGTCAAAATATTGTACTGAAAATTTTCAGATTTTTGAATTGTGTACTTTGAATGTTGGGAAATCACTAGAATATAGTCAGGTGCCAGAAACACCAAATACATGCATTAATTAAATAATGCATTAGCTCTGTCTTCACTAGTTTGCTGTGAGACTGCCAATAGCAGGTCATCCATTTATCCTAATTCTCCGTTTGCACAATTTTACAAACTATATGTCTATTTCTCTATTAATTTCTTTTATTTACTTTTATACCTAAAATATTTTTTTTTATTTCACAGCTTTCCCTTTCACAGGTCACCCAACCTGATTATTTGCCCCCATCTACAATATCTTCCACAAGTTAATTTTCACAACACTAACTACTACTCATAGCATCAAATTGTACTGAGGTCCCCTTAGAGCTGGCTAGTCTCCTCCTCAGTATTGGTCAAACCCTGCAAACTGCCTCTTGGATGTGCTGAGCATTCTTAACTCCAGTTGACATCAGTGTAAGTTGAAGGCACAGTGCCACTTGGAAGATCGAGTCCTTTGGGAGCAATTCACAGCTAAGCTGCTAAGTGCCTGACGTATCCTACAGCTACATTCAACCAATCAGTTATAGAAGTCAGTGTTGTTCAGTGCATAAAATGTTCATCTTGCGAACTTTTGCATGAATCATCAACCAAGGCACTGCATACACCCTTTTCCTTCTTTTTTGGGCACAGCCCACCGCACCCTCTAATACCAGAGTAAGGACTTCACAATGGATTTTCAAACACTAAGCAAGATATACAGATACTTAGAGCTATCTGTGTGTATTTATAATATGTACAATTCTTAACCTTTTATTGGCTGAGGTTAGCACAACACCTGTTAGGGACTGTGCCACTCAACCAAGTGCCACAATAGCTACACACAGCTGACAAGTTACAGTTATATTCAGGAGAAATCCATAGCCCATGCAATAATGGTTTTAAATAATCTTTAATGGACAGCAAATGGACAGCAGATTTTTAATTCACCATATATAATTCCAATGTTAAATCTGACTTAGCATTGTTAGAAAATTTAAAAGAACAGACCTACTTGCTGATCCCGATCAGAGTCAGTAATATGACAGAAATCATTGATGACTTGTTCCTACAATCCATGTAGCTGTAAAACTGTTACCAAAATTAATGCTTAAAAGCAGGATTATGCCCTTAAATACTCATTTGTGTTGTCACAATTTTCAGATAGAAACACCACACCAAGTTTTGGCTATTCTTATTAAGAAAACCAAATTGGGAATATGTAATGTGTAGTGCTCGGTTTTCTTTCCTGAGGTATAGACGTGGGTAAGCACTCTTAAAAGAATAGTCAGAGAAAAGACTGAAGTTTCCAGAATATTTTAAAGGTGTCAGTTTTTGTTTTTTTTAAAGCAAGCATGGTTCTGCTGTTTTATTTATCAAAGTTAAGCTCTGGTTATACATTGAATTGCAGCTGATATTCTATTAATAACAAGACAAAAAATCAAGACTATGGGTTTTTATATTATTCAGGAAGGATATGAAACTATAATGAACCTGAAGTAAAATTTATATTTAAACAATCTTGTATTTAAGAGCATTTTTTTTTCTTTAGAGCCCTTTTCTAACACTGCTGCTATATTTTTATTTATGATCTGGGAAAAACTTTAGCTATGCTCGGCGAACCCCCAAAATCCTAAGAGACCTGCAAGCAAAGAAATTTTTATCAGTACATCTGGAAGTGAAAAGGAAGTATCAGCCCATTGGACCACCACCTATTACTTGTTTGAGCCATGAGTAAATGGATGAGCAATCAGACAATGGGCAAACATGATGGGGTCATCCTTGCTGTAGACCCGTGAAATCTGATAAAGCACAAGATTTTACAGCCTTGACAATTAAGGCATTCAGGAAGTGAAGCACTGTTGAGGAGTTATCCCTCCTTCAGCTTTTTGCAAAATGACTTGACATTTTAGATAGAACAGTCTTTGGATAAACTCCCTTCAAACCCTAAGGACAAGAGAAGATTGATTAATACCATATATCCTGTTTCATTCTAGGACAGTGGTGGGCAACCTGCGGCCCACAGGCCACACCCACCCCATCAGGGTAATCCGCTGGCGGGCCACAAGAGTGTTTGTTTACATTGACCGTCTGCAGGCATGGCCACCCGCAGCTCCCAGTGACCATGTCTCTGCGGCCCACGCCACTTCCTGCAGTTCCGATGAACGATGAACCGTGGCCACTGGGAGCTGCGGGCGGCCATGCCTGTGGATGATCAATGTAAACAAACTGTCTCGCAGCCTGCCAGTGGATTACCCTTATGGGCCACGTGCGGCCCGCGGGCTGCAGGTTGCCCAGTGCTGGTCTAGGTTCACAAGTGAAACCCAAACTTCAAACCCTGAAAGTATAGATTTAGATTAATATAAAGGAACTGAATTCAGACCCTAGTCAACTTTGTTCTAGAAACTGAATTTTGCTTCTCTAATGATTAGGGCTCTACCAAATTCACGGTCCATTTTGGTCAATTTCATGGTCATAGGATTTTAAATATCAAAAATTTCATGATTTCAGATATTTAAATCTGAAAATTCATGGAGTTGTAATTGTAGGGGTCCTGACCCAAAAAGGAGTTGTGTGGAGGGGGCGGGTCACAAGGTCATTGTAGGAGGGGTTGCAGTACTGCTACTCCTACTTCTGAGCTGCTGCTGCTGGTGGTGCGGCCTTAGAGCGGTGGCTGCTGTCCAGGAACCCAGCTCTGAAGGCAGAGCCACCTCCAGCAGCAATGCAGAAGTAAGGATGGCATGGTATGATATTGCCACCCTTACTTCTGTGCTGCTGCTGGCAGGGCACTGCCTTTAGAACTAGACACCTGGCCAATAGCTGTCACTTTCTGGCTACCCATCTCTGAAGGCAGCACAGAAGTAAGAGTGGCAATGCCATGAGCCCCCTAAAATAACCTTGCGACCCCCCTACAACTCCCTCGTGGGTCAGGACTCCCATTTTGAAAAATGCTGGTCTCCCCCATGAAATTGGTTTAGTATAGGGTAAAAGCACACAAAACACCAGTTTTCATGGGGGGATATCAGATTTCACAGTCCGTGATGCATTTTTCATGGCGGTGAATTTCGTAGGGCCCTACTAATGATTCTGCTCAGTCAGAGAAGTCGAATTACCCACTTCAGTACCAGTGGTGGTTTTCCAACAAGAATTGTCCCACTCAGAAAAATAAGATAAAATCCAAGTATAAAATGTCCCTCATCCCAATTCTCTGTGCCATTCACAGCTATTAAACAACCAGCATAGTGCATTCATCTTCAATATGAAGGATTCATGTATGACAGCTACTCCAGTGCCATAGGCTATGTTAATGCACACTTCTGTAAGGTGCCCCAAAGCAGTAGCACTTGAGGAAGTCCCTATATTTTGTGAAGTTACTTATCAATCATGGGAGGGCACTTTTAAAAGAGCCCTTAGTGAATGAGTACATGGTCAGTTATGGATGCAGTGGGAATTAAGGTGCCTCACGTATAATTCTGACCTGCAGCCATCGCTAACCAATTAAATGCAATCATCGTTTCTAATCTTACAAAATTTTAATGTGACTATTAAAAGCATAAGTAGAGGGATATTACCACAACAGATCAACACTTAAAATAATCATTACACTTGGCCTGTCAATTTCAGTAATGAAGAGTCTACCTAAAATGAGCTAAAGTCACAAAAATGGGGCAAAACCAGAACCTTCTATCTAAACACTGACCAATTACATTTTTGAAAAAATAAAACACCTGGATATACCTACAATGAAGACAGGACAAAACTGAAGCCTTTTATCTAAGCTCCCTGAACTTTGATTTGAGAGGGATTCTATCTGAATCACCACACTCCTTTTGATATTTGCCTATTCAAACCTCAGCAATGAAATTTTCCAAGACCGGAACCTACCTACCTCAGCCCATGTAATAAGGTATTAGACTTAAATCTCCTAATGTACTATTCAATACTAAAGGCCATTTCCTGGTCTCAGTGACACCTATGTAAATCTGAACTGATCCTTTTAGGTCAGTGGAAGTAGTGTTGGACACAGACCTTTTAAATGTAAAAGGAAATGAGTAAACAAAGAGGGAAAGTTGACTTTTGACATAAATATTTCTATATATTTAGGAAATTATCACTTGCCATTATTAAGTTGATAAATTACAATACCATTATTATTTTTTAAGTGTTGATGATGTATGTGGCACTGCACAAGGATATACAAGGACATTTTTTACCAAGCAGACTCCTGCTGATAGCAGCTCATCTCAATTGATTGGCCTCTTACAGTTGGTATGGCTACTCCAACCTTTTCATGTTCTCTGTATGTATAAATATCTTCTTTCTGTGTGTTCCATTCTATGCATCCGATGAAGTGGGTTTTAGCCTACGAAAGCTTATGCTCAAATAAATTTGTTAGTCTCTAAGGTGCCACAAGTACTCTTGTTCTTTTTGCGGATACAGACTAACACGGCTGCTACTCTGAAACCTATAGTTATCTAGTTATTAGACACAGTCAGTAATATTAAGACTGGGACAGAACTGTGATCCATAGTGTGAAGAGACAGACTGAAAATTTGGGATTGTCTCAGTTACCCTCCATCTTGAATAATACATTATAACTAAATCACAACGTCTTTGTCACTGTCTTAAATTGTAACAAGTATAAATTTTTAGAAGTAATTGTTAATAGCACTAAGTTTAACAAAAGCAAGAATCTGATCTCCCTCACTGTGAGAACAGTAAGTCTATAAACACACAAAATGTATACTTTGAATTTATTTAATTTTCCAACAGAAATGAAGTCCTACAATAAGCCAATTCTACTCAACACCACAATGCACACTTGGTGTCTTAATGGCATGCCTTTTGTCCTTGATTTCAAATCAAATCAACTTTTTTGGTCTCTTCTTCTTTGGGAGCCACTCTTTAGGAAACTGTTACTCTAATGATATATATAAACATTCTCTTACAGTCACTGACAATACACTGGGCTAGTGCAATTTATCATCAGAGAAAGGAAAACTGATTAGGTATTATTTAAAAGTGGGCATTATCTATTAAAGAGCAGTTCCAGGAGCAAGCTCAGATTAACAATAAAAAATAGGTCAGTAAGATACAAGTTGTACTTTAAAGCTGCTTTCCTGGAATTTGATATCTACAGTGATATGAATTCAGTTTCACAGGCTCTATTTTTGGCACCATAGTGCCAGAGTTAAAGTCATCACTCTCTGTCAATAACTAGGAGAGTAACGGTGCATTAATGGAGTGCAAGGAGAAAATAGCATCAACATGGAGTAACCAGAATCAACAAAGAATGGGAGAACAGCAAAGCAACACCAAAGAAGGCTACTCGCATCAATATAGAAGGGAATGGAATGAAGGAGTATCAACATGATGCACTGGAAATGCCTTACCGCAGAGAATCCTTCCTTGTAATATATAAGCACTCAGGCCAAAATTTTCAAACTGGGTGTCTAAATCCATATTTAGACTGCTAAATAAGAGTGTTTTGATTTTAAAAGTTGCTGAACACCTGTATTTCCCTTTGGCTTCAGTGTGATTCATGGGTGCTTGGCACTATCTGAAAAAAAGACATTTATATTTAGGTGGATAAATATGGATTTAAAAGCCTAATTTTGGACCCCCAAAGTTTGGTCTAAGTAAATATATCTACATCAAGTTGTCTAAAATGTGCAGATATGGGTAAATATAACCCAAATGTCAACTTTAGGGAAAAGGAGGGTTTTTTTTAAAAGAAGCTGAGAGAAAGAAATACCACAGTATGTCAAAGCAGCTGCTCAAGAAAGCAACAACAGACAGTGGCAGGAAAAAAAATCACTGCAGCTCTTCAAGGAGGACATTATTGTTCTGCCTGTAGTTGAAATGTGTGCGCGTGCGAGAGAGAGAGAAAATGTGAGTGTTGAACAATATATTGTAATGAGGGATGAAGTCTTTTCTCAGATATACATGTTTACCTCTCATTGCAGTCAATGGTGGTTGCAGATGTACATGCCTCTAGGAAGAATTTGGCTTTGCAATTTTAGATAGGTAGGTATCAAAGGCATTGTTTCCCACCAGAAATAAGAGCAAAGACAGAGTAGTCTTTTTTTTAATTATTTTATTCTATTCTCTCATTAGGGATTCAGATGACTCCTACTGTAGTTGTGCTGAGTGGTGAAAAATAAACATGCATAGCCTATGTGATTTGCTATGTTCTTCAGAGGCTGAAAAGTAATTTCATAACTAAACTTTGGGCTTGAATTTTATATCTAGTTATTCAGTTAGGCTGAATGGCAGATCTTCTGGAGTAAATGGGCTAGTTTTTTCTCTCAGTTGGACCGCTGTAAATCTGGAGCAATACTACTGAAGTCAATAAACTTGTCTACACTAGGGATCTTTAAAAAAATGCCACTATTGCCAGCACCAATTAAGCTTTACTGGTATTAACAATATTGGGAGTCAATGTGGATGATCTCTGGCAGCCATTTTCAGCGCCAAGCTGATTAGACTTGTCCTGAGCAGGTTAGGGGAGAGGTTGCTTAAAATGCCCGTAGCAGCCATCCTACTCAAGTGCTTCCAACAGGCTTGCGCTGGTGGAAGCGAAGCAACCTAGAAACATCAGCTAAGGTTTTAGAGGCATCTCTAACCCACAATGGACGTCAGTATTGTCTCATTATTTTGCATGCTCACCATTATCCACTGTGCTTCAGAGGGGAGAGGCTACGTGTTCCATACTGGTAAACCCAACTTCCTGTAGGCAGATAGCAGCAATAGCCAAGGCTTTGAGAAATCCCTGAAAATGCCTGTCACATTTCATAAACTATTTAGTTTAATACAGAGGAAACTAGTGTTAGGGTGAATTCTGATGCTTCTTTTCTATCTATGCACTCACAACACATACAGAGATCATGGTGTGATCATTACTGCAGGGCCCAGGATAGCAGTCCTTCCTCAGGCAAAACTCCCATTGATGCTGGTGAGAGATTTGCTTGAGTAAAGAGTGAGCACAATGTGCTGATGAGGGCCCATAATTATAGGGGAAAGTGTTTGATGATTAGGATATCCTGCCTCCTCCCTATCACGTAACTCTGACTACTTAAACAAATACAGTGTTGTGTGATTTACACTCCTTAAGGTTAATTAGACTCCTTTTCGTATTTCCTTTCAAACCAGATTAAGTGTTGCAATCATTTTTAAAGGGACAGCTAAGGCCAGTTCATCTTAGAAACATAAAGCAAGCCAATTCCCCCCTTATAAGCTAAAATATGATAATATTGGTAAAACATCATTTTACACCAAGAAGAGAGATCTAAGGGTTTAGTAATACGAAGTGGTGGTGTACCCAGAGTATTATTGGATCCATTCAAAATAGTACTTTAAAGACTCAGCTATGTACTGATGCACTGCATAAACAATTTCTGTGTTTGTCATATTGTGCTGGTATCCATTGAGTTACCTCACATCCAGTATATGCAATGAAGAGCATGTGCTCGCATGTATGTATGTATGTATGTATGTATGTATGTATATATGTGTGTGTGTGTGAGAGAGAGAGAGAGTGAGAGAGACAGCTTGTAATATAAACATGCAGTTCTTAAAAAAGAATATATTTTAATAGAGGTGAAATTGGCAATACTTAACATGCTTATGTCAGTTTGAAAATATTATTCATTGGCTTGGTTTAAGATCAGAGATTCCCACATTGACTGTGTTGTGAACAGTCCCCTAGAAAAGCAAAACAATGACTTGCTGGATGAAGCTTTAGGGATGGGTGTTGATGAAAAGGTTTCCTTGTATTATTTTCATTGTGTTTCCTGCTTGTCTCATCACTGATTATTGAGTGGAGAGCCAGAAAATACACTGTATTTTTAAGAAACATCTTGGGGAATTATTTCCTCTGAAACTGGAAGTTTCACCCCAAAATTGCTCATCTGTTTAATTTGTAGTACTGTAGTATCTGAGTGCTTTACAATCTTTAATGTATATTTCCTCATAATACCCACTCAAAATTGTCTTCATTGCAATTGGTAACAAAATTGGCCTGGGACAGGGGAGACCACTAAAGGCTGTATTATGACCCTCTTACTCACATTAGTGAGCAGTTATTTACCTCACCAGGGACTAGTCACATGAGCAACTACTGCCCAATGTGATTTAGAAGCAGCATAATCTGGCCCTAAATAGCAGAAAAAACACCAGTGTAAATCTGTGACAATTTTTATTTTGTCTGTGGTCACTTGAAAAGGCTCAAATCAGAACTGGGCAGAGCAGAACTGCTAGATGAAACCACAATTAGTTCTGGCTAGAAATTTAATAAGTATTCCACAAGTATTTAGATGCTTCAAAACATGGGCCTATGAGCCACCCATGGGCATTTCAGCTATTTTGATACTCTGGCCTATAGCTATTAGCCATTTTTTAATATCCTCTGGGTATAAAACTGAAAATGTAGTACTTTTTATCGTTGATTATTTCATTTTATTCATGCACAAGGTTAATGGGCCCATGATTATTCTGTATATCCGTCAACAGCTTCTAATACCGATGACCATAATCTATAATCTACTACCCTATGGGTATTTGCTAGGAGTTGTCAGAATGGACCTTCAATGGAATCGCTTCTTCATCTTCAAAATATGCCAAAGGGGTAGTGCTGGGTCAACTGCTCATCATCCTTGAGGGCTCTTGCAGGTAAAGTTCTGTAAGTTTCCATGTGTATGGGAAGCCGCTAAGGGGATATCATGGAATGTTTTCGACTCCAGCATCAATCTCCTAGCAAGACTCAGCTTTTTTTAAACCTAGATTCTACAATCTCATTACACTCCCACTGTCTAATTGAGATAGGAATCCTAATGTAAGCAAACAGGCTACCTCTCAACCCAGATAAGTTTGAAGTAATTCTTGTTGGAGAGAGTTACATTCCATTTGAATGTGAGGGAGAGAGAGGGGTTTGCACCTCCTATTGAGGGTGTACTACATAATCACCTTTAACCAAAACGGTATGTATGTAGCCTGGAGTCCTCTATAACCTTTCCCCATGAGTCTTATGGCCTCAGATGGGGGTGGCCCACTGTGTATTTTACCCAATATGCTAGACAAGGAACTGTAACATTTCCTCTCAGATACAGGCCTTGCAATGGTTTTCCATACTTTTGCAACAACAAACTCTCAGCTTACATAAAAGTTCCTTCCAAGTTAAATTAGAACTGTAATGAGTTCTGTTTAGGTCTACTCTTGAAGTCCACCAAGAGGCACCAGTGGGTTCAGAGTGCAGCTACCTACTTCCTAAGTGAAGCAGACTGCTGTGAATGAATAACACCTGCATTTAAGTGTCAGAATTGGCTTCATTTTTATATCTGGATGCAGTTTGTATTGCTGGCGATAATTTAATCCCCTAAATTATCTGGAACCCAATCTAAAGCCTATTTCTGCAGTTAAGATCATCTGGAAGCCTTTTACGATAAGTACAGATGCTTTGAACACTCCAGGCCAGATCCTCCTTTCATTTAAACCAGGAATAACGTCACTGAATTCAATGAAATTACACTACTGCAAAACTGGTGTAAGTGATAGGAGATTTAGACAGGGTTCTTTGAGTTGCAGACCCTCTCCTTTGGAATACATTTGTCTTTGTTATCTATCAGAACCTAAGGCTAATGACTTTCATGGCATGATGAAGGGCCCAGTTTATTTAAGTTTGCAAAAAGGCATACATAATTGCTGTTTTTATTTTTTAATGGAAACACCCAGACTGCCATGGTGATAGACACTATAGAAATTAATGAAATAATATCCTATGACTGCCAGGTGAATTTTCATTTACTGTCTACTCAAGAAGGGAATGGCATAGTCTTGGTTGGGCATAGGAAAAGGTTAAAAAAAATGAACTCTTGATTGAAAATATGGCTATATTCTCATACTCTGAGAAGATGACTGATCACAATAATTGTCCTGTGCTTGTATTTAGAAGCTCCTCTTCTCATATCAGTTTTTAGCTGCAATGTAAAAAAGAGCTACAATACACTAGTTCAAGCAGAGTTAAATCCTTGGTTTCTATGTTTTGATGTTTATTGGTATCCAGGTTGTCATTTAATCAGCTGCTTATGTTGTGAACCCATAATCAAAAGGTGTAATGTGAATAAAACATCAAAATAGATTAAAGTCAATTCATCAGCAAAATATGAACTTCTATACAATAGAAGAATGTAATTGTTTAAAGGTCTGGTGTTGTGATTAGCTTGATTGTCTTTCTGGTTTCACTTCAATAATTTATTATCTGATGGGGAATAGGCATCCACTTCAACTGAGTTTGTTTTAGCATTGCATTCACCAAAAGGTAAGTTCATTTACCTGCTATAGGATTTATAGTTTCTAGAGGATATGCCATCATTCAGTCATTACATCTCTGCCAAAGCAATAATGTTTGCCTTTCATTACTTTATTAGGTTTCTTAATTTTTCTGAGAATACTTTCTAATCCATCTCATACATTTTTTTTTTAATACCAATGTAAACCAAAATTACCTGAGAAGGCACCTAATTTCTGAGAACTCCTAGAGGGCAGCATATTCAGTTAGACCCTATTACACAAAGGAAAGATGGTTTCACTCGAGATTTGTTTAAAAAGCAAAACTGCTTCTGCAGAGCAACAACTTGAATTTTGCAGGACTCAAATCTAAGCTCCCCTCTCCACTACTCTACTGAACTCACACTATCTTCCTTCTCCACACACAACTACAACATGGGGAATAACGGTCTTGGAGGTAGTGCTGCTGAAAAGGATCTGAGGGTTACAGTGGACCACAAACTGAATAGGAGTTGTCAATGTGATGCAGTTGCAAAAAAGGCTAATATGATTCTTGTGTATATTAACAGGAGTGTTGTATGTAAGACATAGGGGGTAGTTGTCCTGCTCTACTCAGCACTGGTGAAGGCCCAGCTGGAGTTCCATGTCCAATTCTGGGCACCACAATTTAGGAAGGATGCAGACAAATTGGAAAGAGTCCAGAGAAGAGCAACAAAAATGATAAAAGATTTATAAAACCAGACCTATGAGGAAAGGTTGAAAAAACTAGGCCTGTTTAGTCTTAAAAAAAGGAGAGTGATGGGTGACCTAATAACAGCCTTCCAATATGTTAAGGACTGTTATAAAGAGGGCAGTGATCAATTGTTCTCCATGTCCACTGAAGGCAGAACAAGCAGCAATGGGTTTAATCTGAAGCGAGGGAGATATAGGTTAGCTATTACGAAAAACTTTCTAACTACGAGGGTAGTTAAGCTCTGGAATAGGCTTCCAAGAGAGGTCATGAAGTCCTCATCATTGGAAGTACTTAAAAAACAAGTTGGACAAACACCTGTCAGAGATGGTCAGAGATGTTTACTTGGTCCTGCCACAGTGCAGGGGGCTGGACTTGATGTTTTCTCAAGTTCCCTTCCATCCCTACATTTCTAGGATTCCTCTATCACAGAAAGTAAGGCAAATACAATATCTGACCTTTTCTCTCTACCTACACTACTAAAACTCTTGTCCAAGCTCTAATTATCTCATTTCCTGACTACTGTGGCCTTCTCCTTTCTGGCCTTTATGACTGCAACCTCACCCATCTCAAACTCATCCAAAATACTGCTGCTAAGATCATCTTCCTGACTCATTACTCTGATTTTGTAACATTTCTTGTCTTTACCTATAAAGCTTTTTTTTTTTTTTTTTTTAAAACAGCTTTACTTACCATCCTAGGCAGACTGTTGTAAACTCAGGGAGTTGGTAGGTAAGATCCCATGGGAAGCAATTCTAAGAGGAAAAACAGTTCAAGAGTTGTCAGTTTCTGAAAGAGACATTATTAAGGGCACAAGAGCAAATTACCCCACTGCATAGTAAAGATAGGAAGTATGGCAAGAGACCACCCTGACTTACTCAGATCTTCAATGATCTGAAACTCAAAAAAGAGTCCTACAAAAAGTGGAAACTGGGTCAAATTACAAAGGATGAATATAAACAAATAACACAAGTATGTAGGGATAAAATTAGAAAGGCAAAGGCACAAAACGAGATTAAAGTAGCTAAAGACAAAGGGTAACAAGAAAATATTTTACAAATACCTTAGAAGCAAGAGGAAGACCAAGGACAAGGTAGGCCCATTACTCAATGAGGTGGAGAAAAACAATAACAGAAAATGTGGAAATGGCAGAACTACATCATGACTTTTTTGTTTCAGTTTTTATCACAAAGGTTAGTAGCGATTGGACGTCTAACATAGTGAATGCCAGTGAAAACAAGGTAGGACCAGAGGCTAAAATAGGGAAAGGACAAGTTAAAAATTACTTAGGCAAATCAGATGTCTTCAAGTCACCAGGTCCTGATGAAATACATTCTAGAATACTCAAGGAGCTGACTGAAGAGATATCTGAGCCATTAGCAATTATCTTTGAAAAATCATGGAAGACAGGAAAGATTCCAGAGGACTCAAAAAGGGCAAATATAGAGCCAATTTATAAAAAAGGGAAATAAGGACAACCTGGGGAATTACAGACCAGTCAGCTTAACTTCAGTACCCGGAAAGATAATGGAGCAAATAATTAAGCAATCAATTTGCAAACACCTAGAAGATAATAAGCTGATAAGTAACAGTCAGCATGGATATTTGTCTAGAACAAATTGTGTCAAAACCTAATAACTGTCCTTGACAGGGTAACAAGCTTTGTGGATAAGGGGAAAAGCAGTAGATGTGGTATATCTTGACTTTAGTGAGGCTTTTGATACTGTCTCGCATGACCTTCTCAAACAAACTAGGAAAATACCATCTAGATGGAGCTATTATGAGGTGGGTGCATAACTGGTTGGAAAACTGTTCCCAGAGAGTACTTATCAGTGGTTCAAAGTCAAGCTGGAAAGGCATATCAAGTGGGGTCCTGCAGGGATCAGTTCGGGGTCTCTTCAATATCTAAATCATTGATTAAGGTAATTGTGACACCCTGGCACCCCGTTATTCACCACTGTCAAGTAATTAGGATGTTTTATACAAAGTATGCCTTGTGAGGTATCACTCTAAAAGTCTTGCTCTGCTAGACATTAATATCTCGTTGGATTGTATGTGAAGTTATGAAGTGTGGCTATGTATGTGTTACTGAAACATGTTGTGAGATTGAAATCACCCACAAGCAGCTTTTCAGGTACAACAGTAAAAAGGCCAAACAATATTAATGGCTAACTGAGAAAATGCACACAAGCACAAGGATTACCCCAGGAACTGTGTACAATAGAAACCTCTCAGAGGTAGCACTACACAATAGGAACTGTTTGACCCAGGTCACAACAAACGAGCTTTCCAGCAAGTGTGAAGAAGATATAAAAGGGGGAAATGACATCATGATGGTACCTCACTCTCCCTACACCACCACACCTGGAAACACTGGAGGAACAAAGATTGAACTGGGGGAAGTGATCGTCCCAGTCCAAAGGGATTTCTAGCCTGTGTATGAAAACCTGGGAAACACAAGCTGCAAAGCAAAGGCAGCTTGTGCTTTAAGAATCTGCCAGTCTGTGTACCGCTCAGCATGAGAATTTGCTAATTCATATCCTATCTATTATGTTAAGCTCAGTTTGCGTTTTTGTTTATTTACTAGGTAATCTGCTTTGATCTGTTCGCTATCACTTATAATCACTTAAAATCTATCTTGTAGTTAATAAACTTATTTTATGTTTTAATCTTAACCAGTGTGCGTTTGACTAAGGTGTCTGGGGGAAATCTCAGCTTGATTACTAGAAGTGTGCATGGCCCTCTTCACATTGAGGGAGAGGCGGATCGGGAGCAACCCGTCACAGTAATGGCATAGAGAGTACACTTATAAAGTTTGCAGACAACACCACGCTGGGAGGGGTTGCACGTGCTTTGGAGACTGGGATTAAAATTCAGAATGATCTGGACAAACTGGAGAAATGGTCTGAAGTAAATAGGATAACATTCAATAAGGACAAATACAACATACTCCACTTAGGAAGGAAATATCAGTTGCACAGATACAAAATGAGAAATGACTGCCTAGGAAGGAGTACTGCAGAAAGGGATCTGGGGGTCATAGCAGATCAAAAGCTTAATATGAGTCAACAGCATAACACTATTACAAAAAAAGCATACATCAACCTAGGATAAATTAGCAGGAGTGCTGTAATTTCAGAACAGGGTGCTACAGTTGCATTCCTAAATCAATATTTACATGTTTAAATAGAAATGGTCTCATTTTCAAAATTGGTGAGCACCCACAAATTTCAATGAAGGTAATGGGAGCTTCAGATGATCAGCCCCTTTGAAAACAAGGCAAAATTTAGGTGCCTAAACATGGATGTAGGAGTATAACTTCTTAAGTATTCAAATTTGAAAATCTTTGTCTAAATCTTCAGTCATTTAGGCAAAATGGGCCCAAAACTTACAGTTTATTTACTTTAAATATAGGTAACAAAGCACCCTTATCTTAAAATTATATTCCCTCTTATACCTCCATCTGTCTGCAGTGTGCAAGATATATTTTCTTTGTACAGTCACTGATGGCTCTTACGTTATAAACGACATACAACATACATCACCATTTCTATCACCTCTGAATTTGACCTGGTTCTCATGGAAGTCTTATACATACTTCAGGATGAAATTGGCACAACATGTTATTGTGAACACATGTAAAGGCTTTTGATTTTACTCGGGTTTTTGCGGGTGGTGCAGGCGTAGCCTGTTTGCATATCTGCTATTTATAGACAATACTGACATAGTTAGAGCTAGTCTGTGAAGCGTTCCAAAATTAGATACTTTTCATGACCACTAAACTTGAAACATACCTGCCAATTTCCAACAAGTCACTGTGAACTTAGTAAATAGACATATGAGTAGAAACATACGTTGTTGTTAAAGTATCCAGAGTATCTTCCAAAGAATACAAAGTAAGAATGCCTCACTACATATTTCAAAACAGCAGAACTCAACATAGCCCACTCAGTTTAGGCATGATCTTGAAGATCTAGCAAGATAATCCTGTACTTTACGCCAAGGCTCGGATGACAGCTATGGCACTTATGTCTTATGTAGGTCCAAACAAGGAAGAGAGTGCTTGGGAGGGCTGTGCACCATGAAAAACTCATTGTTTTTTCTAATGGAAAAAACAATCTTTACCTAGGTTGTCCTTAAAATCCTAGTCAATTCTTCATTTATGTGCTTTACAAAACAAAGTAAGATCTCTTAAGTCATCTAGTCCATCTCCCTGTTGATGCAGAATGGTTTCCTTCACTATATTCTCCTGGGCTATATTGCCCATTATAAAATGATCAAAAACAAGGGCATTTCCACCACTTTCCAAGAAAGACAATTTCTCAGGCTTCGTCATTTGTAAAAATTCCCTGATATTTAGTCTGTTTTCCCTTTCTTAATTTCATACAAGTTACGCCAAGGTCTACTCCCTTGGACAACCATAAAAAAATTCCTCTTCTTCAGCTGGGTTTTCATCTTTCAGGTATTTGTAGAAACTTCTCTCTCCATTCATCATTTGCTCACCTAAATATATTTAGATGTTTTTTCTTCCCTCCAAGTAAGACTTTCTTTCCACATAAGTCAAGATCTTTCTACATTTTTATTTCTCTGCTGAATTTCCTGCTATCTACATCTGTCTTTTTGGTATTGATGTGCCCATAACTTAAGGCAATGTTCTAGGTGAATTTTCATCAGTCTTAAGGAGAGGAGCAGTCATCTCCCTGCCCAATGACATAATGTGGCCCAAAGTAAAAAACAGTATTTGGGGTTTTGCCACAGTACCACATGGCAAGCTAATAACTATTTAAATGACAACAACCATTAGTTTTCTTTCAGAATTACTATTTTCCAGATATATCCTCCTTCTAGAATATCTGAACTTCAAATTATTTTACTATATAGCAACTTACCACAAGTCTAAAATTAAAAGTTGTTTCAGCATATGCTGTAGATATTAAAACAAGACATACTAGATCCCAAATACCTGTACTTCTGAATCACAGACAGCAGAAAAATGTGACTGACCTGACAAGATGTACTTGATCAATGAGTCAAATTTAGTGCTGTCTGGTTATTTGTGTCCATTTACACCATCTTTTGGATCTCCAATTCTCAGTCAGATTCTTCTTACATAACCTCATGTTGCTGTATTTTGAGTCCTTTCATCTCAAATCTTTAAAAAGATGAAAGAATGACATTCAATTTCTTCTGAAGGCATTGTAGCCATAGACAATATTTCAATGCATCTCCCTTTAAATTTCCAGACAGCTATTTTTTGTTTGTTTAGTTACTATAATCTTTATCTTCTCCTTTCTCATTCTGCTGCTAATACATCACCTTCAACTTTCCTTCCTCTGCTCCCGGCAAATGATTGTACAAAGATTTCTAAAACCTCTTACAGACCTCTCTCATTCTCCTTCTAAATAAGTCAATATTGATTTACTGGCATAGCCCCATTGAAACCCATGAAGCGGATTTACACCGGCTGAGGATCTGGCACCATACGTGCTACTTAATGGATTTCCATTCTGAATAAAAGAAATTGGGAGTCAGTGTAATAATGATCCTCTTTTCTCTCAGCTAAAACTGATTCCAAGCTTTCTTTCTATCCCTGAGTCTGACTGCCTTTGGGGGTTTCAAGGAACTTATGAACAATACCACATATGTGCATAAGGCATTCATACACTGTGCACTCTCTTTTTAAAACTGAAGAGCCTAGTGCTCCAAATCATAGTTTTTATTTTCTCAGCAAACAATTTGAAAGATGGTGTTGTTTGTTCTGGTGGATAACTGTTCAGCAAAGCTTACTGTGACACAAAGTAAAAGTACCTGGACGCTATTTATACAAATATAAATATGAAATTACTAATATTTTATTTCAATTACCCTTATCTTCCCTCAGATCACATTATAACAGTGACAGAAGCCAATCCTAACCTTCCATTTTATCCTGCTAAATTCAGACCACAACCAGTGTATAGCATCAGACATCAATAAATGCATACAAAATATAAGTAAGGAATTATTCCAGGATTTATTCCTAGACATCCTATTTTAGGATGGAGTTAAGTATCAAAGTACATGCCAGTAAGATAAAACACATTACAGGGATGTTGTAGTTATCCGAAAATCATGCATTACGTACTCAGGACGTTCAAACATTATAAGAGATGCTCAATTAACGAACGCATACAACCGTAGCTCTACCTCGATGTGATGCTATGCACGAGCTATATGATTATGATTTAGGTGTTTGTGGTCCCAGATTAGATTGAACTAATTTTTGAAGACTTTTTTTTCCTTTATATTTTCTCTCTCATGGTGTCGCTACATTGAGGTTGTTTGGGTGCCCTAACTACTCATTTTGACCTTATCGTATTTGGATTTCTTTTGAGTGTAACCTTAACTCTAACAACACACCTTATTTTGGTATAATTAGAACATGTATTTAATGTGTTTTACCTTTAAATTACTGATATGTATCTGGAAACTTAACTCCGCCTTTACATGGATTGATTTTTTTTTTTTTGTCTAGGACACACACACACACACACACTTTACACTCTTATTCTATTCCCTACTCTTTTCCTCCAGGGATAATGGATCAAAATTCTTCTGTTTCACAGACCTTCTCAATGAAGTCTGTATTCCCCACTGAATATCTGCCCTTTCAGGAGCCCACAGGATTTTCTTCTCAGGTTTCTTGCCACTACTTCTTTGTTTTCCCACGTGCTGCATTCCAAAACAGCCTCCTGGGTGTAACCTCATGTTTCTCATCAACAAAATGTATGGCCAAAGGTGGTATTTTGTCCTGTCTTTATATGGCACTTTTATGTTCTGTAATCCTTATTTTAAATGTGTGTTTAGTTTCATCCACCCACAATACTCCAACAGAACATTTAATCCCATAAATCATATTATCTATCACACATGCAATTCTGTGCTTAATTCTCTACTTCTTCCCATTGTAAGAAGATGCCTCCCCTTTGAGAATTCACTTGAGTTGCCTGAAATAAAATGGGAGTTTAAATAGATTTTCCTATTGTAACATTGTGGACTGAGGATAGTGATAGCTGAAATATTGCCATATAAATGAAAGTTAATCAGCTTTATAAAATGTTTGACTAGCAGGTTGTTATGATCTTGCTTCTATTTTTGTATCTGCTATAGAACAATATTTTCCTCTTTTTGTTCCATTTTATCCAAATGGATCATACTACTCTAGAAAACCCTGCGTCACATGAGGGGCAAAACATGCTGTAAACCAGCCTCAACAAAGCCAATACTAAAAATAGTACTTTGCATTCTATAGCATCTTCCAGTCCAGAATCTCAACGTGCTTTAACAAGCAGTAATAAAGTAATCCTTAACAAGCATTAAGAAGTTAATCCCTTGTCATAAGAATGATTCATCTCCATTTTACAGAATAGGAAATTGAGTCACACAGAGGATAAATGACTTTCCAAGGGCACACAAGGAATGGAACCCCAGCCTTCTGGTTTCCACTCCTGTGCCTTTTAAAAATGACAGCCCTTCCCCCATGTAATGTTTTTAATTTATTTTAAGGTACCTATTGCCAGATAGAAAATATTGATACATTTAGATAGTAGCTTCAGTGCACTTCTGTAAAGAATTGAATCATAGACTATCAGGGTTGGAAGGGACCTCAGGAGGTCATCTAGTCCACCCCCACCCCCCACCCCATTGAATTGCATCAGTTACGTAGCTTAGTTAGCCATGCGAATAAGAACAGCAATTGAAAAAGATAATATATTACAAAAACTATATAGAAATATTTCAGTCATCTTAGAGAATCATAGAATTTGGATGGATAAGGATCTACCATCAGATACAGTCCGTTGCAAGTCTAGGATTTCTTCATGAAAATGTGAGCCTGTTCGGTATTAAACTGATTCCAATCTCCTATACAAGTCAATATAATGTGTCTAGGGTATTTAGACATTTGACTAAAAAATATTACCTTATATCATCTTAATTTAGAAATAGGCCAGCCAAACATAGCTGAGAAATATTGCTTATCCCTTATTTTTTCATTATATTCTATCACAGTAATTCACCAAGTTTATGGACATGTTGCCCAGTCACTCAGGGCTTGATCCTATGCTCAGTGAAGTGAGCATAAATCACTTCCCATAAATCACAGTGGTATAGGATCAGGGATCCTATCCCCAAATCTTCCCCCTTGTATTTTAAACTGTCAGAAGGAACAAAACAGATGACTTTGAATGAGGGTGAAGAGGGAACGGTCAAACCCACTGCAGGTTGCAGATAGAGAATCATTTAGTTACAAGATTTAATGTTCCATTGTGGTATAAAGATGAAATATGAAAAGCCTCTTGGAAACACTCTGTGGGGACTTTGGGCTCAGCTCAACAAAGAAAACTGATTTCTTTAGCAATATTCTTTTTTAAAAAATAGGTTACATAAAAGTAATGAAGATGAAGAAAATGATCTTCATATTATCAAATAGTACATTTTTCCCACGTTCAGTCACATTTTTTCCCATTAAACCAGTGTTTGGCATTGTGATTTGTCTTGAAGCAGTGCTTACGAAGATAATATTAAAAGTCTTAGTCTAACAAATGAGATTTCCTCTTATTGTGAAGAAGAGAACACTCCCTTTTAGTCACAATCAGTGGAGTGGGGGATGGCATACAGTTACAGGATTGTTTCTGGATTGTAGGTATGACTGCCAAATTTGACGGTATTCAAATTCATCAAGTAATTACAGCAAGTTTCCTTTCTTCACTCTTTTAAAACTTTGCATTTTTATGTGTGATGTACATTAATTAATAAAGAGGGGCAAATAAATGCTAAAACATGTTGTACCATTGGGTTAAAAAACTGTAAACTTGGCAAAGGTAAAATATAAACACTATTTTGGTTTGTTATTACAAGATTAAGATTGATTCTTAGTTTAAAAATACAATTTAAATCCTCAAATACTTAATCTGATTGTACAATACCAACTTGATATATAATTCGTTTTAAAAAAGGCAGATACGTTTTATGGTGATTGCTGTTCTCTACATATATAGTCTGTACTGAGTTTTCTACAGCATGTTTCAGTTACATAAGGTAGTGGTCTAAATCTTCTAGCTGCAAGAATAAAACTGGCTTATTACATACAAGGTAATTCACTGGTTTCAAAAAAAGTGCACCACTGATTTCAATAAAGGTGCACCCTACTTAGGTAAATGGATCTTCCATCTAACATGGCATACCACCTACTTCTTCCTGTTGAAAATGCTGAACTTAAGCGTGTAAAAGCCATTTAATGGCTAAATGAGAACCCAATACTCTAGTGCTCATTGAATAGGAGAGCAGGTGAAAAAGGCCTGGTTGTGTGGCCATCTATTTAAATACACAGTGAATATTCAGCATAATTAGGCCCCTAAACATTTACAAGATATTTGAGTAACCCACTATTCAATGTATATTACATATCCTCCTTTGTGCTTGATCTCAGGAGGATGTGACTACTACAGCTCACACTTAGGGATTGTAGTCCTTGAATCCTAGTTCAAATTATAAAGGTTCATGATTTAGCTCTGGAGGCCTTCTGGTTCACTTTCCACTGATTACCAAGATGAGGGTCATTACATTTGTTCATACTAGTAAATACAGTTTGTTGATAAGCAGCTGTTTCTAATACCTTGAGCTCCATTTCCTACAACTCCTATATCAGGGGATACAAGTTTTGAAATATTGTAACATTTCCTTTATAACACAGTGTACCTATTTTTGTTTGCATCTTTTAAGAGGAAACCCACTTCTTTTTGGCCAACTGACATTTTACTTCACTCCTGGAGCCAAATTCCTGTCTGGCTCTGTCATAACTATAAAGGAAGGGGTAACAGCTCTCCTGTGTACAGAGACTCCAAATCCTTTAAACTGTAAAGGGTTAAGAAGCTCGGGTAACCTGGCTGACACCTGACCCTAAGGACCAATAAGGGGACAAGATACTTTCAAATCTTGGGGGGGGAAAGGCTTTTGTTTTGTGTCCTTTGTTTAAGGGGTTGTTCGCTCTTGGGACTGAGAGGGACCAGACATCAATCCAGGTTCTCCCCATCTTTCTAAACAAGTCTCTCCTATTTCAAACTTGTAAGTAAAAAGCCAGGCAAGGCATCTTAGATTTACTTTGTTTTCTCAACTTGTAAATGTACCTTTTACCAAAGTGGTTATCTTTGTTTGCTGTACTTTGAACCTAAGACAGAGGGGGGTCCTCTGAGCTCTTTAAGTTTGATTACCCTGTAAAGTTATTTTCCATACTGATTTTACAGAGATGATTTTTACCTTTTTCTTTAATTAAAAGCCTTCTTTTTAAGAACCTGATTGATTTCTCCTTGTTTTAATATCCAAGGGGGTTTGGATCTGTATTCACCAGGGAATTGGTGAAGGTCTCTCAAGGCTACCCAGGGAAGGGAATTAGCTTTGGGATGGTGGCAGCGGACCAGAACTAAGCTGGTAGTTAAGATTAGGAGTCCTCATGCAGGCCCCTACATTTGTACCCTAAAGTTCAAAGTGGGGATACAGCCTTGACAGGCTCCCATTCAGCAGCCATCTTGTATTGTCAACCACACCTCAACCAGTGTCAACCAGTGATACTAAATACATACATAATTGGCCTATCTAAAAGCCCAGCTCTTACCTATCTGATGGGTCACTGGAGAGAGACCTCACCTGCTAGTGCTAACTGCTGCTGGTAGGAGCCAAACACTTGCACAGCTCTCCCGGGCATGGCTCCTGCAGCCACCCATTAGTGCTGGTTGTTAGGTAATGCAACAGTAACAAGCATTTCTTCCCAAAAGGGCATCAGGCATAGGCAGAAACAGCAATGCCCCAGTAACACAGGAGGATTAACTGTACAAGTAGCAATCTCAAGCCACAGCAACAGGGAAACCAACAAGCCTGCCAATCCCAAGGGGTCATTAGACATATTGCACTAAGAGCAAGCAAAGCCCATAAGAGCTTGGAAGCATCTAAGGGTATGTCTATACTAAGAAATTAGGTTGAATTTATAGAAGTCGATCTTTAGAAAGCGATTTTATACAGTCGATCGTGTATGTCCCCACTAAGCGCAGTAGGTCGGCGGAGTACGTCCTCAATACCACGGCTAGCATCGACTCACGGAGTGGTGCACTGTGGGTAGCTATCCCACAGTTCCCACGGTCTCCGCCGCCCATTGGAATTCTGGGTTAAGCTCCCAATGCCTGATAGGGCAAAAACATTGTCGCGGGGGGTTTTGGGTATAGGTCGTCAGTCGCCCTCCCTCCGTGAAAGCAACGGCAGACAATCGTTCCGCTTTTTTCCGTGCGGACGCCATACCACGGCAAGCACGGAGCCCGCTCAGCTCAGCTCACCATCACCGCTGCTGTTGTGTCCTGGGTGCTGCTGGCAGCAGACAGTTCAGTAGGTCTGCAAACCATCGTCATCCACCTCTTCCGCTGCAACTCTGCTCTCCTGATGTTGTAAATGAGCTCAGTCTCAATTGAGTAAATGATGACTGAGCTCAATAGAGTAAATGAGCTCAGTCATCCACCGCTTCTGCTGCAACTCTGCTCTCCTGGTGCCATGAATCCACCTCGCAGGTCCTCTCATCGTTCGGTATAAATATCTATTCTCGTGGCATCCGTCGTCATCCACTGCTTCTGCTGTAACTCTGCTCTCCTGCTCTTCTTCAGACTCCATGCCACGGCAAGCATGGAGCCCGCTCCGCTCACCGCTGCTGTTGTGAGCATTGTAAACACCTCGTGCATTATCCTGCAGTAAGTGTAGAACCTGCAAAAGCAGACGAGGCGGCAACGACAGCGCGATCACGATAGTGATGAGGATATGGACACAGACTTCTCTCAAAGCACGGGCCCTGGCAATTTGGACATCATGGTGATAATGGGGCAGGTTCATGTTGTGGAATGTCGATTCTGGTCCCAGGAAACAAGCACAGACTGGTGGGACCACATAGTGTTGCAGGTCTGGGATGATTCCCAGTGGCTGTGAAACTTTCGCATGCATAAGGGCACTTTCATGGAACTTTGTGACTTGCTTTCCCCTCCCCTGAAGCACCAGAATACCAAGATGAGAGCAGCCCTCACAGTTGAGAAGCAAGTGGCGATAGCCCTGTGGAAGCTTGCAATGCCAGACAGCTACCGGTCAGTCAGGAATCAATTTGGAGTGGGTAAATCTACTGTGGGGGCTGCTATGATGCAAGTAGCCAAAGAAATCACTGAGCTGCTGCTACCAAAGGTAGTGACTCTGGGAAATGTGCAGGTCATAGTGGATGGCTTTGCTGCAATGGGATTCCCTAACTGTGGTGGGGCGATAGATGGAACCCATATCCTATCTTGGCACCAGAGCACCAGGGCAGCCAGTACATAAACCGCAAGGGGTACTTTTCAATGGTGCTGCAAGCACTGGTGGATCACAAGGGACGTTTCACCAACATCAACGATGGATGGCCGGGAAGGGTTCATGACGCTCGCGTCTTCAGGAACACTACTCTGTTTAAACGGCTGCAGCAAGGGATTTACTTCCCAGACCAGAAAATAACCGTTGGGGATGTTGAAATGCCTATAGTTATCCTTGGGACCCAGCCTACCCCTTAATGCCATGGCTCATGAAGCCATACACAGGCAGCCTGGACAGTAGTCAGGAGCTGTTCAACTACAGGCTGAGCAAGTGCAGAATGGTGGTAGAATGTGCATTTGGACATTTAAAAGTGCGCTGGCACAGTTTACTGACTCGGTTAGACCTCAGTGAAACCAATATAACAATTGTTATTACTGCTTGCTGGGTGCTCCACAATATCTGAGAGAGTAAGGGGGAGACTTTTATGGTGGGGTGAGAGGTTGAAGCAAATCACCTGGCCGCTGATTACGCACAGCCAGACACCAGGGCAATTAGAAGAGCACAGCAGGGCACGCTGCGCATCCGAGAAGTTTGAAAACCAGTTTCATGACTGGCCAGGCTACAGTGTGAAAGTTCTGTTTGTTTCTCCTTGATGAAAACCGGCCCCCTTGGTTCACTCTACTTCCCTGTAAGACAACTGCCCTCCCCCCTTTGAACACCGCTTGCAGAGGCAATAAAGTCATTATTGTTTCAAAATCATGCATTCTTTATTAATTCACACACAAATAGGGGGATAACTGCCAAGGTAGCCCGGGAGGGGTGGGGAAGGAGGGAATCACCGTGTGGGTTAGTGGATGAGGGGAGGAGGGAAGGCCAAGGCCACACTGCACTTCAAAACTTATTGAATGCCAGCCTTCTGTTGCTTGGGCAGTCCTCTGGGGTGGAGTGATTGGATGCCCGGAGGCCCCCCACCCACATTCTTGGGCGTCTGAGTGAGGAGGCTATAGAACTTGGAGAGGAGGGCGGGTGATTACACAGGGGCTACAGTGGCAGTCTGTGCTCCTGCTGCCTTTCCTGCAGCTCCACCAGACGCCGGAGCATATCAGTTTGATCCCCCAGTATCCTCAGCATAGCATCCTGCCTCCTCTCATCGCGCTGCCGCCACCTATCATCTCGCTCGTCCCTTCTGTCCTCGCGTTCATTTTGTGCTTTCCTGGGCTCTGACATTGTTTGCCTCCACACATTCTGCTGAGCTCTTTCAGTGCAGGAGGACTGCATGAGCTCAGAGAACATTTCATCGTGAGTTGGTTTTTTTTTTTCACCTTCTTATCTGCGCTAGCCTCTGGAACGGAGATGATAGGGGGAGTGTTGAAACATTTACAGCTGTGAGAGGAAAAAAAGGGAGAGTAGTATTTAAAAAGACACATTTTAGAGAACAATAGGTACACTCTTTCACGGTGAACCAAGCTGTTAACATTACATAGCACATGTGCCTGCCGGTTTGGTGTGAGAGATCACACACGCAGGGCCGGGCAACAGAATTTGGCTTGCAGGCAGCCATGGTAAGCCACAGTCTTTCAGCTTCTTCAACCTTCATAACATGTGGGAATGGTTTCAAACAGCAGCACCCTCCTTTTCCATCACACGCACCCATTGGGTTGGCCATTTAAAAGGAGGGGCTGTACTGGCCGCAAATGCATCCCAAGTCCTCAGGGCAAATTAATCATTAAACATGCTTGCTTTTAAACCATGCATTATATTTACAAAGGTACACTCACCAGAGGTACCTTCTCCAGCTTTGTGGTCCGTGAGCCCGCCTTGGGAGGGTATTGACTCCAGGGTGATAAATAGTTCCTGTCCAGGAGAATGGTTTCTCCACTTGCGTGCTGTGTGCTATCCTCATCCTCCTCCACCTCCTCATCTTCCTCGTCCCCAAAATCCTCATCCCTGTTGCATGAGACTCCCCCCTTGCAGGTGTCTATGGACAGGGGTGGGGTAGTGGTAGGGGCACCCCCTAGAATTGCATGCAGCTCTTCATAGAAGCGGCATGTCTGGGGCTCTGACCCAGAGCGGCTGTTTGCCTCTTTGGTAGGCTTGCCTGAGCTCCTTAATTTTCACGCGGCACTGCTAAGGATCCCTGTTGTAGCCTCTGTCCATCATGCCCTTGGAGATTTTTTCAAAATTTTTGCATTTCGTCTTTTGGAACAGAGTTCTGATAGCATGGATTCGTCTCCCCAAACAGCGATCAGATCCAGAACCTCCCATTCGGTCCATGCTGGAGCTCTTTTGCGATTCTGGGACTCCATGGTCACCTGTGCTGATGAGCTCGCCATGCTGGCCAAACAGGAAATGAAATTCAAAAGTTCCCGGGGCTTTTGCTGTGTACCTGGCTAGTGCATCTGAGTTGAAAGGGCTGTCCAGAGCAGTCACAATGGAGCACTCTGGGATAGCTCTCAGAGGCCAATACTGTCAAATTGCGTCCACACTACCCCAAATTAGACCCGGCAATGTCAATTTCAGCGCTAATCCCCTCGTCAGGGAGGAGTACAGAAATCAATTTTAAGAGCCCTTTAAGTTGACAAAAATGGCTTCATTGTGTGGACGGGTGCAAGATTAAATCGATCTAACGCTGCTAAATTCGACCTAAACTCGTAGTGTAGGCCAGGGCTAAGAATCACGAAGGATGAGTCATGATCAGCAGAGACCAAGGAGTATCAGAGCCTCAGCATGGAGGAGCTAAACCTGGGGGAGTGTCAAGGGGCACTGGAGCCTCACTGAGTGCAAGCCACGCAGGAAAACAGATCTGGATCAGGCAACCTCAGTGGGAGACCAGGCTCCAACTGAGAAAGTACTGCTTTGGGTGGTTGTTATAACCCAGTTTTATTGTTCCATAGTTTAATCCATTCCACTGGATGAAACAAAAGCATCAGCCCAGAAGAGTCCAAAGACCAATGTAGGTAGCTGGGCAATAACAGTAGATAACCATTTCTCTTTTATTTGGCTAACTATGAGCCTGATTTAAAACCACCTGAAGTCAATTAAAAGATTCCCATTAACTTCAAGGGGCTTTGGCTCTGGCCCTATGAGTCTTTCATTTTAAATTAAAAATTTCCTCTTTAATTTTAGGGAGCCTAACTAATGCTGGTGTAACTGAAACATACAAAGTTTGGTTTATGAGCAGAGGATCAGAGAATACCTCTACTTTTGTTTTTCCAATTCTAGCCCTATTTAAGATAGGCACACAGGAAATAGGGTTTAATCTGCACAAAATTTAGC
>NW_020664417.1:38371990-38456168 GCF_002925995.2 Terrapene triunguis | reverse complement strand
TGGCAGCGCCCCGCTGAAGCCCTGGCCACCCCCCTTCTCTGTCTCCCCCCCGCTCCCTCCCCCTGCCCCCGCTAGCCGGGACACATCTGCAGGGCAGGGAGTCCCCCTGGCTCTGGCCGTGCTGCAGGGTTTTTTTTTTGCTTGGGGCAGCCAGAAAGCCAGAGCTGGCCCTGGCTAAAACTGTGCCGCTGTAGCCATTTAAGTATAGACATACCCTAAATGTTGGGCTCAGCAGCCTATAGTGGCAGTTTAGCATTTGTTCCATTAAGTAATTACATGAATAATTCTGAAGAACATTTGATGCCTGTGACTTGACAAAAACAACGTACATTTCAGAGTGGAAGTACTTTTGATATACTTGTGTATTATGAATATAAAAATATTTATAACAAAACAAACAGATATTCTGCATGGTAATTGTACTTTAATCTATATTTTATTTACAACTATAACGTAAGTGAAATTAATTCTGAATGTAAGGTCACCTATTACGATTTATTCAAGGTGAATGCTTCCTCAATTAATACCTTTATTACTTAACCACCAATTAATTTCATAGATATCAACTCAAAATTGAGAGGCATTAGAAAAAATTTACTTTAAAAAACACAAATTAAAAGTTGTAAACAATATAAGTAACTGGATATAAAATTCGAAGGAATTAAGTAATAGAAGAGTGGGAGAGGTAAGCCATGAATTTGGATATAAATGGTAGCTAAAGCAGCATCCCAACATTGATCGAAGGCCTTATGAAAATGAGAGGTCAGAAAAATGTACTGCTTTGTGTTCGGAGTTGTTCATTAGCCAGCATGAAGTGAATTATAAAATATCTATGCTTGTTTGTAACTACAAGGGGCCACCCAGTGTCCAAGATTACTTTTTCAAAGTACTGTGTTCTGTCACCATATGCAGATGTTTTAAAACAGATTTTAAAAATGCATTGACTCAGATTTTCTTTTTAACAGTTACACTGCACTGTCTGAGAGGGAAAAAACGGAATAAAAAATAAACATGTCAGCCTAAGAAATGAAATAGTAGTTCATTTTTATCTAATGGGTGATAAAATTGGTATGAGAATAGTAAAATCAGTGGATGGTCTTCACTACAGATGCTACCAACTTGATTTTCAAAAGGTACTGAGTCCTCAACTTCCATTAACGTCATTGGAAGCAGGTGTTCAAGGCCTCTGAAAATATTGTAATCACTAACAAAGTCAAAATGGCCTTGAATATTTTATGTAATTTTTTGCCATTGATTAAAAAAAATGTAATTGCAAAAATCTTTTATACTCAGGCCCAACTCACTTAAAAAACATAGGAAAAATACTTCCCTCAATTCCAATTGATTTTTAAACTTACTGGAGCAAAGGCTATTTAAAGTAGAACATGTATTGGTACTTCCACACTCCTCTTTAATAAACAATGGGAAAACACTTCCAACTGCTCTGAAGGGAGAAGGGGAGGAAGAGGCAGAGGTCTGAAGATTATCATACCAGACTAAGAGGACAGAAGGCAAATGATGAAAGATTGCAGTAGCATAGGAGTAATAAGAGTCTTGCTCCCTCTTATTCTCCTGCATGGGTGTATAAAGTAAAGCCATAATCTGGCCCTTCATAGCTGATCTCAGACGCAAATTCCAAGACTATCACTTGCTGAGCTGGAAAATATTAAGTAGTTTCATTTTATTCCTTTCAACTGGCTAGTTGAGCCCATTTGAGAACATTTTGAAATCTATGCCATCCTCATGGCTGGTAAAAGAGCACACAGTCATTTTGCTCCTTGCCCAGTTTGGATGTTAAGTATTTTTCCCTTCTCAGTAGCTATCTCCTCTTCCCTCTCTCTCTGAAAAGGCTAGTGGGCATGTCCCCCACCTCTTGAATGCCTGGGGTCTTCCCTTTAATTTCTTTTGTACATTGGGTTACACGTCTGTTTGCCTTCCTCTCCTCTGCTATATTATTGATCATGCCAGATCATTACACTGTCCAAACCCTAAGAAAAGATCTTTTATTTATATGTAAATACAATTGCATTAAATTCATTCCAGAATTAAATTACATCCAAATGTATTGAGCAAGTATATTACACTAAGATTTATTTATTTTGAAAACTTGGAGAATGAATTTCATAGCAAAAAGGAAAGCAAAAAAGTTGCTAATCAAAACCCAAATGTTTTGCACATCTCTTTACACTAGAAATGGTATAGACCTCCCTCAGACCTCTTAAAATCATAAAACCAGAGCCTCATATACTACTTTTCTTGGTCAATAGGCCAACATGAAATTGTAGCCTTCAAAACTAAATACAGAAAGTCATTCAGTTCCCCAGGCATGGACTAAATATTACAGATTGACAACATTCACTGTCATGTAATCATTCTGTGGTTTCCAAGGAACCTTTGAAAATCTCTGTGGCTGACCAGATTCATACCACCATGTTCTTTCTTGGATATTTTGTCCAGAAGTCTATTGCACAGCTTTATGAAGCTTTGCAGTCAAGATTAATTTAATCTACAACCTCAAGAGACAAAGATTATCACTCTCATATCCCAAGAAATGTGAGCCAGAGGTAATACAAATATTTTATATCCATATAAAACAACATATTTGGCAATATTCCTAGCTTAATTTCTCTGCCATGACCATAGCCAAAACAAAGAGTAAGAGGACACATACAGCATTGTGTGGGAAAGCACTGTGGATTGGGGAAGGACAACACACTCTAGAAATTGCAACAAGATGGATGAATGACTAACTCCCAAGTCGCTTGACTTTGGAATTATTGTATCATACCAAGGTGAAATCTGATGTACAGAAACAAGATGGTGACTGTGCTTTGTATGCTGCCTGAGTATGAACCTTAATGATGTTCTGCATGTTACTTTGAAGACTGAGGGCTAAATTCTGCACTATATCATCAGGAACTATGATGGGGATGAAGGAGAGCCATCTTTAGTCCCCAAGAAACTACAGCCAAAAAAATTTTTTTTAAGAGAAATAGGAGGTGGGAATTAGGCATTACAAGCAGGAAAATGTAAAGGGATTAGGGAAAAGTGGAGACTGGAGGATGGGGAATGAAATATAACAAAGGTCAGAAACAGCAGTGGTGTTATAGGTGAATATATTTTCTCACTATGTGATGCTGAATTTAACAATTAAGGTATGAACAAATAATGACAACTAAGAGCTAGAACAAGACTGTCCCTTTGAGTAAGGCACAGCACATAGCTCGCTACTGTCCCTGATCAGTAGTAGAAAACTATACTTTCATAATTATGCACCTTCTCCCCTGTGATAACCAGCCCATTAGGGAAGGTTGAACAAAGGCTCCATCCATTTCCCACCCTTATCTGCCCATTCTCTGTCCATATACATGGTGGGGAAGTGGAGGAGATGGGGATACTGTGTACAAAGATCCTGCTCTCCAGCAAGGTCTGCACAGAGTGGGGACGGGTGTCTTACTCTCCTTCATGCCCCTGTAGGCTGCATAGGGCTGATCCACAATTTGGCACCTATACATTTAATTACTACATAGAAGGCAAATTCTATGTTTGATCTTTGTGCAAATCTGTCATTCACAGACCACAAATACAAATTCGATGCATCCCTCAACACAGAACAAGACTGACACCCCACTCTACTCTTTTTAGACTATTAAGGGTCAGAATTCTCTAGACTTTAGTTCACTGTAATCTGATAGATCTATTTCTAGTAATAATGGATAATTAACCCTGTAACAAAGACATATTCCACCAAAGAGTTCCGGTGACTTCATTAAACACAATATCAGAGTTAGTCATTGCCACCAAAGCCCCAAGTTAGACATTCTTCATAATTAGGCTGGAAGGATTAGATTTTTAATCAGTAAATGTCAATTTTACCATGCACACATACACACAAACTGACAAAAAGAAAATTCATAGACAGGCAAAGTAATAAAAAGGCTGTTTGAGTACTTATTACATCCACAATCCAGTGATTTAGACTTTTGAATTAGGCTTGTTACAAATGGACTAGTGAATGAATAGTAAAAACAGGAATTATTTGTTGATTTAAGGATATTTACTTTGTATATTTTGACAAGAGATGTCGACAATTGGTTTATAAAGCTTTGACTTTTTAAATCTCTCAGTCTATGGTCATTAACTAATTATCTGACACTCCCCCCATAGTTTCCCATAACTGAACATTTAAATGGATAAAAATCTAAAAAAGAGCTTTAAAATAAACATCTATATTATCAGTCAAAAATTATAAACAAAAATTCTGCCAAGCCTCCCCAATGTAGTACAACTGGTTTTGTATTTTCAATAATATGCAGTTAGAACATGTCAACTGTAGAGAATGAATCACATGTATACATTCCATATCCTTAAAACAACAACATTTAGTGAGATCTTTAGAGGAGCTGAGCAGCTGCAATTCACTCTGTCTAATCCCACTGGCATCAAACAGAATTACACAGGATGTAAATCAGGACAGAATTTAGCCCATCATCCTCAGAAATATTTACCTTTGTGGCAGGTTCTTCTGAAGAACGATGGAAAACAACATGGCAGTTCCACTGCAGGGAGGTAGTTTTTCCACTAACGGCATATTCAAAGGTACTAATCTTTTTTGTGAGAGCAGTTCAAATAGATTGACCTGTGGTCTTTTGAAGATGCTTTCCATGGTGTTCTTTCCTATAGTATATTAAATGGTTTGCATTTCTTCTTGGAAATAAGGACCCTTGAACATATAGTGTCTCTACTGTATGTCCTGACCTGAAAGTGTTTTTCCCCCAATGATTTTGGGTATATTCTATGTCAAAATTTACAACAGTCTAGACCAGCCCTGGTAATTTTGTTCACAATGTTTAAATATTTAAAGTAAAGCTCAAATCACAAGTCAATGTTTAGGCTTCTATTTGTAGTAATTTTTTTCCAACTAGTGATATCAGCTAGAGAGGAACAGAGACCTTGAAACTCTTCTGAGCATGCTTAAACATTTCAGTGACACTCCAGGGCATCATTTTGATGCCCTATTAGTATTCAAGTTACCATCTGGGGACAGATTTTGTCATTAGACAGCAAAACAACAAAATGATACCTTAAGCTTTCTTGACTTTATTCATGGTCCAACACAATCTTGTTAATCTGATATCCGATCCAGACAACTGTACATTGGTATGCTCTGATCTATGATAGACAGACAGATGCTTCCCAAATGACAACTCCTTCATGTACTAACAACTAAAAGTGAACTAAGAAGGAAATGGTCATTAAAAACATCAAAGAAATGTGCCTGGGATGATTGAAAGAAAGTGCTTGAAGCAGTTTTTTTATTTTTGTATTTATTTTGTTAGGGTCTATAACTGAAGTAGGGTTTCTTTGACCTCAGAAATTGAACTCCCAGCTAGTGAAGACCAGGCATTGAATAATGCAATCTAAAATATACCACAGAAAAACGTCATTAACTTTTAGTTAAGATTGCTAAATTGCATTTCTATCAGTACAACAATAAAAATCCAGGAAAATACCAGTTAAGACAATATTCATATCCCCATAGAAGGAGCTGATGCCTCCATAGCCCAGCTGCAAGCTCCATGTCTCTGACAACTTAACCTGTGGTATTTCCCATCTGCCCTCAATTAATGGCCATTCCCACCATGTGCTGGCCCAAGGAACCATAACAGGTAGCGAGGAATACTTCAAAGTTGCCAGAGATGTGGAGCTTGAAGCTCTGTTCCAAGGGCAACTGCTTCTTCTGATGAACCTCATGAGGTTTCCTTGAGAGGACCCCCATTTTGACAGACAGGGTGAAGTCCATCTGACTGGGAGTGAGTTTCTCAGATTTAACAAGTGACAGAACTGGAGAGGGATGGCAAAATGCATTGATGGAGAGGCCTGGATGAAGCCTGAATGAGTTTTGGATAAATTCAAGTTCACAACAGGGCTAAGGAGCAGCACAGGGGAGCACAGCTGGCAGAAGAGCTCTTCTTTGACTCTTCTGCCCACTTGTCCTAACCCCTGGGATTTAGCCATGCCTTCCAAGCCCATTGCAAGCCCAACCCTCACAACACTTCTGTACTTCGCTTCCTGCACCAACTTCCCACCACTTGTTAGGCCTGTACTGCTCATTTGTATTCTTATGAACTTCACTGCACCCAAGCAGATCCCATGTTGGGCACACATTCATTAGAGAACAACTGTCTCTCTAGTGGACTTGCAAGCTCTGCATCTCCAATAACTTTGGATTTAATTTCTCCTTCCCTCTTGCCCTGGGAGGGGATGAAATATTCACCTCCAAATTTGCAGACACAGAGAGCCATTGAGGGCCAGGCAAAGAAGAGTTGAAGTCCAAGTTGACAGAGATGTAGAGTCAGCTGCCTCCACTAAGGAAGCAGCTAATTCTTGTAGCATTTTAGAAAACCAGAAGCAGCTGACAAATCTGAGCAATTCTGTCATCTTCTCCTGATGGAACTAAGTTAGTTATTCTCCTAATTCGCCATGTTTTTTAATTTAAGTTCAAAAAGCAAAAAAAAAAAAAAAAAAGTGTTCTATCCCTGAGATGATATAAATGTTTGTGTAATATTTTAGAAGGGAAACAAGAAATGACTTCTGTTTTACCACAGAATAAGAGATTATAGATGAAAAAGACTTGGAGTTATCTAATTCATCAGGACAAGGGGAAACATGGTGAACACATATAAATAGGAATAGGAAAGTAGGTTGGGAAATTTTCAAACGTGGAACTCATTGCCACAGGATGTCTTTGAGGCCAAAAACTTAGCAATGTTCAAAAAGGGATACAGAATATCCAAAGTTACAACAGTTTATGTTAACACATTTTAGAAGAGATATTAAGCCTCATGCTTCAAAATTTATGACAAATCTCTAACTGCTAGGGATTAGGAGAGTTTTTGCACTTTCCTCTGAAGGATCTATTGACATAGTCAAAGACAAGATACTGGATACGATGGACCATAGGTCTGATCCAAGATGGCAATTCTTATGTTAGTGCAGGATTGTTTTGCATGGTACATGTGCCAATGTTTTGCCCAGGCTAGTTTGTAAAAGGGGCTTCCACCACTTGCTTGAGAAGCAATCATTTTTCACTTCCCTTCTACAGTGTTACACACATACCCTAGAACTGCACAATGTAATGAACCTCACTGTTCACGCTGATATTCACAATTCCCTTTCCCTATTTCATCGGTCCTTTATCTTCCTTGGCTCCCCCAAACACCACCAATCTCTTCAGCCCATTCATCATCTTCTCACATCCTTGTCTTTGTGCCTTCTATGCACAGGGAGCAGCCTGGAAAGACTTCTCTAACTTACTATGCCCAAAACACAAATTTGAAACCTAAAAGGATCTAATCTCAGTCTTAACACAGTCAAAGTTTTATTTTACATACTGACAGCAAAAGCAAGCCCTAAATATGCAACATTTATATTACACTACCAAAACATGTGATTTCATGGCTAGAGCTTCAGAGAGAAGAAATGGATGATACCGATTTAATCACTTATTGCTTCACTGCAAAATACAAAGATGGGCTTTTCAACCACTGTAGAACATAAGATTCTTTGAGAGGGTTGGAAGCATGAAAAAGTTGCTTGGAGAATCAAATTGTCAGATCACTTGTACGAAATATATCACATAACAATCTTATTTCATCTCATGCATAAGATACATTGAACTAAATGGCAAGTACGTTCTGACGTGCTTCAGCTTTGCAGTCAGTCATCCATTATGTCTACTAAATAGACAGAAACAACAACTCCTTTAGGGCTTTCATCAGCTGAGACTCCTGCTGGTTTTTTTTTGGAATCAGATTCAAAAGGCATCACTTGGCTCACAACCCATAAGTATATTGGCTAATCCAATGTCCAACATGACAACGCAAATCAAACAAACCCTACTGTCTCCACCATTGTTCTATGGTATTTTCTCCAGTATTTTACTGTTTAGAATCAGCTGATGTTCCACTTGTCCCCTGTTTTCATGGTTAAACTGAAGTGAGAGGCTGAATCCTATATCCAACTTGAAGGAGCTACTTAAGAATTTTTTTTGACAAATTAAAATCAGTGTCATCGGAAATAAAAAAGGTCCTTTGAATTGGATAATACAGTAACATCCATACAGGTGTATTGTGATTTAAAGGGTTACACAGTAATCCTATTGGCATCTGGTTTAAAGCAAAAAAGAACGTAGGAGCCATGTAGGATGTTAAATCAGTTGCAACGAAGATGTGCTGGAGTGGGGTTACCCTAAAATATTTATTTACGCCATGATTTACATTTTGTGACTCACTGCTGTGCTTCACAGTATAATTTTTTTCTATACTTATTCTTTGATGCCAGGGGACATCAGGAAAGAGATACCATTTGGGGAAGATGAGCTATTTGATTTAGAAGGAAGGTAGGTCAATCTCCAGTTTAGAAGATAGAAAAGGGGCACTAAATTCAATTATAAAAGTACACAGTATATAAACTGAAACATTTAGACGGTTGTGGTTAAAGGGATGAGACAATTCTGCATTCTGTGAATTAAGTCAACTGTTACTTCCCATTCTTATAACTGCCTCTGCATTCTTAGAGTTTGTTAGCTCTTTTTCTATGAAAATTAAGAAACCATTAAAATAAATCATTTTCCAGATTTCATAAACTCAGTGGTTGTGACTTGAGTTCTGATCCTGAAATTATAAAGTCCCTTTGTATTCCAGCATCTAGAACACTAATTCTTGACAAAGAAATGTCCAAGAAGAAGCTGGGAAGGGTGCATGTGTGTGGGGTAGGGGGAGGGATCAATATTAAAAACAAAATTAAATTGGAATTTGTGTTTCAGTTAACTCATTCATGCAGTTTAATATCCATTTAGATCAATCACCAATATAGAGCACACTATATTTCCGTGAGGAGAACGTGTTTGTCTGCACATCAAAAACTAAAGAAATGGGAATGTCCTGCATGTTGCTCTTAACCAGATAGGATTAGGTTGAGTCTTTCTTTGTAGTAGAGTTGCGGCTTGTACATTTACATGTATATAAAAACTCTACTGTAGTTTGTGTACTACGTAGAACTTGAAAAAGAATGTCTTTTTCCACTAGTGCTATATACTGTGACTTGTTAAATAAAGCTTCTTGACTACCAAAATGCAAACATTGAAAAAATATGGGGAAATTGTCTAAAGCAACTATCGTCTTCACTGAGTTATATATTTGACAATCTATTGTGCTCATTAAAAACTGAACATATAGTATTTTCTATTCCAGTAGGGGGGTGGGTAGGTAGGGGTGATAAAGCTGTCTTTTCAATGACTATTCCATTTAAAATCGTTAGAATTGTCACTTATTCCAAAACTTTCTTTGTTACAGATTCTGCTTTTGCCAAACAGCAGAGATGGAAAATATCCACTCACATTTAAATTGTTACACTTTTCTCATTGTGACAAACATGGTACACTAATATTGTCTGTAATTTCAATATATTGGGGATTCAAGTACGTTTTTATACAGACACTTGGCAGGTACTTTTTTTATTTTATTTCACATTTTGTACTCATTACATTAATTCATAAAAGATAAAATGTTAAAAATATATCAATAGTTCATAACATTTTGTGTAGATAAGTAATCAAACACATCCTGGAGAGAAAAAAATCTAAGCAAATCACAATTTTATAGAATTAATCTCAAAACACTAATTGTCATTGCTCATATTTGCATAAAAATGGTGAATTAATTCACCTATATTTGGCAAAATACAAGATAGAAGCAAGAAAACCAAAAGAGGCACACACTGCCTTAAACAGGTTTAGTATTTTTGTCACTCAACTGAGTGATTTTATACTATTGTATATATTAGTACTATTTTACCTAAATTCCATAACCCTCACCAAACTATAACAACTGCTTCCTATCACAAGAGGATTTGAATGTTACAATTACAGCACCAGTAAAAGAAAAAAAGTTTGTCTAATGAATCAAAAGTACTCAACCTTTATTAGAGATCCTAAAAATGTTTGCTATCTGGAGGAGAGGATTGGGCTCTCATAAGAAATTTAAGGGAAAAAAAATAATTAGCTAGATCTTTCTTCCTCTCAGTCCAAGAATTCCAAATGTCTCAAGCAGGATATTATATTTTGATGGGTTGCTCACCTCTCTGGCCCCAATCTAGCAAAATGTTTCTACAAGCTGAGCAGCCTGGGATGTGTCAGCTAAATACATAACCAATGAGATGGCCAAGGAGCCCTCTGTCTCAGGCAAACTAGCTACTCTTTGAAAGCACTGCACAAAACTTGCTGGGGAAATGTTTCTCCTTTTTTGTTCTCAGCTGCATCTCAGCGTATTTATTCCTGAAATACCTCAATAGTTACAGAAATGTGTTGTACAGAGCACATCACCAATACATGCATTTTATTTTCTTCACTCCGTGTTCCAAGCATAAGCAGTGTGTGTAAAATGTCTCTAGTTCTCAAGATGCATGATTTACTGTTTCATTTTGTTTGAACATACTGAACATAATCTATAATTTTTGTTTTTTATCGGAATATTTCCCTCTAACATTCCTATAACTTTCTCTGCTTATCTGTCCATTGGCATTTTTGCCTTATGATTTTAAATTACATTTTCTTCACTGTCCTTGTATAAAGGAGATCGAGGCAATGAATTAAATTGACTTTAATACTGCTGGCCTTTTTACACATGAAAATTAATGGTGTTACAGATGGAAAATGGTTGGCATTGAGGTTGTAATGTACCAGTATAGGCATGTAGAAGAATAGATTCACCACTGGCATCCCCTCTGATGGCCAGGCTTCTCGTAGCAGCTCTTTCCTGCCTAGTACACCCTGCTGGCAGTCTCACTTCTTGTGACTCAACCCAGGTCACATTTTAGTTCCAGCCCTTCCAGATGGACAGACACACCAATAGAAAGAGTCCCATGCCTTTACAAAAGGTCTGTATCCCAGACTCCAGTGCCCACATCCTTCCTTCAGGGTTTTCAGTTGTCTTTATCCTCTTCTCGGAGGCCTCCTGCCAATTCCCCAGTGGCTGAAAGGAGAACCCAGGCCTTCGCACTACACTGGGTTGCAGTCCAGGAAACCTATAACCAGCAGCAAGGTCTGTCCCCAGACTCCTGATGCTGCCTACCTGAACTTCTTCCCATGGTAGCCTCTTTTCAGGCCTTCTCTCCACACCTCCCTACATTCACCTTTGTCTCAGAGCCAGCACACCCACTCTGCTAGAATCCCCCAACAAAAACCCCAAATTAAAAGTACAAACAAAAACCCATTCTGCCCTCTTTGGGCTTGACTTTTCATCCTTCTCTATTCTTCAGCTGAATGCCCCCCAAGACACTCTCTCTCTTTGGAAGACCGGATCATGCCTATTATCAGGACTCAACACCAAAGCCTGTCACCCCCAGTGACTGCTCCATCTCTCTCCTGTCCTCTCCACTACTCACAGAAAAATGACAGTTCTTTTCCTGCAGCCTTCTCCTTATATTTTATGGCATAGTAGACTCACATTTTAAGTCTATAACCACCAACTGTTAGATTTAATTATATATAGTTATAATAACAGGAGTACTTGTGGCACCTTAGAGACTAACAAATTTATTAGAGCATAAGCTTTCGTGGGCTACAACCCACTTCTTCGGATGCATATAGAGTGAAATATATTGAGGAGATATATATACACACATACAGAGAGCATGAACAGGTGGGAGTTGTCTTACCAACTCTGAGAGGCCAATTAAGTAAGAGGAAAAAAAAAAAAAAAACTTTTGAAGTGATAATCAAGATAGCCCAGTACAGACAGTTTGATAAGAAGCAAGTGTGAGAATACTTACAAGGGGAGATAGATTCAATGTTTGTAATGGCTCAGCCATTCCCAATCCCTATTTAGCCCTGAGTTGATTGTGTCTAGTTTGCATATCAATTCCAGCTCAGCAGTCTCTCGTTGGAGTCTGTTTTTGAAGTTTTTCTGTTTTAAGATAGCCACCCGCAGGTCTGTCAAAGAATGGCCAGACAGGTTAAAGTGTTCTCTACGGTTATATCTTAGAGCTTGGCTGTAGACAATGGATCGTGTGGTGTGTCCTGGATGGAAGCTGGAGGCATGTAGGTAAGTGTAGCGGTCAGTAGGTTTCCGGTACAGGGTGGTATTTATGTGACCATCGCTTATTAGCACAGTAGTGTCCAGGAAATGGACCGCTTGTGTGGATTGATCTAGGCTGAGGTTGATGGTGGGATGGAAATTATTGAAATCATGGTGGAATTCCTCAAGGGCTTCTTTTCCATGGGTCCAGATGATGAAACACTTTAACCTGTCTGGCCATTCTTTGACAGACCTGCGGGTGGCTATCTTAAAACAGAAAAACTTCAAAAACAGACTCCAACGAGAGACTGCTGAGCTGGAATTGATATGCAAACTAGACACAATCAACTCAGGGCTAAATAGGGATTGGGAATGGCTGAGCCATTACAAACATTGAATCTATCTCCCCTTGTAAGTATTCTCACACTTGCTTCTTATCAAACTGTCTGTACTGGGCTATCTTGATTATCACTTCAAAAGTTTTTTTTCTCTTACTTAATTGGCCTCTCAGAGTTGGTAAGACAACTCCCACCTGTTCATGCTCTCTGTATGTGTGTATATATATCTCCTCAATATATTTCACTCTATATGCATCCGAAGAAGTGGGTTGTAGCCCACGAAAGCTTATGCTCTAATAAATTTGTTAGTCTCTAAGGTCCCACAAGTACTCCTGTTATTTTTGCGGATACAGACTAACACGGCTGCTACTCTGAAACCTGTCATATAGTTATAGTCTCTCTCTTTTCCCAGTATTTTTTTAAATTATAATATTGCTTTCTTAATGGTGCCCCATTTTCCTGTTGCTCATACTAGGTATTTTAGTGTAAACTTTGTCATTTTTAGGTGCCTGAGTTTGTCACATAAAATCCCCCATCAGTGTTACACTCCTAGAGGATATGATCAACTGTTTCTTTGACCTTGCAGGTCTCACACAGCCAATCTTTGTGTTTATTAATAAAAGCCAAGTTACTGTTTAAGCCACAGAGGGAGTGTCCAGCAAGTATTCAGAGTAGAGCTACTTTACTCTCTCTGTATCAGAGGGGTAGCCGTGTTAGTCTGAATCTGTAAAAAGCAACAGAGGGTCCTGTGGCACCTTTAAGACTAACAGAAGTATTGGGAGCATAAGCTTTCGTGGGTAAGAACCTCACTTCTTCAGATGCAAGTAATGGAAATCTCCAGAGGCAGGTATAAATCAGTATGAAGATAACGAGTCCTCAGTTTAAACCTCTCCAACGCATCATCAGTGATCTACAACCCATCCTGGACAATGATCCCTCACTTTCACAGACCTTGGGAGGCAGGCCAGTCCTCGCCCACAGACAACCCGCCAACCTTAAGCATATTCTCACCAGCAACCACGCACCGCACCATACCAACTCTAACTCAGGAACCAACCCATGCAACAAACCTCGATGCCAACTCTGCCCACATATCTACACCAGCAACACCATCACAGGACCTAACCAGATCAGCTACAACAACACCGGCTCATTCACCTGCACGTCCACCAATGTTATATATGCCATCATGTGCCAGCAATGCCCCTCTGCTATGTACATTGGCCAAACTGGACAGTCACTACGCAAGAGGATAAATGGACACAAGTCAGATATCAGGAATGGCAATATACAAAAACCTGTAGGAGAACACTTCGACCTCCCTGGCCACACAATAGCAGATGTAAAGGTAGCCATCTTACAGCAAAAAAACTTCAGGACCAGACTCCAAAGAGAAACTGCTGAGCTCCAGTTCATTTGCAAATTTGACACCATCAGATCAGGATTAAACAAAGACTGTGAATGGCTATCCAACTACAGAAGCAGTTTCTCCTCCCTTGGTGTTCACACCTCAACTGCTAGCAGAGCACCTCACCCTCCCTGATTGAACTAACCTCATTATCTCCATACTGATTTATACCTGCCTCTGGAGATTTCCATTACTTGCATCTGAAGAAGTGAGGTTCTTACCCACGAAAGCTTATGCTCCCAATACTTCTGTTAGTCTTAAAGGTGCCACAGGACCCTCTGTTGCTTTTTACTCTCTCTCAGGTTCTTGCAGGATATCATTTTCAATTCTAGGGCATACATCATGAAATCTTTTCCCCCTTGTTTCTTTTGTCCATGCTTCGTGCCACTCCCCTCTGGCTTCATTTTAATGAGGTTTTTAAAGTCCTGTTCACTTAGAGGGACCTCTATATCAATTTTTTTTTCATTTTACAACGTTTTTTGTTACTATGTATGCCACCTTGTTTCCTGTTACCCCAACGTGCACTGGGATCCATGTTATTTCAATGTTTACTCCCATCTGTACCAATTCTGTTAGTAACAATATTTCATTAATTGTATCATGTCTGCTATCTGAATTCCCATTTTGAGTGCCTGTAGTATTGATCGTGAATCTGACAAGATGACAATGGAGGCAGGTCACATATCCAGTATCCAATATGTCAACATTATTCCTGCGAGTTAGTTTGCCATATTGGCTACAAAAGTTGATAGTCTAATGAGTTTCTTTATTCCAAGAGTTGGGACGCTGAATGCTGTTCCCACTCTTCCAGTTGTCTCATCTTTATAGCCATCTATAATATTTGGAAATGTTTTCCCTATTTATCACATACATATTGCTTTGTTATATTTAAAACATTTAGCTGTTCCTTTCCAGTTTTAATTTCAGTATGTAGTTCTGCATTTATATTGGCTGTGGGGCAGGGAGAAAGATTTTCCACCTATAATGCATTTTCCAAGGATATATATGCTAATTTCTTTTCTCTCAGTTCCTTTGTCCATATTTTAATCCTATTAACAGGTGATATTTTTGGCTTCCCCACCCTCTATGTTGTCCATTGACTTTCCAGCATTCTCCACATATTTGTTTAGTGTTTCCATCTTCCCTGTTTCCTATTACTTTTGCCTAGAAGGTAAAGTCCAATAATTTAATTGTTAATGCTACAGGCATTTCACCAGCAGCTATATGCATTATACACAAAGGGGTCATGATGAAGGCACCACATGCAATGAATATGGTTTGCACTATGGGTCTAGCTTCTATAGTTTCATTTTTGGTCCTGAAATAAATGCTTGGCATCCATACTCAAAAACTGTTCTTATTAATACTCTATTATCTGCATCCCGGCTGGTTCTGTAAATACTTTTAAGTGGACTGATTTTACCTTCACATTCATCTACAATATTTTCAATGTGATCCTTCCATGTTAGCTTGCTATCAAATGTAACACCCAGGAATATGTAGTTGGTTATAGATTTAGAATATTTGCTGTCCATATAGAGACAGGTAACAGTCTGTTTTAGTCTTCCTTTTAGTGAATATCATTCCTTCAATTCTGAGAACTGAAAATTAGAAGCCGCATGTTTCCCCATTTTTCCTAAGTGCTTCATTAACTCGCTTCTCAGCTATTTCCTGGTTTCTGACTTTAGCCCATATGGCACAGTCATCTGCAAAAAAAAAAAAAAAAAAGGAAGTGTCCATTCCTGAACTCATCCTTTTCGGGAGGTTGTTTGCCATTATATTGAATAAGTTAGGGCTGATGACGCTCCCTTGTGGAGTGCCATCTGCAGCCTCCTCCTAATCCGTGCTTCCTTTCTTTATAGTCATCACCTAGCTTCTTCCTCAGCTGAGCTTCATCTTTAATTAAGGCTGGCCCATCCAGTAGATGCAACCAGGTAGTATAACTGGCCTCTCACCCTTAACCCTTTGGTTTCCTGTGTAGGGTACACACCACATCACAAAACACTATGGCCTGATTTTATACTCACACCAGTTTTATACCAGATATAACTCCAGTGACTAATAGAATTCCTCCTGATTTACACAAGTGTAAATTAGAGGAGACTTGGATCTTATGTATTTTGCCAATTGACTAAACTATATTCACTTTATGTGCTGACCAAGGATGGTCCTTAATTTGTATACACATTTTTATTGTTCCTGCAGCTCATATTCTTGAATAGAAATGTCTGTTTTCAAGGACTTTAGATTTTGGTACAGGAAATGAAGAACTGTAACCGTTTCTATATTTTTAGATCTGTTCAATCTACATTTTTATCTTAGAATTTTAACAACAATACTAGAAAATTTGATGATCTACATATATTCTATTTAATATTAGAATGGTACTGAAAAGTGGTTATATTGTGTATTCATTGCCTCTTTGGTGTTTATTTTAAAATGTAAGGAAATGTATAAATTAGAGTGACAGGGCACTTGCTGTTGCATCTTGATTACATGATTACTCTTTTGTCATCATCAACATGTACTTTAAAAGTAGATAAGTCTCTTCAAAAGTATCCATTTACTTATATCTGCAATGGGGAGTTCTTTGTAGAGTCAGTAGCAGGATATGCCCCTTTTAGTCTTGGTCACGCCAGTTCTCTTCTGTTAGGCCATCTTGGGAATCATCATTTGTTATAAGGAAAGTTAGCTAAAACTGTAGTTACCCCAGCTGGGATATTAAAAAAAAAAAAAAAACTAACTACACAACAGTGGCCTTGACTCAAACATACTCCAGTGGAATGTTCTATTCTAATCAATCATAGAGTTCACTTTGTTTCAAATGACACTTGTATACTTTATCAAAGGAAGTGCTTATAGATATGCAATAATTTTTGTTTTAACATTTAGTGCCTTTAAAAAGTAAATGACTGGCAGCAGGGAAAGAGGAGATTGTACAAGCTTCCTGCCACACCCATAGCCTCTACAACCCAAAGTTGCTCCCAAATACAGAATGAAAATAATACCAGGGAACCATATGCACCATACTAAATCTTGATCCAACTGAAGTCACTGAAGGAACTCTTCCATTGTTGGGCTCACGTTCCATTATAAACTGAACTATTGTTCACTTCCACCAACAGGCCAAAGTCAGTCTTGGTATAAGCCAGCACAACTGCATTGCAGTCATAAGAACCACCATTGATTGGTCTGACCCAGTATGGTCAATCTAGCCGAGTATCCTGTCTTTCAACAATGGCCAATGCCAAGTGCTTCAGCAGGAATGAACAGAAGAGGGCAATTATCAAGTGATCGATCACCTGTCATCCACTCCCAACAGTCAATGGCTAGAGACACTCAGAGCATGAGGTTACATCTCCAGCACTGAGATCCACAGGATAACTGAGCACTGTTCGCTTTAAACCCGCTGCCTATTAATTTCATTGAGTGATCTCTGGTTCTTGTGTTATGTGAAGGAGTAAATAACATTTCCTTATTCACTTTCTCCACACCATTCATGATTTTATAGACCTCTATCTTATTCCCCCTTAGTCATCTCTTTTCCAAGCTGAACAGTCCCAGTCTTTTTAATCTGTCTTTATACGGAAGCTATTCTAAACCCTTAATCATTTTTGTTGCCCTTCACCATACCTTTTCCAAGTCTAATACATCTTTTTTGAGATGGGGAGATGAGAATTGCATGAAGTATTCAAGCTGTGGGCATACCATGGATTTATATAGGGACATTATAATATTTACTATCTATCCCTTTCCTAAGGGTTCCCAACATTGTTAGCTTTTTTGATTGCTGCTTCACATGGAGCTGATTTTTTCAGAGAACTGTCCACGACTCCAAGCTCTCTTTCTTTAGTCAATTAAGTTATACTGTTTGAATCTTGATTCCTTGTTTTGGTCAGTTGGTTAATTTTTTTTTAATGGATCAGAGACAAAGTCTATACACCACATTTTACTGAAAGGCATGCGGAATTCAGCTGCAGAGAGCTTTTGGACTACTGATGAACTAACATTCTTACAAGCAAGCACTTTTGATAGACAATGAGACACTTTGAAGACGAGGAAGAGATCTATCAGGGGATGTGTGCTGCTCAAAGCTGGACCTTCACAAAGAAACTGAAACAGGCTCTGTGCCAAACCGGATGGTAGACATCAGCTGGCAGGGAAAAAAAAAAAAAAACCAACCCAAAGATAAGGAAAAGGACGGATGCATATATAGCCACTGAATGTGCTGATGTACTGGGAAAAGGTCATGCAATATCTGCAGACAGAACTTGGAGGAAATACACCTAACTGGAGAAACATGGCAAGGATGCATTCTCCCCTTTACATTTTCCCCCTTGACTACAGAACCTTGTAGAGCAAATCATAATAAATAATTTTATATCTGATTTGAAGACCCTGGCAAGGAACAGACAAATCACATGATAGGTGAGTAATGAACCTCTCTATTTGAGTAGGCCTGAGGTTCTCTCTCAGACCCAATTTCTGAGCTAAACTAATTTTGTTTAGCTTCCAGATATAAAATAAATGTGCAGAATCAAAGGTGCTCCTGCTAAGAGTTAGGCCCCAAATAATACAGGACCACAGCTTACTTGTCTTTTTGGGTGACCTGAAGGGAAAAAAAACATTAAATAACTTGGAATTAAAGTCACCAGTAATCTGAAAGACTGTATAAAGCTAACTTTTAACAGGGTTGCTGGAACAATTTATATAATGGGAGTGCTAAGAGCCATTGAACCAAACTGTAAATCCTGTATAGAACAGAAACCACTTCAAGCCAAGGGGGTGCGGCAGCATCCCTAGTTCAGCACCTAGGACTTTTAGACTTTATTACAGAAGTTACATTTTCAAAATTCATCTGAGCAGAACTTGTAAGAACTTGTATCTGCAGCAGCCAATACATGAGGTTAGAGGCACGGCATAAAACTCATAGCACCTGGTGTAGGGTGATGCTAAGATGGCTTTGTGACCTCCCTGTCCTGGGCCCCTGGAGTAATTTATAGAGCTGTGCGGGGGAAACACACAGATTTTTTTTCCAGTGGCAGTTCTGGGGGGAAAAGATTTTGAATCAAACATATTGATTTTTTTTGGAATTGTCAGCAAATCAAAAAAGTTGGAAAAGTTTTGTTGCAGGTTGAACAAAATATTTTGTTTGGGTTTTTTAATAAAAGCAAAGGGAGTGAAAGGCTAGATCCACAAAAAATGGAGGCACTGGTAGTGGTATACCCCAAATAGCCCAGTGGTTAAGACACTCACCTAGTGATATTTATTGAAGCAACTCCTAGAACTCAGGTCTACCAGGAGAGTGCAATAATCACGAGGTTAGAGAGTACTTCTCACTGGTCAAGTGACTATTTAAGTTTTATACACTAAGTGGAACAGAGATTAAGTGGAAGGACAGATTAAGAGAGCCTACCCCAGAATACCCAATAGCCTGATGGTTAGGGCACTCACGGGGGAGAAGGAAGACCTGGGTTCTAATCCTTTCTCCAAAATAGTCTCCCACATTCCAAGTGAATGCCTTAACCACTGGGCTGTGTGTATAAGATGAGCAACACCACCACCCTCTTCTTCCTCCCATGGTGCCTAAATCTCCTTGTGAATATAGCCTGAAAAAAATCAAAATGTTTCGTTTTTATAATGTTGAAATGGCTCATTTTGACATTTCCAAAAGAGACACACTAGCAACAGACTATCTGTGTCTCAACTCCCACCTTTACGCAGAATCAAGAGATAAAATTCCCTGCCTGCTGCTCTTTTTTGTCAGCTCTCTCTCTCTTATGGCTACCACATTTCTCTTTGTTCACTTAATTACCACTTTAACTCTTATCTTGTAACAGCTTTAGTGACTTCTCCTTGTCAATTTTGTCTGCCTGACTTGCACTGCCTGATGGACCTCCACTCCATCTTCTGGGTCTCTGTTCATCACACTTTGTTCTATACCATGTCCTCCTTGGCTTTTTTGTAGAAACCATTTCTGACCAAATGCTCCTAAAATAGCATTTTCTCATATTTTAATACGTTTCTGGAGCTTCTAGATTTTTACCTTATACTTGTGTTAGCACCCAGAGCCAATTCCCTTATCCTGTCATTTTCTCTGACTTGTGCACAAATTCCATCCCCTCACTCACCCTCCTTTCCTAAGCTACTAGACTTCTGGTAGCATTTCATTAGCAAGTAATCCTTAATTATATAAAGAATAACAAGCTCTTGCTTTGTGTGTTAATATGGCATAGCAGGTCATGTAAAATTGTAGTTTCAGCAATGCCATCTATTGGAGAGCACACATCTAATACACAGATTACTCATTGATAAGCAGGCAGTTTTAAAAGATATGATGTTATGGCAGTCTGTTAATTGCCATGACTCAACAGGTGATCATTTAAATATTTTCAAATAAATAATCCTTCTCCCACCAGCATATCTTGTCTGGCATCTATGGAAAAAGGAAAATGTTCTTTGGTACCAGAATTTCCCAGTGCAACAGGCTAATACAAAATACAGTTAATCCCAACACACCCAGAACCAAGAAGTTTTGATGACAAGATCTTTAAAAGGAAAAAAGGTAAAATAAAAATCTCTACTCTCTCTTTTCCATAGGAATGGTGGCCTGACTCTGTTTTTGTACCACCAGCCTGCATGGTGATGTGGTAATGCAACCACACTCCCCATCTGATCCTGCTAAATGAGAAGCAGGATTTGGTGGGAGGCAGAATGGGGGACATTCTGGAATGGAAACAAGATTGGCAACTACTACGGTAGCACATAGGTAGAGGATATCTGATCACTTTCGTCTCCCTTACCCCATATTACTGTCCTGGCTAGGCTAGTTCAGCTAGATTTGTGGTGACCTGAGGCAGCATGCAATAAGTCAAGATTTTATTATTTTTGTTGCAAGCTTAAAATACTGCCCTAAACATTTACAAGCACATGTTGCATACCAATTTAAATCATGTGTACAGTACAGCATAGCAAAACACCAGCAATATTTTGTTTCTTTTTCCAGACCCCTTGGAACTCTTCAAGGCAGATGGATGAAGCATTCTTCTACAAATATTGGGACAACCCAAGTCCCCTAACCTCTCACTTGGGCTCATTGTGTTTCCTTGGGCAAGTCCTTCTGTGTACTACTTCATCCCTCTGTAAAATGGGGGGTGATCATATTTAACCACTTTTTAAAGTGGTATGAGATTCTTGGATGGATGTCACCATATGCTCTTTGTGCAAAGTATTATATTCTCTGGATTAAAATCCATGCAAACTAGGACTTTGGGTACTATATAGAAGGCAATAACACATTTTATCATGTTTATCCTCACCTCCCTTATTTATTGGCTATATAAACTTTTTGTAAGTATTCTTCTTGATATGTGGAGATAAATCAATCTATGTATAAAAGCCCACAGTATTAAACCCAACCATGTTGTACAAGTGAAAGACTGAACAGAATATACTGGAATTTGTAGACTCCCACATAGAGAATTTGCAGGATGAAGCACTATTAATCAGACACTAACCATTTTTTGGCTATGAGAATGGGATTTTTCTTGAATACCTTCCCTTTTATAGCCCCCTTCTCTCCAACAGAGGAGACCTACGATGAGAGCCATCACTCCACCATATCTAGCAATGGGAGAGCATTTGAAAATGGGGCTTTTGGCAGGATCAAGTCAGGCCTCACAGCTAGTTTATGAAAAAAATCTCATTCTGTAAACTGGACAACATTTATTTTAAAGAACAAAGCACACCCATTGTGAGTACGAGAAAGGAAGAGCTTACTTTCACATGTCAAACATTCAAAAGAAACACAGCTGCACCTTCAGACTTTCTGCATCTGAGCACATGCATCACTGCAGTCTTCCTGAAGAACTGACAGAAGGCTGAGGTGCAAAATGTGTGGAAACCTTGTAAAGGTCCTGGAAGAAGTGCCATTCTGCCATTGCCCTGCTGTTCCCTGATTACATGTATTTCATAGATTTTGTCAGGGCCAAAAATGACCTAGGGTACTCGGGATGCTGAAAGCTTCCCCAATTGTCTTATGCTGTGTCAGGCAAAAAGCACAGGTCATTTACAGGATGGGTAAAGAGGCCAATAGGAGATCTGCACTGGAGAAAGCCTCATGTGGATAGAAATTATTTGAACTTGGGTATTGTAGAGCAAGGTGAAAGAGAATCTGCACTGGAGAATAGGCATATCCACTATACCTGTGCGGATACTAGAATGAGGGCCTGTGATCCAGCCAATCTGCACCTGTGTCCTGTATGTTGCCTAAAGATTTTCTGCAAACAAGTTCGACTCACCTTGGGTTTGTAGTGGGGCAGCTGCCCCACTCCTGAAGAACAGGGGTTAAAGGCAGCCCTGGAAAGGGCTGCAGCTCTGAAAGGCTAGGCTGATTAGGGAAGCAGCCACAGCTGGGGCCACGCCCCAATCAGGCAACAGCTGGCCCTATAAAAGGGCTGTGAGGCAGGTGCTGAGAGACTCTCTCTCTCGCTTCTGAGAGAGAAGGACCTGGCTGCCTGGGAGCTGAGCAGGGTACCTGAGGCGGAGCAGTGCTGGGGAAGGGCAGAGGGAGCTGGGGAGCTCCAGCCTAGTTAAACCCCAGGATGCAGGCCTTGAAAAGGGCCTATGAAAAGATACTGGGGCTGCAGAGGGGCAACCCAGAAATAGGCAAGGGCAGCAGGTCCTAACCCCCCTTGCTGATGATGAGTGGTTTACAGACTGCAATCTGCCCCAGTGAGCGGGGGCTGGATGGTGACTGGCAGTAGCCACTGAGGCAAGGTGGGGCTAGAGGATTGGGGGTTCCCCTGGCTGGGGAGACCAAGATTGTGGGTTACTGCTGGGGAAGAACCCTGATGTAGAGGGGCACTGGGGTCCAGGAGGGACACGGGGGCCAGCGGAAAGCGAGACACCGGCCTGCAGAGGGAGCTCCAGGCTGGAAGAGCTAATTCCCAGGACGACCAGCAGGAGGTGCCGCGCCGGTGATACTGGTCTCTGGTGGCATGAAAGTGCAATATTCCCAGGAATGAAAGGTTTGCTTGGAACGAGGTCACAAGACCACCTGAAATGCATGCCATTGAGGTAGAGCTAGTAGTAGAGCAACCTCAAAAGTAGATGGTACTGCTTGGGAGGGTCCATGCTCTCAGCACTCACGGAGCAGACCGATTCCAAAAATTCTTGATGCATTTTCTACTAGCTCCTGTAGAGCCTGAACCATGTGTGAAAGCTGCTCTTCTTTGGCAGAACCCCTGTGGGAGAGTAGCAATGCAAACACCTGCCCTCTGAAGCGCAGCAGAGTGGTATAAACATAGGCTACAGAATGTATTTCGGACCTGGAAAGCATTATGGATATACCTGTATTTAAAGTTGGTTAATGTCTTCGCTGCAACTGTCGTATAAGATATTGCATTTCAAAGCAGGCCAGATTTCTGAGAAAAAGTTATCCTCGCTTGTCTTCCGCATGTGTGGTCCTCTACATCTTCAGACTGACATGCCAAGTTAACGTTAACTAGATTGTGTAATTTCTCCACCACCACCAAAATCAGCTGTGCCCTGCAATAAACATCAGATCCTCAAAAACAATATACACAGGGTCTGTAAGCGCCCTTTATGTTAGCAGGCTGCAATTCCAAATGCTAAACAAATAGTTTAATTTAAGCATTGCAACATCTGCATTTGTATACCAAAGAACTTTCTAAAAATGACAAAAAGCAGAAGGCCAGATACCAATCTCAGTTATGCTACTGAGTAACTTCATTGAAATTAATGGAATTACTACAGATTTCCATCAGTAAAGGTGAGATCAGAACCTGCCTTTGATTAACAATGAACTGCGGATATTTTCTTCAAGCTGATCACGAGAAAAATAAAATGATTGTGGAATTCCAAATTTGTCCCCTGTGAAGGACTAGTGGAAATTCCATCTACATTGCTTCTTAATTTCGGTGTAAAATCATTTTATTTTTTCTTCATTCTGAAGTCTATATTTTAATAGATGGGAAATTGCATTAATCTCTCCCTACACTGGTCTTTTCAATTTACAAGAACAGTATTTACAGTTCAAAAGAATAGCAGGAAATGTCTAACAAACTTAACACTTGGTCTCTAGGAAACCAGAAATATCATATTAAATCACTGAAAGCTGTTCCACTGCACCTTAACTACATTCAAAAGCATCTGAGCAAGCATGAGAAGTATTTCACTTTTCCATACACAGTATTATGAACCAGTTAAATACAGACATTTAAAAACAAGAGATCAAGATTAGCCTGCTGTTGGTTAAATAAGCATAATGGAAAAACAGCTTATGTTTAGATCTGTGGCTTTCCTCTGAAAAATTACTCTAAAAATAGCATTATGGGGCTCTACGTTTGTCATCTCTAAAAGTTTCCATGTAAAGTGAGCACATTACATTTGATAAGTAGAATGATGAAGGTGAGGAATGTTACGTGTCAATGCTGCAAATTCAACCTAGAATCTAAAAGCCAAACTGGCTTATTTCATTCTCAAACATTATCAGTAATAACGGTTCTACATGCCAAATTAGACCCTAAATGATAACTTATCCATTTTCTTCTGCTTCTGTCCTCAGTGACATGGCATAGGTGTAACTGATGGGAACTAGATAAAAGTCATTTGTTGATGAGTCAGAAGGAGAAATAAAATCTAGCATCCTCTAAATTAGCTGTGTGGGCTGTGCAGGGCTGAGGGTAAAACCAACTTCTTATTTTGTCACTAGGTAAACAGATCTGCCATTGGATGTATACAAGGGTCAGATCTGCTGAGCTGGGACATGCTATCTTGTGACAGGAGCACAGCTGCTGTATCCCCGCCTTCCACAAACACTAACAGCTCTGAGACCTTCTTTGTAAATGCTAGTGTGTACTATATTTACAGGGTCTCAATCCCTCCACCAATACGTATCAGGGCATCCACACCTTTGCACCATTTTCCAGCTGTCCAGCCCATTCTCACGGGGTGGTGTGGTTGAGTTGTCTCTACTCAGAGAGTTCCCATTTTCAGGCTCTGTCTGCCCTCCTCAAGCACTTTTTTCCTGTGCTCTTTTTAAGGACTAATTAGCTCATAACTAGGCCAAACTGGTGTTAGGAAGATAATTGGGCACACCCCTTGATAAATTAGACCTTTTCAGGGGAACCTAATTGGTTATAACAGTGACTGTCTCATACTTCCCCCAATTTTCTAACAGAAGGCAGTATGTTCCCTCTCACTCTCCCTCCTTTTCTGGAGGTTTTATTAAAGCAATGCCGCTCCTCATCCTCAAGGTGATCATCTTGGATCCTCCTACAAAGTCCATCCATTCTCCATCCACAAAAGTCACATTTTTTGGGAGGAGGTCGCCCCTATAGTTCTGTCTCGGCTTACAGGTCCTCACACTAAGGGCAGCCTGTTGAATTATTCTCCCTGCTTTCACCCTCTTTGTTTGATGTCAGAGTTTGCTCTTGTTCTTTTACCTCCTGAGTACCCTGGGTCTCTGTTCTGCCCAACCCTCCAAAGTGTTCCAGGGATGCCTGCTCCTGTCATTCTAGAGGCAAGGGGTCAGCTAACGGTTCAACCTCCGTGGACAAGCTTGTGTTACCCCCACCCCTTGATCCTGTGTCTTTGTTTTCTTTCTCTTCCCCCTCCGTACCCTTGGGGGACTTCTGTCATCCCTCTCTCTAGAGCTTGTAATTGTGTGTCTAGGTCTCTCCAACCCCTCTGTGCTGGTCTCCTTATCTTGCCCAAGGGAGCACTGTGTAGCCCTTTTCTACTTCCAACCACTACTCCTATGTGTTTCCACCTAAACTTCCCTTTGACTGCCAGGGGCACCTCTGCCATTAGGTAGAATTTATTGTCCCCACATACACATTCGATTTTGACAATGTCTCTGGGAAGTACCCAGTGGGGCTTCACTAGATTAACAAACAGGCTGGAGACATCTCCACTAAGCCCCTCTGGTACCTTCCCCCTACCATTGCTAAGATGGTAGGGGATTTCTTCCTTTTTCTTCTTGCCTAAGAGTCCTGGCCCAGCCACAACAATTCTGCAAACCTGCACATGATACTGTGTGTGTGTCCTTCATGGCCACATTGGAAACACACTGTGGCCTGAGCCCCTGCCAGAATTCTTTAGGATTCCTCCCTCTTCCTCTCAATGCTCTTTCCCACCATAGAGTCCCTTGTCTTTTTTCCCAGATCTAGTCCCTTAAACTGGTGACCAACTCTGGGACCATCCACCTCTGCAAACTCCTCTGTTAGTTTAACTGTGGCCTCCAGATTAACAGGCTGGGTATTTTCAGGGAGACCCTGAAGAAACTATTCCAGGATCACAGAATCCATAATCTCCCCCACAGTTTGTGCATCTGACTGTAACCAACACACGCCCAGTCTGTTAATGTCCTGTGTAATCCTCCAGTCCATCTTGCAGCTCTATATTTCTGACAGTATTTTAATGTGGACAGGCCCACCTGGTCCAAGACAGCTGCCTTAACCATGTCAAAGCCTGCTCATCGAGAGCCATATATTCTACCTGTACGTCCATGGTTAAATAGGGTGCCAGCTGAAAGACCCACATTGTTCTGTCCCAACTGGCTCCCGTTGACACTTTTTTGAAAGAAACCAAAGACATCATGGTTGTCTGCAGGTCCCAGCTTAGAGTGTTTTAGAAACCAGGCACAGGTGATGTTTCCCATCGCAGGACTCTCCAAACTTTGCAGGAGTTGTTGCTGTACCTGGGCTTCCTCCCTTATAAATTCCTGCAGGCTCTTTTGCTGCTCAGCCTTCTAGGCAAGCAAGGACTACTTCTCTGCATGCTGGATGGTCTGCAATCTTCAGCATCTCTTTTTGCTGCTTGTAGCGGGGTGGTCACCCCTCTCCAGTCCTGAAGGGGTTAAAAGCAGCCCTGGAGAGGGCTGCAGCTGGGAAAAGGTAGGATGATGGGGAAAGCAGCCACAGCTATGGCCAGCTTAATCAGGGCCCAGCTGGCCCTTATAAGAGAGCTGCGGGCTAGAAGCTAGCACAGACTCTCTCTCTAGCTCTCTTGAGAGAGAAGGATCTGGCTGCCTGGGAAGCTGAGGAGGGTACTTAGGGTGGAGCAGTGCTGGGGAAGGGCAGAGGGAGCTGGGGAGCACCAGCCTAGAAAAACCCCAGGCTGCAGGCCTTGAGAAGGGCCTATGAAAGGTACCGGGGCTGCGGAGATACAGCCCAGAGATAGGCAAAGGCAGCAGGTCCCAACCCCCTTGCCGATGAGTGGTTTACAGACTACAGTCTGCCCCAGTGAACATGGGCTAGATGATGAGTGGCAGTAGCCACTGAGGCAAGGTGGGTTTAGAGGGTTTAGGGTTCCCCAGGGAGGGGAGACCCAGAGTGTGGGGCACTGCCCGGGGGACAAGGGCCAGTAGCAGGCAAGACACCGGCCCGCCCCCACCACTGCTCCACCAACCATTGCAGTGTTCCCTCCATCACCTGGACTGCGAAACCACTACACCAGCTTCTCCATCAGGTTCTCCATTCACATGAATACAGGTGAGATCCCAGACAAGCCCCCAGGTCTGACAGGGGCTCAGCTACCATACCACCACCTCTTCCTTGAACACAGATCGCCCTGAGACCTTCTTCTCAGTAAACATTAGCATGTACTTCATTTACAGTGTCTCAATCCCACCACCAATACATATCGGTGCAGCCGAGCCTTTGCACTCTTCTCCAGCTTTCCTGTGTGTGTGGGGGGAAGGGCGCGCGCACGCAGGTAGGAGGCAGGGGTTGAAGCATCTCTATTCAGAGAGCTCCCCTTATCAGGTTCTGCTAGTCCATCCATCTGTTGTACCCCCTCCCACTCCTCCCTTTCCTCCTTAAGCACTTCCTTCCTTTGCTCTTTTTAAAACCACTTGCCTGATAATAGGCTAATTAGCTCATTACCTTCCTAGCCTTGGTCTGGCCTAGGAGTCAGGCACACCCCTGGCCAATTAGACACCCAAAAAACTGAGGCACGTAGAATTCATGGCCAATTCTGAAAAGGTGTCTCTCTCCCTCCCCGCCCCCACGTACAATACATTTGCCATCCTAAAATGTCAAAGATGACAATGATTTCACATTCTACACTTTCTTTCATCAAACAAAACAAAAGTGAGCAATAGTTACTGCATGTTTGTGAAACTAGCTCACATCTGAAAGCTGTGTCAAGGGAAATCTTTGTACACACAATCATCTCTTAAAAGCTGCCTGGCCATATTTGAGCAGATTCCCACAGAAAGATTTAGGTCACCTCAGGAAACAAAACAGAATTAAATGTTTCCACATTAAGATTTGGATGAGTATAGAAAACAGATGGCTTTAGGGGATATTTCCAAAATGTGTAATACACACCTTACCTACATATCAGCCAGAATAAATGGCAAAATAATGGAATAAATTCCCTTCCCACTCTCTGCAAATGTGTATAGCTCCATAGGCTGAAACACTAGAATATTTCCTCTGCACAGCGGGTCTCAATCCAGGAAGTCTACATGGGGATGAGGCTGGTTACCAGCATGCTGCAAATCTGTGCTCCACAGAGTTCTCCTGCAGCTGTACATTAGGGTGTACTGGAGATAAATGCACAGCCAGTGGATTCTTTACATTGCCTATGAGCAGCAGAAGAAACCATACATCAGCTTACCTGCTATACCACAACCTGAAGAGGAAACATGAAGAAGAACCTTCACAAACGGGGTTATGACCCTCATTGTGCCTCTCAAATGGTACAAAGGGGCCATACAAATACCCAGTAGAGGGCAGGAGGGATAGCTCAGTGGTTTGAGCAGTGGCCTGTTAAACCAAGGGTTGAGAGGTCAATCCTTGAGGGGGCCAGTTAGGGATATGAGTCAAAAATCTGTTGGATGATTTAATTGGGGATTGGTCCTGCTTTGAGCAGGGGGTTGGACTAGATGATCTCTTGAAGTCCCTTTCAACCCTGATATTCTATGATCTATTCCCTGCTGATGAATCTGCACTTCCACTTAGCCCTGAATCTCCTCCTCTTCCTTGGTATGTTTGGGGTGGGAGGGGGCAAGCAGCATGGTGGAGCTCTGTTCTGTCACAGTAATCCCAAAGACCCTAAGCCAGTGGTAAAGTTACTTGGCAGCAACTTTAAATTGGGGTGGTCAACACTAAGAGAACAAATAACCATATCCCTCAACCTTAAGGTCTACACACTTTTATAGATATTTTGATATACATCCAGAAAAGTGGCCCTTGCATGGGTGCACACCATCTCTTACATTCCATTGAAGTTGTGCAGGAAATCTCATGGAAAAATTCTGTGGCCCTTCTGTGAAATTAGTCAGTCCAGTTTCAAAATTAGATAATTTATATAATGTCTATAATACTAAGTTATAATTTAGATTAGCTATTAGTGTATGTAAATAGGCAATTCTCATTTCCCAATTGTGATCCCAAAGAACTGTAATCTAGAAAAGATTCAGCCATTTTAAGGGTTAACTGTTGCTAACATTAACTCCAAGCCAATTAGAAATGTTTTTAATGCCTAGAAATACCTCAGTTATGGAGGTCTGTAAAGAGGGTATGGACTACTGGTCCACAGGAGGAGGCATTTTACTAATACACTCACGTTTTCCCCATCCTGAATTCCACCACTCACTATTTTGTCTGGTTGAAATGTTTTTAGCACTCCGCTAATAAATCTTAATCAGATAAATGGCTTACATTGAGTACATCTAAAGCTTATTGGCTGAATGCACTTGATGAATTAAACAGATAAATAAAAGGGAACAACGGAGCATTACAGATTGGGGAAAGAAAGGTAAGAATGCTAAAACATAATACTGAGCTCCAACCCTTAATGATCTTACAACTGTGGTCTCCTGCCCCAATGGACCAAATGTTGTTTATATTGTTTTTAAAAACTGACCCAAAACAAATTGTGGAAGCTTGTTGGTAATTCAGACATCTGAGACAAAAGACTGATAATCAAAATGCAGTGTAAGATCCATTTATGTCACTAATTTAGTGTGCTCACCCCTAGAAGGTGAGAGCACTCAGCGAACAACACAGTCCCTGGCCCATGCAGCTTTTTTTATTTTACAGTGCTCCGATAGCATGGTGACAGATAGCACTATCTTTGGTGGATTAGCATTGATCATTTTTGCAGAAGAAGTGTGATTTAATGAAGGATCTGTAGAAGTAGAAGCACAGCAGCACCTTCCTCCAAGAGGTGAAACAAAAAGATGCTGAAATGCTTTCCCCACAACTTCATTCCTTGTGTTCAAAGCCTGTTGCTGATTCACAACATCCAGTGGCCAATAATTTTAAAACATAATTTATGTATTATGAGGGACCATTTGCCATCCACTGCCATATGGAATAGTTAACAGAGTCACCATTCTCTTTTGCAAGTAGTTTACCACCTATGAATTAATCATTGCTTTACTTATGGTTGCCACCAATTTCTTGACCCTCCATATTACGTTGAACATTACAGCAATTTCACACAGTAGCTTTTTTCCTATGGTTTGCTTTCATCCTCAAGGACAGCATGCACCATGACTGCAATAAGGCAATACATTGATACCATGTGCACTGTATGATGGCTTAATATTTGAAATGAACATTGCTGATATTTTTAAATAACTGTCAAAAAATGGTTTCATGGTTCTTTGGGAGATGACAGCAGTTTTAAAATGGATAGTCTAAGGTACATGTTATGCCCTCACCCTGCAACTGCTGCACAAATATTGAGTGTCCATACTCAAAGGGCTTCAAGTCAGGGATTAAAAGAACCAAATCAAATACTAGGCATTATTTTCATAAACAATGGAATTTTTGCAGTCCTTGAAAATTGAAATTGTTTAACAGCATATATAAAGGTAGTCAAAGAAAACACTGTTGTATTTAGGATAACGATCACTGGCTATAAGTCTTTTAAGTAAAATATCTAAGATGGGACTACAAGTTAGTTAATGAAAACAAGAACATGGCTACCAAACAGGTTCTTTCACGAGTCTGGAACATAAAATTTTTCATTGCACCAAACAAATGTTCAGTTCTACTAAAAGCACACATGAAGTTCGATAGATTGCAAAGACAAGAGCGTGGTGCTGGAAGAGTGGGAAATAAATGTACAGTGACTAAATGAATGATATCCTGTTTTAACTGTTTTTATAAAAAGAGGATGCAGCCTAATGCCAAATTAATAATACTTGAAAAAGACTCCTATAAAAATATGACAATTATAAAAATTCCAAGTAACAAATTAACTGCCTGACATCAGACACCTGTTTAATTTCAGTTTGTGACAAATACATACAACTGTTAAGTGGATAACTAGATTTTGAATACTATTACTACTGTAGGCTGTATATATATATATATACACACACACACACACACACACACACACTATATGTACAGTATGGTAAACAATATAGATGCTTTAACATGAGACAAAGATTTATTTTAATATTGTGTATTATACATTACTAATATGATTAAGGATTGCTGCTAAGAAAGACAATGTTCCATGTATGGCTAATTTATAGCTGTGCAATCAGGATGGAATTCACCCCAGTGAATTGTGTTATATTATGCTTATATGTTCCCAAGGCTGTATAAAAAGTGTGACATATTGTAATATTTGACAAATAGTACATTTTCATGTAATTAAGGAGTGCATTTAATACATATACAAAAGATATTTTAATGGGGTATAGTTTATAAAGTGCTTTCTTAATTAAACATATTATAGAGATGTTACGTAAATTAATACATTATCAGATCAGCGTACCTTACATCTCATGATTAAGAAGCAGCTGGTGGTGGCACAAATCCAACTTGCTATACTTGTAGAAAACTCTCATTGATTTCATTTGGAGATTTGTATTAGAGGAATAGAGTTGCAGGGGGTCACAAGGTTATTTTAGGAGGGGGTCGCAGTCTTGCCACCCTTACTTCTCTGCTGCCTTCAGAGTTGAGAAGCTGGAGGCTACGAATCATTAAAAACAAACAGGATGTTAGGAATCATTAAAAAGGGGATAGAGAATAAAACTGAGAATATATTATTGCCCTTATATAAATCGAATACTGTGTACAGATGTGGTCTCCTCATCTCAAAAAAAGATATACTGGCACTAGAAAAGGTTCAGAAAAGGGCAACTAAAATGATTAGGGGTTTGGAACGGGTCCCATATGAGGAGAGATTAAAGAGGCTAGCACTCTTCAGCTTGGAAAAGAGGAGACTAAGGGGGGGATATGATAGAGGTATATAAAATCATGAGTGATGTGGAGAAAGTGGATAAGGAAAAGTTATTTACTTATTCCCATAATACAAGAACTAGGGGTCACCAAATGAAATAGGCAGCAGGTTTAAAACAAATAAAAGGAAGTTCTTCACGCAGCACACAGTCAACTTGTGGAACTCCTTACCTGAGGAGGTTGTGAAGGCTAGGACTATAACAGCGTTTAAAAGAGAACTGGATAAATTCATGGTGGTTAAGACCATTAATGGCTATTAGCCAGGATGGGTAAGGAATAGTGTCCCTAGCCTCTGTTTGTCAGAGGGTGGAGATGGATGGCAGGAGAGAGATCACTTGATCATTGCCTGTTAGGTTCACTCCCTCTGGGGCACCTGGCATTGGCCACTGTCGGTAGACAGGATACTGGGCTAGATGGACCTTTGGTCTGACCCAGTACGGCCGTTCTTATGGAGAGCAGTGGCTGTTGGCCGGGCGCCCAGCTCTGAATGCAGCAGCTAAGTAAGGGTGGCAATACCATACTATGTAGGGTGACCAGACAGCAAGTGTGAAAATTCAGGACAGGGGGGTGGGAAGTAATAGGAGCCTATATAAGAAAAAGACCCCAAAATCGGGACTGTCCCTATAAAATCGAGACATCTGGTCACCCTAATACTATGCCACCCTTACTTCTGTGCTGCTGCCTTCAGAGTTGGGCAGCAGGAGGGTGGCAGCTGCTGACTGAGGGCCCAACTCTGCAGGGATCAGCGCAAAAGAACGGGTAGCAATACCATACCATACCATGCCATCCTTCCTTCTGCGCTGCTGCTGATGGTGGCTCTGCCTTCAGACCGGGCTCCCAGCCAGCAGCTGCCGCTCTCCAGATGCCTAGCTGGGAAGGCAGCGCCGATGCCAGCAGCAGTGCAGAAGTAATGATAGCAGTACTGCAATACCCCCAACAATAACCTTGCGACCCCGCCACACACCACACCCCTCCTTTTCTGGTCAGGACCCCTACAATTACAACACCATGAAATTTCACATTTAAATAGCTGAAATCATGAAATTTGCAATTTTTAAAATCCTATGACCGTGAAATTGACCAAAATGGACCTTAAACTTCTCAAAATACTTTGTTTCATCTTGAGTGGTCTAGATTTAAATGTAATAGAATTACAAGTTTATCATCAAGATATAGTTTGGATAAAGAAAACCAAGAAGTGGACCAAAATAGCATATTAACAAGTCTATTCAAATATCTTTTTAAAGCCATACAGTCAAATTCAGTCCTCACATACAGACACTTGACTCCTGTCAACTTCTGTGGGAGACATCTGCATTCATCGGAGAGCTGAATTAGGCCCATAATGGTTTTCTAGGAGTGATAACAGACAAGACCACAGCTATAACTTTGCCTCATCCTTGATTTTCCTGGATTTTGTCTGCACCATGAAGTTCTTGCATTGTGAAAGGAGTTACACAGGGATAAAGCTTAATAAAAAGAATGGTTCAGAATACAGATCAATAAATCAAACCACATCCCTAAGTCCTGCAATACATTCCATATAGAGACAGTGATCCGTCCAGAGGGAACTTATTGCAGGATAAAGACCTAGATCATAAAAAACTAACTGCTACGTAAGCTCCATAAATAATTTTCTACTGCAAGGATTCCAAAAAAAAATTAAAAGCCACAAAACACCTAGAAGAACTTAGATTGTACATCAAATACATAAACTTCCCATCTTTCCTTCTCTCCCCCACCCCCACCTCTGCCCAGCCAACTTATTTTTTTTTCCCCCTTTTTCTGCATACTGACAAAGAACATGTTCAGACCAAATGGCATATCTGAAGCTGTACAGTTCAAGAAGATAGCTGATTTCAACTATTCTTTTGTAACATTATCTTTTATACCAGATTACAGCTTGATCTAATTTGAAATGGCTGAGATATTAAAATGGGAAAAATTGATTTTATAATGCAAAGTCCGAGTCAACCTTAACTATAAACAGCACTATCAGATATACTAAAGTATGGTTATTTGAATGATACAATTTTTCTTATAGATGGCAAAGAAAGTAATTAGCTCAGAGGTGGAAAGATTAAAGTTTTATTCAAGACAAAATAACTGTCCCATTAGTCGTCAATAAGTCTCATGGATACCTGCAAAGCCATAAATGCCGTTCCCCATTACTGCAAACTCCATTTTCACCTACTTGTTTTTCATCTTCTTGTAAATATTTATGATGTCACTGTGGATTCTCCTATTATTTTACTACCAACTACATTGTAACCAATACCCCCAAAATCTATTCTATATGCAAAAATCTTAGCTGTAACTTGTCAAGCATGTATTGGGCACCTCAAGAATAACTTGCTAATAGAACATGTAGGATGCTTCTTTTTCAGGTTTTTTTCTTTGTATGATCTGCATGTTTTCTTGCCAACAGAAGAAAAAAGTAGAATATGTAATAATATAGCAAATACTTTAGAGGTGACAAGTCACATGGGAGATTAAAAAGATCCAAAGTGACAGAGCTGATCCTGAGGCACAGTTCCGCTTTCCCAGTTTTTTAAGAAGAAGTAATACTAAGACTTTAAAATCCATACACACACCAGGGATGGAGGGGGGCGGGGGGGGGGGGGGGGGAAAACCACTCAGCTCTTGGGTCACATTGTCTAGACCAACTGAGTTAAAGATTACAGAAGAACAACAGAACATTTGTTTTAAGTGTATGCATGAAGAACTGAAGTGGTCTCTGTATGAAGGATTTAAGAAGCTAATTGACAGCTAACTTGAGCCTAAAAATAACCTCAAGACTACTAAATTTCATAAACAGCTTTGAACAGAACAATCTAATAATTAGGGTCTTTTTGCACAAACATTCTTAGCAGAGTTCAGCAGGCCAGAGTGGGGAGCTGGGTCCAGCCTCTCAAGACAGAAGCCGTTGCTGCAGGGTGTGTGTTGGGCAGGATCAGCACCCCCTTCCTCCCCCCCCCAAAAACCCCCAATATTTTCACCAATTGCCTATGCCTCTATCCTTTACTCTAACTTACATTTCCATCTACATCCTCTCTGAATTTGGTCTTAGCTACAGATATATATTTCTTATCTTTTTCTAATCCTTTCCACCCAGAGAGACTGTACTTTTAAGTTGCCTCCACTGTATTTGCTTAGTCACTCCTTCAATATCTCTGAAGCTCCTTGTTCTCCCCATTCCTGCTTTTTAATGTTACTCCTTCGGACTTCACTTGTGCCTGTTCACCCTTGGCCTCAGTCACTGGGTACTTCTCATCCCCTCCCTCCATGCAGTACTATATCTGCAACTAATCCAGACTTCACTTGCGTGTGTGAACATTCATGCCTGCAAAGTACATTTTTGCATCTCTAAATGTTGAAAGCTACCAGTTTTAATTGTCAATTCAAGTGTAAATGCCACATGCCCATTGTGACCACAGCTCTATGTACAAGGGTGGCCTTCGGATCTGGAGAAGGGTCACAGAGGATTCCCTAGAGCACCCTCAAACATAATTGACGTTATATACAACAGGAAGGGAAAAGGGGGAGAGTTTTCAAGCCACCGCCAGAATCCAGCTGCTGAAGAAATGGAGCCAGGTGTCTGAGCAGGAGTCCCTGTGGTTGACCCACTAAGCCCCAGCAAAGGTGTGTGTGTGTGTGTGCGAGTGTGTGAGTGAGACAGGTCCAGCCTGCAACAGAGTCAATCTCCTGGCAACCCAAGGAGCACAGTTGGCCCTAACAGAAACAATCTGATTGGCTGCTAGACTCTACAGCCAGATACTTAAGCTCAGTAGCATCAGCAGTCCAGTGACTGCTCAACTCATTCTAGCTTGTAGCTGCACTTGGTTCTGTCCCTGCCTCTATCCTTGCTCCCAGCTCCTTCCTGATCTCTGACTCCCAGCTCAGGCCCCAGCTCTGTCTGACGACTATGACTCTGGCTAGGGTGACCAGACAGAAAGTGTGGAAAATTGGGATGGGGAGGGGGGGGTAATAGGAGCCTATATAAGAAAAAGACCCAAAAATCGGGACTGTCCCTATAAAATCGGGACATCTGGTCACCCTAACTCTGGCTAACTCTTCAGCTTAGGCTTTAGTCTCTGATTCTCAGCTACAACTCTTGGCTTCACACATGGAGCTGAATCCAGATGTGCAGATCCAACTGATGGGCCAGATTCTTGCTCCAACCACTAGGTCACACTGCACACAGCTTGGTTGCTGACTGTTTGAGCAGCCCAAAAGATTGAACAAGGGCAGTTAGTAGCTGGACTGCCCTTCAAACAGATTCCACAGAGGCAGTGGTGCCGGACACTGGGGGAATCCTCCAGACCCTACAGGCCCAGCTTACATCCTTGCAAGTGCAAACTGCAGCCCTACAGGCTCAAGCTATCCCCTGATCATAACTGTCTCCCCTGCTTCCAAAAGAGTGGCATGCTGGTCTCCTGGCCCCAGCAAACACAGGGGGCCCTTACAGAAGCTATCTGACTGTACCACATGATTGGCTGCAGGAGTCTGCAAGCTGATACTTAAGCTCAATAGTAGCAGCAGGCCAGTGGCTGTTCAACGTATTCTAGCCTGCAGCTGCACTTGTTCCAGTCCCTGCCTTCACTGCCTTGCTCCTGCTCCAGCCCCAGCTCCTTCGTGATCGGATTACGATTGCAGCGAACCCTTTGGCTTTGGTTTCTGACTCCCAGCTACAATCTTTGGCTTCACTCCTGGATCTGCCATATCTGGATTCAGCTATTACTGGTAGGCCAATCTCTTGCTCCAATCTAGGGCGACCAGGTGTCCAGTTTTCGACCGGAACACCCGGTCGAAAAGGGACCCTGGCGGCTCCAGTCAGCACCACCAACCGGGCCCTTTAAAAAAAGTAAGCTAATGAACTGTTACATCTCCCAATGAGGCAAGTAATTATTACCCCTACTTTACACATGAGGGAATGGAGAGAGGTTAAATGACTTGTTTAAAGCTACTGAGCAAGTCAGCGGCAGACCAGGATTAGAATATAGAGTCCCTTGATCTCAGTCCCAGGCTTATGTAGACACATTAACAGTATTTGTCCCCTCTAGTGGCTGGGCCACGTAAACAAATATGAGTTTGGTACTGTTTCCAGCAAAGGGACGGAGTATTAAAAGCCTTTAGATTGAGAGAGCATCAATTCCTGATAATCCATCCAGATGTTTATCATACTCAATCCATTAGAGTAAGGGTAAGAGGGCAGGGTTGAATTTTATAAGTTTTTTAGATAACGGTGGCTGAGTAGTATCATATATGCTAAGAGGAGGTGGAATTGCAAGAAGCAGTTGCATTAGAAAGTGATGATTTGGCAAGACATGGGCAAGATATGACGACACCCATGCTTGATGCCACCAGAATCATTTTGAACAAATCCTGTGTGGATTCCAGTCCCACATGAACCTGTGATCTCTGCCTGAGTGCCACATTTTTTTAAGAAATGACTTGATGAGAGCAGGAAGTAGATTTTTCATTTCACAAGTTCATTTTCCTGTCCTAAAATGGGATAAAAAAAAATAATCCAAAGTTTCACACAAAATGAAATTTAAAAAAAAAGTTTTAGGTTGAAACATTTTGATAATAATTCCAATTTTGACTTATATTATATTGAATAAAAGTAAAACAGGTCATTTTGAAACAGAAAACCAAAGTGTTTCAAAAAGGTTTTGGTGTTATATTATCAAAATGTTTTTCCTCTTCCCGTCTCCCAAGTTTTCCCCTTTCAAAGCAAACTTTTGTTAAATTAGACACCTTTGCAAAACATTTGGCTTTCAACAAACCTGCATTTTCTGGCAGAAAAATATTCCATCAGAAAATTTCCCACCACCTCTAATAAATCACACTGTAGATAGCAAGTGTTTACACACATGCATGCTTAGTTTAATTAGTTTCAAGGTGAAAACTATCACAACTCATTAATATGAAATGAACCCTTTTGAGACCCAGAACTCATAATTCATATCAGCCAAGATTCCTGAACTAAACAAAGTTTCCAAGAATCCAAATGCAGTCTGTGAGAAAGCAAGCATTACTCTACTCGGCTAAAGGGTCATTATAGTGACACTACCCTTAGGAATTATTGGATGAATTTTGCATGGTTGCACTAATCCACTGTATCCAGTTGCAGTTATTTAATAAACAAGGGATCTGCGTCTATATGTGGGGATGAGGAAGAGTAAAAGAACATGTGTAATAGCAAGAAGATCACAAAAGAAGAATCTAAAACCAAAAAAACAAATTCAACATGAATAGAAAAATGGATGTAAATATGCAATATACCCATCCTTGTAAATACTGTAACATTTTCAGTGAACAAATACACGAGACAATAATGGCAGCAGTTTTGTATTATGTAACTGTTACAGGGGGTCCCCGGTATATGTCGGGGTTGGATTCTTGAAAAAGGTGATGGATACTGAGGAATTTTTTCCCATAAGAAATAATTACTTGCCCCACCTCTTCCTGCCCCCCCTCCACCTCTGCCCCACCCCTTTGTGCCCTCTTCCGCCCCCCCTTCTCCTAATGCACCCCATCCCCACTCCTTCCCCTCCCACGCAGTGCCTCCTGAACACCGGGGGAAGCACCCCCAAAAAATAAATAAATAAATAAATAACCCCACCATGAAAAAGGTGAAGTGCCGGATATGTGGCTCAGGACCGCCGTGAATTGGAAAATGTTCCCCTATTGATGAGTGATGGATACGCGAAACAACGGATAAGGGGGAGACATGAATTGCCTTGTGAATTTTTACAGGTATAATTTTCAGAAAGTAACAGCATTCAAATCTAGTTATGGGTCTTCATGGGTTGAGTCTGATTTACAAAAGAAGTCAATCTAAAGTATGGTTAGGATAACTTGAAAAGATTCTCAGTGGACTTGAATTACAGTATTAGTTTGCATTGTTAAAAAATAACAAATGCTTAGTACGTGGTGTCAAAAATTACTCTCTGCTGTAAAAAGCCAAGGACTAACTATACTTGTAGTTTGAACTTACTTTACTAGAATACATCTTAAGGGCTTTGCTAGACATAGTTAAAAGAGCTCTGATAAATTAGTGTGAAAATGAGTGTATGGAGTTCTGTATGTTTCCTATTAGTGAATTAACAGACAAATTTGGCCTAGTAGTGCTCTCAGTGCACCATAAACACGAAATCCTACTGAAATTATATATTAGTTTCAACTGCTAGATAAACAAATGTTCCTTTAACATGATAGCTACCAGTTTTATTAGAAAATAAAAAAGCCTCTATACATTCATCTAACAGGAGGCATATGCAGAAAGAAGGACCAGCAGCAGATGGGTGGGTTTTTTTCACCTACTAAGATCATACATTTTCATTTTCCAGTACAAAGAATTGATGTTCACTTCATTCCATCATTGGTGAGAAATATGCTGAATACTTAGCTAGATTAGTTCCAGAGTGTAAGTACAAAGAAGAGCACTAACAAATAGTGTGTGCAGCTGGTTATGTACACTGCTTAGGAAAATTAATTTGCCAGGACAGAAAAGAGTGATGTTTTGGAACAATGTAACTCTAATTACAAATGTGCAAAGTGAAGAAAAATTTAAACACTAAGCTAATTAATTTTGTGTTTATCACTTTATGGAGCACATTGTTCTTTTAGCCATTATGTTCCAGTTGGCTCTCACACTTTATGTTCAGAGTTGGACATTATACTGTGCAGTATCATCATGCTGAAGAGAGTTTAACCTTTTGAAGGCCTGAGCCTTAGAGGTACTGAGCACCTTCTGCAAAACACCGCTGAAGTCTCAACTCCTGTTGAAGTCAATGGGAGGGAAATGAGGACACGTAGTGCTAAGCAGAAGGTGCTCGACACTTTGTAGAATCAGGCTCTGGAAAAAATCATGAATTATGAGTCTTTGAAGCAAATGGGAGTACAAAACTTAAGTGACATGGACATTGGTTTGTCTTAACGTAAAAACAACCTTTGTTCTGCGTACTATAGTATTTCTTTAAAAATTTGGCTCTCAAAACATTCTTTTGGGTTTCCTTCAGAAGGAAAATCTGCTAAGGTAGGAAATCTATAAAATGCAGGCTCTAGTTATGACTCATTACTATTGTTTCCTCTAACTTTTCTCACCATCTCATCCTGCGCTATTTCCCATGTTCTCATGAATGAAACACACTAATGGAAATGTCAATGTTTTTAAAATATCTATTGGTAACATTCTGAGAAACGTAATGAAAAATTTCAAACTGCACTGTCCATCTAGAATAAAATGCAATTTTTTGTTTTCTTTCACCCCAATAATGTGGGAGCAGGGGAAGTTTGCTTTCTTGTATAACATAAGTTCAGAAACTGTGTGAGCATTTGATTTCAGTGGTGGTACATAAACAAATACACAGCATTCTGTAAAGTTAATTTGTCTCACAATACCATTACATTAAAAAGGAAATTACATTTAAATACTCTTATTGTGCAATTTGTGGTACAAATCAGTGAATGTACTGAAATTCCAAGGCATCATTCCAGCCCTAATTTCTCCTGTTCTGTTTTAAGTTCAGTGGGGGAAAGTATGTGATCTTAAATACCATGAATTCTCATCTTCAGGGTTAGCGTGAATTACAGTCTATGTCAGGGATCTCAAACTCAAATCACACGAGGGCCAGATGAGGACAAGTACATTGGCCCAAGGGCCGCATCACTGACACCTTTTCATATAAAGATACAAAAGGCCCCCTCCCTGCCCTACCTCTACTCCACCCCTTCCATGAGGCCACATCCCTGCCCCGCCTCTTCCCCACCCCCATTCCAACTCCTTCCCCAAAGTCCCAACCCCAACTCCGCCCTCTATTCCAACCCCTTCTCCAAATTCCCACCCCTGCCCTGCCTCTTCCCCTGAGTGTGTGGCTCCCTGCTCCTCCCCCCTCCCTCCTGGAAAGTGCTAAGCGCTGCCAAATAGCTGTTTGGCAGCAGGAAGCGCCAGAGGAGCGGGGACGCGGCACGCTGGGGGTGAGAGGAGCTTGGCGGCCGCAGGAAATAACTCCGAGGGGCGCAGGGAGCTTGGCGGGCCGCAGCAAATAACTCTGCGGGACACGTGTTTGAGACCCCTGGTCTATGTGTACATCTAGGGGACATTTGACCCAGGTTTGTGCAATAGCCAGACACACTGGATAAATGAAACTTGAAAGCTTATTTTTCCTCTACAATCCACACTATGTTGTGTTCTTCACTTGTTATGTCAATGGAACTCCTTTTGATATCAGTTAAAGTTCTGTGTGAAAACAAGTGCAGAAAGTGTGCTACAGGACCAGATTATGCAAGGTGCTGAGCATCTCCTACATTTGTTCCTTTTCGGACTTTAACGAGAATTGGCAATCAGCATAGCATCAGGCCCACAGATTCCTTCCTTTACTAAGTTTACGGCATACTTTTAAACAAACTCAGCACTATCTTTCAACAATACATCACTCCTCTGCTGAGAGGTAACAAGATGTCATGGCCGCGCTGCTTGGCTTTTCATTGGGAAAGAAATAGTGACAAAGAGTCTGGGTATATTCTTAATGCAACTTCTTATATACACCCAGTCTTTGAACAGAAGTGGTCACAAATAGCACACAGGCAAACCCCTCTTTCAGGAATTTCAGCCCAAACACCAGTTCCCAGGGAGTCACCCTGATTCAAGAATTGACTCAAGTCAGAAAGCAAACTCCTCTGCTGTTCATTACCTGTGCGCCAAAGAAAAATACATCAGAAAAAAAACATCAACCACCACAGCATTTTCCTAATTAAATAAACTTGCTCAAGCACTAAGAAAGAGAACTTGTAAGACTATGTGTGTAACAGCACCATCTGGTGCCCTGACATGAGAGCAGGTTATTGTTTTTACCAAAGCAAATTACTTGGTATGCTCAAAGTTTTAGGACATTTTTTTCTGAAGTCAGATCACCTTAAATTATTCATGTAACTTAGTAGCGGTGGAGTGTTCCATTTTTTACTCTTGGATTAGATTAGTTTCAGAATTTGCAATTGGTACTTTTTTTAAGTTACTAAGTGACTAGCATTTGGAACAGCTCCAGTTCCAGTGCAGTTGAGCAAGCACTCCCACATCAGATGAGCTGGGGGCAAGTATTTGGCAAGGGGCAAATCTAAGGCAGACTGAAAATACATGCATTTTTTCCTCTTTTGTTTAACATGCCAGGAGTTGAGTTCAGCATTTTGCATTGATAACACCACTTAAACACTCAGAAGGCAAGGAAAGGAAGGCAGTTCAGGTGAGGGAGGCTTCAGGATCAGGTCCTTAATACATAAAATATTGTGCGTGCGTGCATTTATTTCACCTACTTTTCTGCTGTATATGTGACAGCTGCCATCTTGTCCAACACCAGGATTTAAAGAATGGACTCCTACAGTTGTGAGTGAGAGTTTCTACAGCTTGAGATGGACAGCCAGCCTCTCCAGCTAAGAGTCATAACAGACCCACATTCCTCTGTGCATTCAGAACACAAAACTTAACCACTAGGTTACATGCTTCCCTTGGACAGTAGCAACTTATCCAAAACATCGAAGGCCCACATGCTCTGTGGATTGATCACAGAGAGGGGTCACCTAATGCCCAATGGCCAGAGGGTTATTCATTCAAATCTCCACATGACTTCAGTGAGATTAAGACTTCAGTGAGGCTATGGGATCCAAATGAGAGAAGGAGAGAGAAATGTTAATTTCTCAATGTTAAATGTTTACTATCAAGCCTTTTACATTATTAAAAGGTCTTACCAGAATAATTTGAGAATATTCAGGAATGAAATCTGAAGTTTACTAGGATCTGAACAACACTATTGCAACACAAACAGGATTGCTTAAAGCTATTTGTCTGAAACAAAGTGAAAGATACTTGAATCTTGAAATATTTTTCTGTTCCATGTGTACTTTTCTTTCTGGATACCTTGTGTCCACTGCAAGCAGAGAACAGTTTTAAATTTCAGTATTACTCTAGGGTTGCTTGCCTGGTCTTCAACCTTTGGCTGAAACCACAGAGGGTAACATTTTGGTTGAACTCTGCAATCTTCACTGCTGTGTGCGGTCTGGTTAAAGGGATGCATTCTATTTTTCAGAACATTCAGGACTCCCTTAAGATAATGCAGAGACATGTACAGACTAAGTTATTCTGTAGACTTGTCAAGAAAGTACCACTGACAGTTTTGAGATAGTCATAATCTGCTACATGCAGTTTTCAACAGACAGTAATTAGTCATGTCATTTTATATACTGTAAAAAGCCTCTATTTAAAAAATAGTTAGTCACTTTATTTATTATAAGGAGGAAATGGTGCTTTATCAGTATGTTCTACTCTACTTGTCCTCCCCACCACATACAGAACTCCGCCCTTGTAAGCATAAACTACTGAGCCAAGTTGTCATGTGTGTAAGGTCTCCTCCCAATTTGCCACATTTCCAGCATGTCATGCTCTTACATTGTACCTAAACTTAACACTCAGATAATTAGTTCATGTTTGGAAAATGTACTAAGTTATTGGTTTTATGAGGCATCCAGTGTTTAAGTGTTTTCTGATGCATGGAACTAATCTTAGTCCGTTTCCTCAATTTTGACTGAAATTCAAGAATACTTTCCCAGTGGTTAAATGGGCCTGAAAAAGGTTGGTGTAGCACTGAGGTTAGCACCCTCCCAAACACACACAATGTTCTCATACTAGTTGTTTTGTGTTCGCTTACTTTTGTCCTTGATTATTTGTAGATTAAGAAGCAGCCACTTGTATTTTATTTCACACATGCACTAAACCAGCAAGCTGTGAATGGTTTTAAGTCAACCTTCGGGAGGTTTAGGTTGGATATTAGGAAAAAAATTTCACTAGGAGGGTGGTGAAGCACTGGAATGGGTTACCTAGGGAGGTGGTGGAATCTCCTTCCTTAGAGGTTTTTAAGGTCAGGCTTGACAAAGCCCTGGCTGGGATGATTTAGTTGGGAATTGGTCCTGCTTTGAGCAGGGGGTTGGACTAGATGACTTCCTGAGGTCCCTTCCAACCCTGATATTCTATGATTCAATACCTATTGGCTTATCCAAAGAGCAAAAGAAAGGTTGATGTTGGCCTAATAAAAATAAATAAGCCATCCTTGTTAGGAAACCTGCTCTCTCTAGAGACTGCCCCAAAGTTAGCACTGGGTGATGTTTTTCAGATGAATAGTTTATTCACTGAAAAATGCCATTTCAGTCAACCTCAAGCTATTGTCATATTTGACAGAAATTTGATTAAAAAAAAAAGTCAGGGAGAATGGCAGGGGAAGTTAGGCACTATTGACAAAACATTCAGAGGTGATGGTGGCAGATCCCTTATAACCTTTAGCCCATTAGTTAGAGCACTCACCAATTACGTGGGAGACACCTGGTTCAATTCCCCCTCTGCCCGAAGTGGGGAAGGGTGTAAAGAAACTTCAATAGTCATTCACATACATTTGAGAGAGAGAGAATGAATATGAATATGAATATATATGACTTTCTAAGCCAGTGGCAAGGGTACTCACCTGTGAGGTGGGAAATCCAAGTTCCCATCCCTGCTTGGATGACTACACAGTGGAACAGCTTCAAAAGGAGAAATTGAGAGACCCATAGCAGAATATACCAGAACTTAGTGGCTAGGGCACTCTGCAGCAACTCTGGAGACCCGCACTCAAATCCCTTCTCCACAACAGGCAGAGTGAGAATTGAGCTCAGAGTGCCCTCAACCCAGGTGTGTGGCCTGTCCACTGGGATAAAGGTTATACCTTCCACTCTGGCTGTTTTGTACACCTAGCCCTTCATTTCCTTTGCTTTTTAAATATAGAAGTGCCCAGGAACTAAACGATTCATTTTGGGTCAAACAAAATATTTCATTGGATTCAAAACTCTTTTCTGGTTGACTTTTCTTGATTCAATTAAATTTTTCAGAATTTTCTGAGTCAATTTGGGTCAAGTTGTTTTTTTAAACTACCAGCAAACAAAAAACAAAAAGATCAGCTCCTTACCCAAAGTATCCTCAAACATCCAAGTATAACACTGTTCCACCTTTATTAGGAGACCACATCAGTAAAGCACTCAGTCTTTGCCAGTTCCTTGAGTGGTTGCTCAAGGAAAGTTTCATTGTAATACTTCACACTTAGGCCTGGTCTACACTAGGCTTTTATGTCGAATTTAGCGCCGTTATATCGAATTAACCCTGCACCCGTCCACACCACGAAGCTATTTAGTTCGACATAGAGCTCTCTTTAAATCGATTTCTGTAATCCTCCCCAACGAGGGGAGTAGCGCTAAATTCGACATGGCCATGTCGAATTAGGGTAGGTGTGGATGGAAATCGACGCTAATAGCTCCGGGAGCTATCCCACAGTGCACCACTCTGTTGACGCTCTGGACAGCAGTCTGAGCTCGGATGCTCTGACCAGCCACACCCCGGGAAAATTTGAATTCCTTTTCCTGTCTGGGCAGTTTGAATCGCAGTTTCTGTTTTGACACCGTGGCGAGCTCAGCAGCAGTGGCAACGATGCAGAGCTCTCCAGCAGAGATGGCCGTGCAATCTAATAGAAAGAGGGCCCCAGCATGGACGGATCGGGAAGTCTTGGATCTCATCGCTGTGTGGGGAGATGAGTCCGTGCTTTCCGAGCTGCGCTCCAAAAGACGGAATGCAAAGACCTATGAGAAGATCTCTAAAGCCATGGCAGAGAGAGGATACAGCCGGGATGCAACGCAGTGCCGCGTGAAAATCAAGGAGCTGAGACAAGGCTACCAGAAGACCAAAGAGGCAAACGGACGCTCCGGATCCCAGCCCCACACATCCCGTTTCTACGAGGCACTGCATTCCATCCTAGGTGCGGCCGCCACCACTACCCCACCCCTGACCGTGGACTCTGAGGATGGGATATTGTCCGCGGCCGGTTCCTCAGCGGACGGGGAAGAGGAGGAAGGAGATGAGGAGGACGAGGCAGTCGACAGCGCTTACAACGCTGATTTGCCCGACAGCCAGGAGCTCTTCATCACCCTGACAGAGATCCCCTACCAACCCTCCCCAGCCGTTATCCCAGACACAGATTCAGGGGAAGGATCAAGCAGTAAGTGTTTTAAATATCTAAACATTTATTTATAACATAACTGGCATATTTAAAATATTAACAATAGCTAAAGTGCTTTCAAACATGTAAACATTTATTTAAAACAGAACAGGAGGATTTAAAATATTAACAGTGGGTAAAGTGCTTCAAAACATGTAAACAGGAAAGTCCAACAAAACGGGAATCTGTGCAAAGTGTATCATGATTAGTCTGTCTTTGGGCGCTTCAATATATAGTCTATTTTCAAAAAATTTCACAATGTCCGCTTCATGATTATACTGCCCCAAACGCTGCACTCTTTTGTCCCTCCAAGGGCACCTAAGCCAAAAACTGGTCAATGTATCCGGGGATAGAGGCGACATCCTCCGGGGAGAACTCCTCATAGGTCTCCTGCAGGTGTTTTTCAAGCCTCATGAGCAGGTTCCTGGGCAGGGAGAGCTTATTAGGCCCCCCGTGGTATGAGACGTTTCCCTGCCACAACGCCAGCAGGTACTCGGGGATCATGGCCTTGCAGAGCATTGCAGCAAATGGCCCCGGTTTCTGCAGGCTGTCCCGAAGCATCCGCTCCTTCTGGCTCTCCGAGACCTTCAGGAGGGTGATGTCTGGCATGACTCCCTGCTGTGAATTAGGTAGGGGAAAGTTAGTATTGGGACTGCTTGCCCGTCCCTTTACAGAACTGCAACCGCCGGTTTACAGCCACGCGGTTTACAGCCGTGAGGGGGTGGGACAGGGCCAGAGTTCATGCTTGCAGGATTGCTGCCAGCAGAGACTCGCATTGCTTTCTATGTGAAAGGAGGCCAGTGCCACTCTTAAAGTTTTAAGCAGCCACAAGTCTACGGCTTACCATGTTTGCCAGCTAGACAAAGTCCGGTGTCCTGCCCTGCTCCTCAGCTCGCCACAGCAAGACCGCAGGCACTGTAGGCGAGGGCCGAAAATTCGACCTTGTCCTCAGTGCGCGTGTGATAGGTGCTCTGCATGGTCTTGTTGAAAGACTATGTTCTCTGTTCACAGATACATTGATCTGTCTCAGGAATTCACTCCCTTTTTCCAATTCCCACAGCCCCATCTGCCCAGAGGCTAGCGCACATTAGGAGGAGGAAGAAGAGGACACGGTAAGACATGTTTGCTGAACTAATGGGATGCTCCCGAGCACAGGCAGCCCAGCAGACACAGTGGAGGGAGAACTTGTCCCAAATGCACCGGGCAAACATTGAACGGGAGGAGAGGTGGCGACAGGAGGACTGGCAGGCTACTCAAACGCTGCTTGGACTAATGAGGGAGCAAACGGACACGCTCCGCCGCCTTGTGGATGTTCTGCAGGACCGGAGGCAGGAGGAGAGAGCCCCGCTGCAGTCTCTCTCTAACTGCCCTGCCCCGCCACCAAGTCCCATACCCCCCTCACCCAAAGTCCAAACACGGAGGGGCGGAAGGGGCCGTGAAAAATTTCACTCCACCCCTGCGGACTGCTCTACCACTAGAAGGCTCTCATTCCCCAAAATTTGAAAAGTCCTTTCCTACCCGCCTCACACAAGACCCCGTCCAAGTTTCACCCCCCCGTTCCATGTGCGGTTGTTAATAAAAAATACGTTTCTGTTCATTACTGTTTCCATCCTCTTCTTTTGGAGGAGAGTCTGTCTGAAGGGGGGGGAAGGGGCTTGGTAATTGGACAGGACAGTCACCTTTAGCAGGGGGCAGGTCCAGCAGCAGGGCACATATACAGTGCAGTGACTAGTTATCCTGGTCAGTCTGGGAGGTGGTTTTCATGTTCTGTGTGGTGGGGGGGGGGGTGTTGCTCTGTGACTTTGTGGCGGGGGAGGGCAGTTACAGATCTTATGCAGCGGTCCTTACCCTGGATCACAGAGCCGCGCAGCAGGGTATCTGTAACCCTCCTCCCCCTGCAAGACAGTCACATAGCCGACACATACACGCAGTCCCGGCCAGGAGGGCTGGCAGGCTCCGTTGAAACAACCAGTCTACCACCGCGGAGCCTGTCATTCCTGGAGTTTAGAAGCATCATTTGCATCACAACACTAAACCCGCCCCCCGCCACAGTCTGCGTCCCAGGTTTAAAACATTCCCGCGAAAACAGTAATAAAGACAACGGTGTCCATTAACAAAACAGAACAGATTTTATTTTTTGGGAAGGGGGTGAAGGGGGTATGTAACTGGAGAGGATAGTCGACGGCAACTGGGTAAAGAAACGGGGGCAAGTTCAGCTTCTGTGTCCACAAACTGAAAAGTCACTGGGTACCCTGCTCAGCCTTGAAACTGGCTTTCAAAGCCTCTCGGATGCACAGCGCGTCCCGCTAGGCTCTTCTAATCGCCCTGCTGTCTGGCTGGGTGTAATCAGCAGCCAGGCTATTTGCCTCAACCTCCCACCCCGCCATAAAGGTCTCCCCCTTGCTCTCACAGAGATTGTGGAGCACACAGCAAGCTGCAATAACGATGGGGATATTGGTTTCGCTGAGATCACAGCGAGTCAGTAAGCTTCTCCATCTCCCCTTGAGACGGCCAAAAGCACACTCCACCACCATTCTGCACTTGCTCAGCCGGTAGTTGAAGAGTTCTTGTGCAGTGTCCAGGGCGCCAGTATAGGGCTTCATGAGCCAGGGCATTAGCGGGTAGGCTGGGTCCCCGAGGATCACTGTAGGCATCTCCACATCCCCAACAGTTATCTTGTGGTCCGGGAAGTAAATGCCTTCCTGCAGCCGTCTAAACAGACCAGAGTTCCTGAACACGCGAGCGTCATGAACCTTGCCCGGCCATCCGACGTTGATGTTTGTAAAACGTCCCCGATGGTCCACCAGTGCTTGCAGCACCATTGAAAAGTAGCCCTTTCTATTGATGTACTGGCTGGCCTGGTGGCCCGGTCCCAGGATAGGGATGTGAGTCCCATCTATAGCCCCACCGCAGTTTGGGAATCCCATCGCGGCGAAGCCATCTATGATGGCCTGCGCGTTTCCCAGGGTCACTACCTTTGACAGCAGTACCTTGACGATTGCCTTGGCTACTTGCAGGACAACAACCCCCATGGTAGATTTGCCCACGCCAAAGTGGTTCGCGACTGACCGGTAGCTGTCCGGCGTTGCAAGCTTCCAGAGGGCTATGGCCACTCGCTTCTGGACAGTCAGGGCTGCTCGCATGCGGGTGTCCTTGCGCTTCAGGGCAGGGGACAGCAACTCACAAAGTTCGAGGAAAGTCCCCTTCCGCATGCGAAAGTTTCGCAGCCACTGGGATTCATCCCAGACCTGAAGCACTATGCGGTCCCACCAGTCCGTGCTTGTTTCCCGGGCCCAGAATCGCCGTTCAACAAAATCCACATGCCCCATTGCCACCGTGATGTCCTGGGCGCTGGGGCTCGTGGTTTCTGACAGCTCTGTGCTACTCTCCGACTTCAGGCCCTCACGGCGGTGCCGTAGCCTCCTCGCCTGATTTCTCTGCATCTGCCTCTGGGAAAGGTGTATGATAAGGTGCGAGGCGTTGAGAACGGCCACAACTGCAGCGATGGTCGCAGCGGGATCCATGATCGCAGTGCTGTGGCGTCCGCGCTGTCACTGATCAAAAAGTGCGCGAACTGATTTCCCGCCGGCGCTTTCAGGGAGGGAGGGAGGGCGATAGTGACTGACGGATGATGACAGTTACCCAAAAGCACCCTCGCCACATTTTTTTACCCAGAAGGCATTGGCGGATCGACCCAGAATTCCAATGGGCAGCGGGGACTGCGGGAACTGTGGGATAGCTGCCCACAGTGCACTGCTTCCAATGTCGACGCTTTCCCTGGTAGTGTGGACTGACAAAGTCGAATTACTGTCCTTAGTGTAGACACATACGTTCGACTTTCTAATATCGATTGCACATATTCGATTTAACTAAAATCGAACTACTCTCGTAGTGTAGACATACCCTTATACAACACATTCCATCCAAGAATCTCAAAGTCAAATAATTGAATTCATTAAAATTTGTAAATTAATTTTCAGAACACCTCTGTGCTGTTGCCATATTATTTTAAATCTGTGCCTCAGTTTCACCATCTGTAACTTGTTCAGAGGAAGTCTTGGCAGAGCCAGGAATAAAACCTGTCTCCTGACTTCAGCTCTGGGTTTTCGCCATAAGACCATCCTTCCTCTCGTTATAGATTTGTGGCAAAATTTTGGGATAAATATCACTGCACGTTTACATTATGACAAAGGCAAATGTGAGGATGTCACTGATGAAACCAAAATGCTTATGTCTATTTCTCACTAGCCACACAGGTGCCATTTATAAAAATCTCTTTGGTAAAAGAAATACCATGAATATAAACAGCAATGGGACCCAGCCACAAAGTTCAGCACCAGGTCAGACCAAGCCCAAAATTTGGGGTTGTTTGGATCTAGGCTTTTGGATGTTATTTTCACATTGCTGCATTTTAAGGTCTTTCAGGTATTCACATGTACTAGTCAGACAGTAAATCACCTTAATGTAAAAAATGAACTGTGATGAGAAAACGTAATCAGTGTTTTAATCCAACTTCTCTCAGGTAAAGAGATTATTGCTGATATTATAAAACTAACACTCTGTATTTGAACTTAAAATGAAGGCTTTTTCTGTTTGTAAAGTGAAAATGGACACTTCTTGAGCTCAATTGTTTTCTGAAGTGAAGGAGCGACACCTGCTGGTAATATTTATGTGAACTGGCAAAAAGGTCTCAAAACAAATTTTATGTAGTACTTCAAATGGTTTCCACTGTCTTTTCGGGGCATAACAGTGTCTTTCATATTTAAATGGCTCTCTAGCAACTTCTTTTAAGAACTGACTTACATCAAAAGTAGTTTCTTAGTTTAGGCATTAACCTCAAAATCCCCCACAAAATTGTTGTGCAGAGAAGACTGAAACCAAACAATATTACATGAAAACCAACTACTACCAAAAATGCTTACTTCTTGTGCATTCTACATATGAAAAACAGATTAGTACAAACACGATACATTTTTATAGCTCATGTGCCCTTTAACCGAACGTTTTAAAAAAACTGAGCTGTTTCCCCCCTTCTGTTTTAAACATTTTGAAGTCAGGCTAATAGAATATCATGAAAATATAATTGCTAATTGGAATAATACAATGACCCTTCAAAAATTCTGAGCTGGCAAACCCAATTAGTGAACATATAAATGAATAGTTGGCTCCCTCTGCAGTGAACCAATAATAGCTGCACCTGCCCATTTAAGTGCCAAATTTCAATCCAATATCTTTATTGTGAAGATAATTGTACAGCACCCCAATTTCCTGGATAAAGGGTATTTTATTAACTATAATTTTATTTATGACGCTCTTTTTAATCAAAGATCTCAGGATGTATACAGACATCTCATAATAAAAACAATAAGAGTCATCCTCATAAATTACAGCAAGAAAAAATATGCAGAAAAATGGGGGGGAATGGAAAGGATTCTAAACATGGCAGTAACTGATTAGAATAGTATCTAGTAGTGCTTTTAATAAAAAAAACAGATGCACAAGCTTTAAAAATAAAACAAATTAAGTTTGTTAGCAATAAAGGTATTATTCGAGTTAGCAATAAAGCATTATTAAAAGCCTAAGTGGATATTAAACTACAAAACTACATTTGCACAGCGCTCCAGCCATAGACTGATCTTTAAATCCAAGCTAAAGTCATTAAATAGTTCCATTTTTTACATTTCCTCTACCATAGCAACATCACTGTGAGCGCCACACTGAACTCTTAAGATCCTTATTTCAAGTGCTGATTTTTGGTTTCCTGATCAGCTAAACTAAAGAAATGTATTTTTAACTCTCTATGGAATCCTGAGTACTAAGAAAGGTTACTCTGCTGAATTTCATATAAAAACTTGCAGCTCTGAAGCAGCTGGAGCAGATCAGGAAGACATCCAATATGGCAGAGTCATGCAATCTGCAAAACTCAGAAATCTGGATACCAAGAAATTTCCTTAAACTAGAGATAACAGAGGGGGGGGGGGGGAGAGGAATTAAATGAAATGGTGTTTGGGGGTTTTGGTTGTTGCAAAATGCTGATTTGTAATAAATTTGCAGGAAAAGGTCAGTTTAGACAAAACTTTCTCAGGTCTTAGGATGGAAATTCTGGATTTGATCAGAGAGAGACCACAGAATAGCCAATATCCCAGTGGTTACAGCACTCACCCGGAATGTGGGAGACAGGCTCAAGTCCCTGCTCAGAATCAGGCAAAGCAGGAATTTATTTAATATTGATTGTGCCAGAGAGAGAGAGAGAGAGAGAATGCTCTTCTTGATTCTCTCTCTCTAGCCCAATGAGCAGAGACTGGATCCTGGGTCACCCACCTCCCAGATAAATGTCCTCGCCATTGTGCTATTGTCTATCCTGAGTTAGCACTCCCTTGTTTTTTGTGAAAGGGCTCAGGTTTGGCTAAATGCAGAACAAAAATAAATTCAGAAAAATTGAAAATAAATTTGTGACCTGGGATTCTTAGTTTCTGGACAGCCCAGTCTTAAACTTGACTACAATTACAGAGAAGACTTCAGAAGTCAAAATACCTCTCCAATCTTCCTTGGTCCCCCTAACTGGAAGAGCAGATGGATTTCAAGATCACCTAATCGCTACAGACCAAAGAGTGGCATCATATAAATCAGCTCAGACAACAAGACATCCATTTGCAACCCCTGGAAACCAAGGTCCTCTATTGGCTGTGGCTACAGTAGGGAATTTTAGCAAAATACTTCAACTGGTGATACCACCAGTACAGCTGAAGAAGCGATACCAGTGTAGAGAACACTGGAGCACTTTATGGCTCTGGGAAACCACCAAAAGTTGCCAAAGCTTTGTGCACATAGGAGTTCCTACCAGTGCATGAAGCAGTAGGAATTTCTTGCTAAAATTCTCTGGTGTTGACATTGTTAGGAGAATAAAGCTGAAGGGAAAAAATATTGGAAACAGAAGTCACACATACAATATAGAACTCTGAGGCCTCCTTGAAGGATAGCAAATCGTGAGCTAACAAGCTTGTTTCCCAAATGGATCCCAAAACAAAAAGGAAATGGGAATACAAGAAAAACCAGAGCCTATCAGGAACCAAGTGGCAGTGTTAGAGATCTTCACCTTCAGCTTTCAATCATCACATAACTTTAAAGACAGGCAATTCATTTTACGGGCTGCCATAAGAGCACGTGTGTGCATGCACACTCTTATTCAAGTCAGGGGCGACTCCAGGCACCAGCGCAGCAAGCGCGTGCCTAGGGCGGCAAGCCGCGGGGGGCGGCCTGCCAGTCACCGTGAGGCGTGGGACTGGCAGATCATGCGCAGAAACGCCTCGGAATCCGCGTGACTGCCGTGCTTGGGGCGGCAAAAAACAGAGCCGCCCCTGACTCAAATGGAGAAAAACAGCCATTTTTTTCCAATCCAGCAAGAGAACTACTTAAAGATCAGAGTCCTAGATATATTACCTAAAATCAGCAACCCTGAAGATTTTTTAATTTGTTTTAAAACCCTGAAATCAAAGACTCAAAAGGCAGAAAAAATTTAACTCAAAGGCACCATTGTGTGTTTAATTAAGTGGCAATACTATTTAATAAGAAAAATATATTTACATATCCTAGTTAATATCATGGCTTTAGCTTCAATTATATATTAACAGGGGACATCTTTAATAATTTTATGATAACAACCTTTGGTGGGCCTAACTATGCTTTCCATGTAGCCTGTGGGACTGTGCACTAATTAAGAAGGGCCTATACAAAATACAATATCTTTTTCAGATGGAAATAGGTCATGAACATTTTTAGTACCCATTTTTCCTTATGTTCTCAATGTTCCCGATTCTTGAGTCTTGTACCTGACAAAGACAGCTAAATAGGATTAAACTCAGGTTCCTACTCAGACTCCAGGACACATCCTGCCTTAGGCTCTGATCCTGCAAGGTGAAGTGAATGAAGCTATGTGCAAGGGGAGGGATCTGCCTGCAAACAACAGGTTGCAGGATCAGAGCACTGCCAATTAATGAACACAACCAGTTTAAAGTGTGTGAACATAAAACTGATTGTGCCACAGTTTGAATATTACAATACTACAATATTACATACTGCTTGAAAAAAAATCCCTCACTGGCTAGTATAACAAGGATATAATAGAGGAGGAGAGAGGGCGAGAGTTTGATACATCCTCATTGCAAGTCAGGCTGGAAATAGTATGGACCTGATACAATGCCCATGGAAGTCAACAGAAAGTCTCCCATTGATTTCGATGAACACTGGATCAGACCCTACACTACTATTTCTGTACAGTTAATGTAGGTCCTGTGAGGACAATAAAACATTGCTCCAGTCATTAAAGTTAACTGGGGCTATTTAATAACCAGTCTTCTTTTGCCCTCAGCAGGGTATTGCATACAGTTTTAATGTGTTTAACTGTTCCAGTTAATTAGATATTGAGAAACTGATTGATGACTCAATAGCTCATCTGTTGAGTACCCTAGGAAGCAACAATATACATAAAAGAGCCTACTTAGAAGAGACATTAATCAAACTGAAAATGCCCAGCTCATCTCCTTGGCATTCTTTAAAATTCTGTACACAGAATATTACAATTAACAACCACTCATGAAATTGTATGAAAAGTGCTCTCTTGCACTAAGACAAGAAATAGCTAGAAACCTCAGATTAAAAAAAAAAAAGATTGAGTGGGCCAGTATCTGCTCCATCCTATAGAGAGAACTATTTTATGTATATGTATGTATTATATTACTTTGATCTTACAATAGGGGCTACTTTAGTCATTGTGGATGAAAAGAGATTAAACTACTAGGTTCGCCAGGGGATGGAGACCTAAGCCCTGAGGTAAGTGGGATACCGGGAGGAAACACAAGGAGGAGGGTGCAACAGGGGAAGCCTCCTGATTCATACTGAGAAAGTAGGGCAATCGACTAGGTATCTTAGGTGCCTGTACACAAATGCAAGAAGCCTGGGAAACAAGCAGGAAGAATTGGAAGTCCTGGCACAGTCAAGAAACTATGATGTGATTGGAACAACAGAGACTTGGTGGGGTAACTCACATGACTGGAGCACTGTTATGGATGGATATAAACTGTTCAGGAAGGACAGGCAGGGAGAAAAAGATGGCGGAGTTGCACTGTATGTAAGAGAGCAGTATGATTGCTCAGAGCTCCAGTATGAAACTGGAGAAAAGCCTGTTGAGTCTCTTTGGGTTAAGTTTAGAGACGAGAGCAACAAGGGTGAGGTCGTGGTGGCATCTGCTATAAACCACCAGACCAGGAGGATGAGGTAGGCGAGGTTTTCTTTGGATAACTAACAGCAGTTTCCAGATCACAGGCCTTGGTTTCTCATGGGGGACTTTAGTCACCCTGACATCTGCTGAGAGAGCAATACAGCGGTGCACAGACAATCCAGGAAGTTTCTGGAAAGTGTTGGGGACAACTTCCTGGTACAAGTGCTGGAGGAACCAACTAGGGGCTGTGTTCCTCTTGACCTGCTGCTCACAAACCGGGAAGAATTGGTAGGGGGAAGTAGAAGTGGGTGGCAATCTGGGCCCCAGTGAGCATGAGTTGGTCGAATTCAGGATCCTGACAAAAGGAAGAAAGGAGAGCAGCAGAATACAGACCCTGGACTTCAGAAAAGCAGACTTTGACTCCCTCAAGGAACTGATGGGCGGGATCCCCTGGGAGGCTAACAGGAGGGGGAAAGGAGTCCAGGAGAGCTGGCTGTATTTTAAAGAAGCCTTATTGAGGGCGCAGGAACAAACCATCCTGATGTGCAGAAAGAATAGAAAATATGGCAGGTGACCAGTTTGGTTTAACAGAGAAATCTTCGGTGAGCTTAAACACAAAAAGGAAGCTTACAAGAAGTGGAAACTTGGACAGATGACTAGGGAGGAGTATAAAAATATTGCTCCAGCATGCATGGGGTGTAATCAGAAAGGCCAAAGCACAATTGGAGTTTCAGCTAGCAAGGGATGTGAGGGGTAACAAGAAGGGTTTCTACAGGTATGTTAGCAACAAGAGAAGGTCAGAAAAAGTGTGGGACCCTTACTGAATGGGGGAGGCAACCTAGTGACAGATGAGGTGGAAAAAGCTGAAGTACTCAATGGTTTTCTTGCATGAGTCTTCACAGACAAGGTCAGTTCCCAGACTGCTGCACTGGGCATCACAGTATGGGGAGGAGGTGAGCAGCCCTCAGTGGTGAAAGAACAGGTTACGGACTATTTAGAAAATCTGGTCATGCACAAGTCCATGGGGCCGGATGCAATACATCCAAGGGTGCTGAGGGAGTTGGCTGATGAGATTGCAGAGCCATTGGTCATTATCTTCGAAAACTCGTGGTGATCGGGGGAGATCCCGGGCTATTGGAAAAAGGCAAATATAGTGCCCAGATTTTAAAAAGGGAAGAAGGAGAATCCGGGGAACTTCACACTGGTCAGCCTCACCTCAGTCCCCGGAAAAATCATGGAGCAGGTCCTCAAGGAATCCATTTTGAAGCACTTGAGGAGAGGAAGGTGATCAGGAACAGTCAACATGGATTTACCAAGGGCTAGTCATGCCTGACCATGATGAGATAACTGGCTTTTCTATGATGAGACTTCTATGATGAAATAACTGGCTCTGTGGATATGGGGAAAGCGGTGGACATTATATACCTTGACTTAAGCAAAGCTTTCGATACAATCTCCCACAGTTTTCTTGCCAGCAAGTTAAAAAAGTATGAATTGGATGAATGGATTATAAGGTGGACAGAAAACTGGCTAGATTGTCAGGCTCAACAGATAGCAATCAACAGCTCAATGTCTAGTTGGCAGCTGGTATCAAGTGGAGCACCCCAGGAGTCAGTTTTGTTCAACATATTCATTAATGATTTGGATGATGGGATGGATTGTGTCCTCAGCAAGTTTGCGGATGACACTAAGCTGGGTGGAGAGGTAGATATACTGGAGGGTAGGTATAATGTCCAGAGTGACCTAGACAAACTGGAAGAATGGGCCAAAAGAAATCTGATGAGGTTCAACAAGGACAAGTGCAGAGTCCTGCACTTAGGACAGAAGAATCCCATGTACGACTACAGGCTGGGGACCAACTGGCTAAGCGGCAGTTCAGCCGAAAAGGACCTGGGGATTACAATGGACGAGAAGCTGGCTATGAGCCAACAGTGTGACTTTGTTGCCAAGAAGGCTAACGGCATATTGGGCTGTGTAATAGTCCGGTGCGGGGGCCGGGCCCTCTCAGGGGCCGTCGGGAGCCAGGCCGCCTTACTACGCGGCCCAAATCAGTCCTCGGGCGCTGAAGGTCTCGGGGTTCTGACCCTCAGGCAGGTGCTAAACAACAGGCACACTGTCTCTGCAAGGAACTCCAGCCCTTGGGCAGGGCTGGGCAGCAAACCAGTTTTAAGCTCCGGTTCTTGCAGCCGGAGCTGGGCAGTTACAAAGTTAAATAGACCCAAACACTAGCTCAGGGCGGGGCAACACACAAGGGTCCAGGGGGCTCAAAACCTTCCTGCAGGCTGAGCCCCAATAATGCCAGTAGCTAAGGCCCGGCCCTCAATCAGGGCGGGCAGTGGCCCAGCAGTCGTGAGCTCAGCTCCTCTCAACCGGAGCTGGACCCACAGGACACCGGTACGTCCAGGCCCGCAGTCAGGGCGGGGCAATACACAGGGATTCAAGGGGGCTCAGGTCCTGGTAGCAGGCGCTGAGCACTAACAGAGTCAAGGAGCCCAGGCCCTTAGTTAGGGCGGGGCAACAAACAATAGTTCAAGGGGCTCAGGTCCTTGCAGCAGGAGCTGAGCACTAACAAAGTCAGGAAGCCCAGGCCCTTAGTCAGGGCGGGGCAACAAACAATAGTTCAAGGGGCTCAGGTCCTTGCAGCAAGAGCTGAGCACTTTGGGGCAGTCCTGGCCCTAGGCAGGGAGGAGGAGAGACTGCCACCCGGCGTGGGGTGGCAGGGAGGAACACAGGCCCACCCACTCCACTGTGTTCCAGCCCGGGTCCCTATCCGCAGCAGTCCGTCTGCCACGGGGTCAGTGGGGATCCTGACCGCAACACACTGACATAGGCTCGGGGTCTGCTATCCCCGGGCCACTTCCCATCTCCTTCTCCATAGGTACCTGCTCATCGCTGGGCTCGGCAGCGGGGTTCCACACCATGGGCTCCTCGGCTTGTTGAGGGCTGTCTAGGTTGGGCCGTTCCTCCGGTCTCGGGGACGCTCGGGCCACTCCTCGGGGCAGGCTCGGCCAATCCACCTCGGGGTACCTGGCTTGAGGGAGGCTCGGGCGGTCCACGTCGGGGTACCTGGCTCTGGGGAGGCTCAGTCCATCGGGGTACCTGGCTCGGGACAGGCTCGGTCTAGCAGGAGCTCAAGCAGAAGCGTCTGTCCTCTCCGACCGCTGGGCTCCAACTGAGTGCTGGGGCCTGGCTTTTATACTTCCTGTCCCGCCCCTTGACTTCTGGGGGGCGGGAACAGGTGGCGGTGACTCCACCCACTTAGGTGCCTGTTCTGGTTCCTCTCTCTCAGGGGCCGTCGGGAGCCAGGCCGCCTCACTACAGGCTGCATTAGTAGGAGCATTTCCAGCAGATCGAGGGAAGTGATTATTCCCCTCTATTCGGCACTGGTGAGGCCACCTCTGGAGTATTGCATCCAGTTTTGGGGCCCCCCACTACAGAAAGTATGTGGACAAATTGGAGAGAGTCCAGCAGAGGGGCACATGACTTATGAGGAGAGGCTGAGGGAACTGGGCTCATTTAGTCTGCAGAAAAGAAGAGAAAGGGGGGATTTGATAGCAGCCTTCAACTCCCTGAAGGGAGTTCCAAATAGGATGGAGCTAGGCTGCTCTCAGTAGTGGCAGATGACAGAACAAGGAGCAATGGTCTCAAGTTGCAGTGGGGGAGGTCTAGGTTGGATATTAGGAACAATTATTTCATTAGGAGGGTGGTGAAACGCTGGAATGGGTTACCTAGGGAGGTGGTGGAATCTCTATCCATAGAGGTTTTTAAGGCCCGGCTTGACAAAGCCCTGGCTGGGATGATTTAGTTGGGATTGGTCCTGCTTCGAGCAGGGGGTTCAACTCAATGACCTTCTGAGGTCTCTTCCAACTCTAATCTTCTATGATCTCTGGTTTTCTGGCACACTGTGTTAATATCTGGAATATGTAGGCCTCTGCTAATAAATCTGATGAGCAATTGAGACTTTAGCAATTATACCCATCTTAAAAATTATTTCTTTCTTGGAGGAAGACAGTAATGTTGTGTTAAAATACAAATTAGATAAAACGCATCCCAGCCTCTTCAGTTCCATCCTTATGAAATAAAGACTTCTCTGATGTCTGGTGACTACTGAACACAAGTAGTAAAAGTCTTGACTTTCCATTACAAAGTTGGCTCCTCATCCAGGATAGGTTTGATTTTCACAAAAGTGGAAGAGCCTCAAAGGATTTAGCTTTTAAATTATTTTATTACACACCAATGCGCTGTTGGCAAGAAGCCAGTAATTCCAAAGACCAGCACCTAGGCAAAGATTCCCTTCTCACATGTTAAAATTTTTAACAGAGCACATGTACAACAATATTTTGAAATAAATGACAATAGGCAAGTCTTCCCCTAGGATATGTGAGAAGAATTTAAAGTTATACATTGGATGAATTACCATTATGTAATTGTTTGGGGCGGGGGGGTGTATCTTCAGTCAGAGCAGTTGATCTTGGAAACAGCTAAAATCAGTTCTTCTACAACAAGAAGTTCCAGCTGAAGTTCAACTGACAACATTATCTCATCCAGGGCCCAAGCCTGCCCCCCCACCCCTGGACAGTATTTTGAGTTTTTTAAGTTAGACGCATGTTTTCAAAAATATGTTATCCCATTCTACCTGCAATTACAATGACAGAAAAAGAGTAGTGATCAAAACGCAATAAGACATTTGTAAATGGTAATGTATAGGAGGAAATCCTACAAACACATTGTTTAGAAAGCATAAAAATATCACAGTATGATAAAGAACAAAATATACAATTTGAAGACAGATGAAGTACTTTTCAGGGACCTTCTAAAAATCTCCCAGGCTGGGTAGTTTTAGCACCAACCTCCGTCAATCTTTTCTGGAGCTATGGAGTGTACTGAATACTTCAATCTTGCCCCATTCCCTTGATGAAAGAATATTACTCAGTAATGGTCAAAATCCAACATGACTGCATTCCTTAAAAGAATAATTCAGAGCAGTGTAGCTCGTATTGGCCAATATAATCAATCTAGACAAAGAAATACTGTCACAGAAATACTGGGTCTCTCTGACCAGTGAAAATTAGCAGTGGAAAGGATAATCTATCTTTATTTCAAGGGAAGTCACACATTCATATATTTTTCAAAAACTAATTGTCAATCATATTAAACAAAGTCAGCCATCTTTTAGTATTAAGAGAGAAAGCATTAGGGTTCTATTGGAGGACATTTTTGTTGTACTAGAGAAACTTCCTTTTAGATATCAATTTGCAACCTCTATCTAACTGGGCTACATTTCTCCCTGTGCACGCCTTCACTGGAATTCCTTTTGATCAGAGAATTTCTCTTTAAATAGCAGCACAAGGCAAGAGCATTCATTTTGTCACCTCTTCCATTTGTTCCAATCATTGCACAGCTCACAACAGTTAATGTTCTCCAGAGAGTCCGTCCATAATAAAGATATATGGTGAAAACACTGTTTTTCCTTCATATCTGCAGAATGAAGTGATTCTAGGATAGAGTGTTGTCTGATCTTCCAAGGAAGCAATCAGCTAAGTTCCCTCTAAGCTGCATGGCCAAGCAGAAGGCTATCAAGGGCTGCGCAGGTGCACAGCAGGGAGGCGCGCCTCTGTCATGGTCGCAGGTTGCTGCGGCAAGAGAGGACTGGGGGAGTCCTCTCTCTGTGCTGTAGCCCCGGGGCAGCCTGCACCCCAGACCCCTCATCCCTGGCCCCAACCCAGAGCTCGCACCCCCCACACACACCCAGACCCTCTCACCTAGCCCTGAGCCCCTCCCACACTCCAAACCCCTAGGCCCCACCCCCATCACACATCACCTCCATATTGGTGCACATAAAATTCATTCTGCACATGGATGTAAAAGATTAGAGGGAACATTGTAAATCAGGTATCTTGGTACGGTAATGGCATGCTAAACTGTATCATATTGTTCAGCCACTTGGCGGCACTACGTAAAATACCCTATTTAAACCAACCCCAGCCATACCTGTCGGAGCATTAAAAAAATCTTACGATGAACACATCTGGTGTGTGTAAGTAAGCTCTATAACCAGTCCATATCTGCTACGGAAATACATGGCAGGTATGGTCAGGTGTCAGACTTCTAGTTGACTTCCTGGACATTTGGGCGACTAGGTTTCCCTCCAGGACATGAAGGCATTAGCTTTAATAGGTGGAATGCCAAAGAACTGTCAGCTGTTGGAGATTTTTCCCGGGGCATAACACTAGTGGTTTTGGAACAGCTCAGAATTAAATTTAATCTACCGTCTCTGGATTTCTAGCTATACTACAAGTTAGCTATTTCCTAGAGTTAGTAAATGAAGTTCCATGAGTGGGGAAGATCTGATCAGAAAAATACAATCAGAGGGTAGCCATATCTACATCTCTGCTGTACAACTTCATTGAGAAATACTCATCGGTATACACCCCAAATTCTACACTTTATATTCAAGACCTTAAGATTCCTTTTAAAGATAATCAGGGGCAAAAAGCATTTGAATACCCTTTGAAGGCTGGATTTGCACATTTTACTAACTGAATTTCACTCAGACTGTATTTTCCTTCACATGCTAACAAAACTAATTCCAATCTATATTTAAGATGCTGCAAACATGATTGCTCTCACTCATGCATTATGTATGGAGCTGCAATTATATATGCAAAATAAGGATGAACCTATCTAATGGAAGACAACATTGGATTAAAAAACACAGAAGGAACTTTATAGAAACTATGAGGTATATGTATATAGATATCCTGGTTGCTAAACAATAAAAACCAACCAACCATCACTTTAGGCTCTAAAAATACTACAGTTATCTTCAGGTCAATCAGTTGCCCGAGATATTATTAGTATTTATATTCATAACAATTAAATTGATGTGAAGGAGTTTATTATACAGAATTTAATCACTCTTAAATATGAAGTTGTTAAAGACAGGCAATACCAAATATTTTATATAAATGTATAAAGTAAGCTCTTCCTTTGTGTAATTGCCGTAATACTCTGTTCTCTACAGTTTGTAACCATGTTGCTTTTTGTTTATCTGATGGCAATATAAAGTCAAAAAATTGAAATATCCTCTTCCAAACAGTACAGAACGGTCAGTTCCTTCAGCTGAATTTGCCCTGAGGATATTTCCCAAAAGCTTACCTGTCAGTTCAGGTTTCCCAAATAAGCAGGTATTCACACCAAACCAAACTCAGAGAGAAAGGAGATTTGTTTCACCTCCTGTTTGTTGGAATACAATGTTCAGTGTTTGAAATTATAGTTATCAAGCCTGTGACACACAGAGGATGAAAGATTGTATTTCTATTGTACATCAAGAGCTCAACCCTGAAAATATTTATTAGTTGGTACAGTGCTTACTAGGTTGCATAGTCTCATTGATTTCAAAACCCCTAATGTTTTATTGGTCTGGTCCAAATCTCTGTGAACTGACTCAAAACTTTTGTATCCCAAAGCTTTGGGATACAAAACACCTTTTCAACACATACAGGATCATTTTCTATCTCAAAATCTCAGGGAACTTACATTCTGCTCTTCCATCCTTCAGTTAGCCCCACCAACTTAATGCTGTCAGGCTTTAAACATTATCTGCAGATTCCAGCCTAGGGCTTCAATCCTTCAAGTACTTAATCCACGTGCTTAAATCTAAGCATGTGACTACAGATTGAAGGCAGTGAAAACTATTCACATGCTTAAGATTAAGTATATGCATTAGTGACTGCAGGATCAGGGCTTATATTTGGTGCCTTGACTTCTCTTGTCAGAGCAACATTGCTTTTTAGATGTAAGAAACTTTTTCAGCAAAGCACCCAGAAGAGCAGTTTTGGTCTGTTTAAGTTTACTGATCCTGTAGTTTATCTGTAGTCCACAATGGCTATAGTTACCTGTAAATTATACAATTTGTGGGCCAAACAATCCTTCAATATTTGCAAAAAAATAAGGAATCCCACACAGTGGTTCCACACAAGACATAAGTGTTACTCTGGGCGGGGCTGGACTGTGCATTAGAAGGGAGGATTTTCCTCTAACTGTATATTTGCATTCAGTTTATAGTATTCCAATAAAAGATGTCATGGGGAAGGCGATTATTCACAAGTTGGCACTTTCATTTGTAATGACTCGCAGAATCTTGTGCTAAGGGTATTGTCTGCTTCTAAAAGAAGCAAAAAATGTTTTCAGGCCTAATTTCCAGAAATGATGAACACCTGCGGTTCCAACTGACTTCAGATAGAGATTTGAGTGCTCAGCACTCTTGAAAGTTTTGCACTAGCTTTCTAGTCAGAACCAAGTTTTAAAGCCATTTTATTAAAACACCACAATTCAAGATATATGATCCAAGTCATGTGTATAGATTAGGAAGTATACAGACATGTACACACACAGATAAATGTAAATTAGGAACAACAAGGTCACAAAATGTACTATAGAATAATGAGCTCAAGACCAATTCAAATGGCTTGATATGAATATGTAATTCTTAACCATGCATACAAGTTCAAGCAATTTTACTTAATACACTGAGTAACATTCTAAACACTGAAATCAATACTAATAAAAGGGAATGTCAGAAAACATTTACAATACAAGCACAAATAGTTGTTTACTCAGTGCTTTATCATTTTTATCCTCTAATTTTATAGTACCACCTAGCTGCAAATAGTCACACATACATGAGTTCAATGGAAGTGGGATTCACCCCTTAACATTTGCAAAGTTCTTTGAAGAAATTAACTGCAAGACTGCACTAATAAATCCTAACACCGTTCTTTCACAAGCAGAACAAAAGTCTACCCAAACTGAGACCAGCCTTTAAAAAGCAGCCCTAACAATCTCAGGACAGTTAGAGGAACTTTCTTCCCTAAAAACTCCTGGTGAGACAGTGGTTCAGGTCATCATCCCTCTTCTACTCCATTTGGGGTAATAGACTTGATAATTTAGAATGGCTGCAATAAAGCAAAAATCACTTCTCATCCTGAGTCAGGGTAGAGATCCAGAAACTAGGCAGTCCCACCAAGTAGCCAAAGCCCAGCAGGAAATCTGAAGGCAAGTTTGGCAGCCTATTTTATTGGAGTGCAGTGTTGGGCAAATCATTTAGTTTCCCCTTTGTAAAATGAGAATAGTCAGTAGTGGCTGATGCCCATAGGGCTTAAACTGCCAGTATCAGAGCCTTTCTGCATTCCCCTGGAAAGTGAAGAAGTGAGGTTTTTTTACTCATGAAAGCTTATGCCCAAATAAATCTGTTAGTCTTTAAGATGCCACTGGACTCCTTGTTGTTTTTACACATATACAGGATACTAGTTGGAGAGTGTCATGGGGAAGCAATTTTATATGGGATGAGGGAGGCTAGGGGAGAAAGCTATGGGGAAAAAAATGAAACTCCCACCCACATTTTCCCCTCTCAGAATTAAAAACTAGAAACTTTACAGTAAGGGCAGAATGGAAGAAAATAGTATTTATCCCTTTGTGACCCCTTTGCTGTTCTTTACTATTCCCAACCTCATCCTCTCCAAATCTAGCTGTTGCCCCCTTTCCCTATCTTCCACACTCTTACACTCCCACCAGTTAATAGCATCCCCCCTGTAATCAGCCATGAGAGCCCAGCACATCCCACCTTTCCCAGTTCCCTCCAAACCAAACCCCACCTAAACAGGAGTACTTTCCCATTCAAACCCCAGACCCCCTACTCCCATTCATCTATCCTAGCAGGCCCAGTACCCCAACACACACCCCTTCCTAATCTACCCATAGCTCAGAAACTCCTCACTCATCTCCTAGAACCTCTCCTTTCTGACATACCTAGGTTCAGAACCAGGAGCACAGCCCCACCCAAACCATCTAGGCTCGCAACTCCCCCCTATTGCTAGGCTTGAATAAACAGATACCATAAGGAAGAAATGTGGCTGGAGTCCCTATGCCCAACCCCACTGGAACTAACCTCGTGATTATCAGCCTGTATCTGCTCCTTCTTCTTCCTGTAGAAACTACAGCCAAACCCTCTTCGTATAATAATCAGAGCACAGAGGACTGGTTCCCGTTACTTGCGGGGGGAAGCGTCTGTTCCCTCGTGGCAGCAAGCGGTATTACAGGCTGCAGTACAACAGCCAAGCTACAGCGACTACTACAGTGATTGTTATTGCGGCCACCTGCGGAGGCATTATTGGTAGAGTTTAGCACTTTCCGCCTCTAGCAACCAGCGAGCCTCTGGAGATAACGAGAGTTACCTTTCCTTCTAAAGGCACGTGGAGATCCTTCCATGAAAAGTGTAACATAAGTTCTAATTAGTATTAACCAAATAATTTTGGGTATAATTTTATAAACCAGTCTTTGCTTTGCCGCCACAAACTACAAAGCATGCTCTCTCGTTGTCAAAGTTCCCTAGTGGTGTAATATTATGAGTTGTAATAATTGAGCCTGTTTTTATTTGGCTACCTGCTTTCTTTTATCTACTTAGACCCACGCCCCAAACATTTACACAGGTGCTTTAAATCAATGGGACTACTGAGGCTAGTAAAGTTAAGAGTTTGCAGAATCAGAGTATTACTATTTAGGCATGTTTGTTGTGTAAATAGTTGCAAATAAAATGTTGTTTCTTGATGAAAAATATCTCCTGATTCTTTAGCAAAACTAGAAGTGTCCAAACAAGAGAGGAAACACTTTAATAATTTAATGGACTTTCTAAAAATCTCTTTCATATACTGATTTTCAATGCTGTAAGGGAGCACTGTGAAATGTGATGGAAGCTTGCTTTCTCAAAACCTAAATTTTGTGCCTAAATTGTTCTAACATCAATAGAAGTGCTTCCATGAAATTTCTTTTAGAACATTGCAACAGAGAATTATTTTTAAAGGAGTAACATTGTTTTGCAGGGCTTCCAACCCAAATATTTTAGCAACCTGCTCAGAAAACCAGAATGAAGCTGACTATAAATAAATGTAATATCAACACATTTATTTTCATGGCCTATAATGAATATTGTGCAAAGAGAAAACAACCAGAACAGTTAAAAGTAGGTTTTTAAAGAGTTTTCAATTTCAACAACCCAGGGTGTTAAGTTTGTTTATGGCTTTTTCAGTATCAGAATTTTAAGCTGATCTTGTCTTTCAGCCACATACTGTTTTTCACCAGTTTGACTGTACACTTTTAATAGTAAACAGGAACAGTAGTAAACAGCCTGCATTTCTCAGCTCCAACACAAGAGTGTATGTATCTTCCAATTCTTCATAAAAATTATATGAAATACATCAGCAGTTTCTTGCATCAAATTTATTTGAAAACAAGTATTCAAAGTGCTTGTGCAGTGTTAAGTATACCACAGAAAGTATCTTTATGTATAACATCAGTGCCTAAAGGAGCAGATTAAAACTTAAAGAAAGTTATACGTGTTGGGATCTAGTCATATGTTGATATGCTTGATGCTTACTTTTTCATGCATCAGTAGAGGTGGGAGGACTAGATGTGTTCCCCTGAATTATTTTTTTATAAATGGTTATTTCATAATACTGCAAAAAACACCTGACTTCATATAGAACTTTCCATTTTTAATATGCTTTAGTCACAATAACTATGAAATCTTGACCCTGAGAGATAAGAAACAAGTAGATGACCTAATACTGTACTCTACCCTGCAGTGGAGGAGCTATGAACATGCCACTCTAAACATGAGTGAGAAGTGTCCTTCTCCTAAACGTATCCCGCACTTGCAGTGAGAGTGAAACCAAACTCTCCATGCCATGTACTTTAGCATGATTGCGAAAACAAATTGGCGCTCTCTCTCTCTCTTCTCTTAAGGCTCTTCAGTCCGCTTCCCCTAAGGATATGGTGCTTTCCTTAGAGAAATTCCAGGATCTTCTTACACTGGGCAAAACTTCTAGAGTTAACATCTTTTCTTCATATTCTATGGATATTATTTATCATCTTTATTAGCAGACTGGAATATCCAATTTTTTTTGTAAGTTATGTTTGTGTGCATTTGTTTGATAGCAGCTCTTTTCCTTTTTAGTAAAAGCACTTCACACAAAGGCTTTAATGAGCAACTTTCAACCTGATTGAGGGAGGTTCTATCAAAGGCATCCTAACAAATGTAGTTGGTTGGCAGTTGAACACCAAACCATGGAAAATAAACTGTAAGCAGGAATTCTGGGAAATAATTTATCCATAAAGGAGACAGCAAGCTCCAGATTTAGTGCAAGTTTCACTACTACAGAAAGCAGGTACAATCATGAGCAAGAATTGCCACTGACAAGAGTTTACGGTTTATTTTTCTCTTTTGCATGTAGCCCCTTTTTAAAAATGTATTCTATTTTTGTAATAAACATTGACTACGCCAACCTTTCTGAAAAGTGCCATGCAGCTGGAGAATAGAGAACACATTTGCACTGCATAAAATGAGAGGAAGAGAAGGGCTTATTTACAATGCAATGACACTAGTGTAAGAATTTAATTGTGGAAGTGTTTAGTTACCAACTTATTGCCTAATTATTCAAAAATGGATTTTATTTATAAAAGGTTCATAAATGATTATTCAATGTTATAGCTGTGAGTTGTTTGCATTACTGATGGTTATAAGCACATCAGTGGAAAGTGTTATAGATGGTGTTGCAACCTGGTCCAGTCCTACCTCTGGGCATACACCAGTCTATTGCAAACAGCCCCAAATCCTGGGCCCCATGTTCTCCTAAATCCCCATGTGTGGGTAGTGACTGATCACCGTAGGTAGCTCAGGGTCTCTGAGGCACATGCAGGTGCAGGCCCAGTGTCTGACCTCCTTCCTGGGCAGTGGGACCCTGAAGTTGTTGACTGATGGCTGTTGCTGCATTCTGGGCTTCCACCAGCCGACTACCACTGTACAGCCACCTTACACCCTGCAAAAAGTGCCTCAGCCTTCCAGAGGCCCCAATTGCTTAGGCATGTTCCTGCAGAGCTGACCTGGCTGTAGGGGCTCTGGTACCTTGATTAAACTCTTCAGGGATAACATAGCAGGAAAACAAGGAACGCAGGCTTAGCAAAGAAATGTTTAACCACAATCACAGTCTAATAGCAATAGAGTTACAGTTCTATGAAAATCAATAGAAACCTGTAAAGCAACCCCTCTGCTCCAATCTCTCCCCTCCTGGGAGTCCTGACATTGGTCAGCATTCTTAGACCAGGCAGTCCTTCCTGCCTTCTTGGCTTGGTCCTCTTGCACATCATGGTTGTCTGTCCCTTCTGAGAGAAGCATCCCTCTTTTATAGGGTTACCATACATCCTGGTTTTCCAGGACATTGCCTCTTTTTTGAGCCTCTGCCTCATCCTGGCAGATTTTTCAAACAACCAATGTCCAGGATTTTTGCAGAGCAGATGCTGCAGCTCCAAAACAGCTCCACTTGGTCTGCTTCCCGAATGGTCCATTCCCCTGCAGCCACAGCTGCCAGATCCCACCCACCCAGCCCCCAGCTCTGGGAAGGGGGTCCAACAGGGAGTGGCTGACTGATGGCTGTTGCTGCATTCTGGGCTTCCGCCAGCTGACTACCACTGTGCTGTGACAGGGATCGACACTGCCCTCCCTCTCCAATTCACTTTCCCGCAGCATCCTCTTTTTGGGAACCTGAAATATGGGAAGCTTCCTGTTTAAGTTGAAATTCTGAAGCCATTTTAGGAAAGAAGCTCAGATACATAGAAAGGACAGTTTATCCTTGAGGAAAGCCAGGAGAATAGACATGTTTATCAATTTGATTTTTTTGTTCAGATGTGTAAACGTTAATCTTAGTTAACAAATGGCAGAAGCAGAGACCAAGTGAATATTCCTTTACCACCAAAAAAGGGCAAAATATTTTCATATAATTGAGACAACATAATTGAAACTTTTACACATTGCTTTAACTTCATTAACATCTATCAATTTTAGCAATTACAAGATTCTGTATCAACAAGGTAAGATTCTTTATACTTAGGAATACTGTTAAAACAGTTTATTAAAATGCATTTTTTAAAATGCTCACAGTACAAAACTTTTTAGCGACCCAAACTGTGGGATGTTTCTCTCTGCAGCAAAGCAGACAAGAGCAAAAACATTAAGTGTACAGAAATCAGGTTGGCAGAACCCCACTAACAATCCCTCCAAAAAACCAAGTGAATACGAAGATATATTGTATATTTGAGCGCAGAACTACAGATCAGCTGCTTTACACTGTATGGTCAAGCTTTTCAAGAGCAACAATTGTGTATGTACCCAACCTGAGATATCTTACAAAGGCCTGATGTTTGGAAATGGAAAGTGCTGAGCACCCACCCTCTGAAAAATCAGGGCTCTTTAAAGTGTCACAAGTTGAACACACAAAAAGGAGGAATCCAAAAATCAAGGCACTTTTAAAAATCTTGGCCTATGTAGATGCTTATGCAGATTTCTTTTATCACATAGTCCAGTGCCCTTTTAAATAATGCTATTAATTGTATGCATGGAGGTATGATCCACTTTCTACCCTTCTCACAAGGGGAAGGAGCCACACAACAGGAAAAGCCAGTAACAGCGCAGACACTAAGTTGCCATTTAGAGCGACCAGATAGCAAGTATGAAAAATCAGGACTGGGGATGGGGAGGCAATAGGTGCCTATATAAGACAGTGCCCTGAATATCAGGATTGTCCGTACAATAAATCAGAACACCTGGTCACCCTATTGCCACTCCACATGGATGACCTAGGATTCACAGAATTAGAGCAAGAATTTTCTGCATATCCTAAGGGTATGTGGGTGGCAGGCTATGCTGTTATCCCTCCGTATAAGGAACAGGATGCAGGGAGGAAAAGGTGGCCCTATGCAAACTGTTTGAAAGCCTTTTCTTTTTAAAAAAAAGTTGCAGTCAACTCACTTACAACGTAGGTTTATCATAGAGGATCTGATCAATGGCCAATCTACTGTCCTGTCTTTGATAATTACTGCTGATACTTTAGGGAACGGAGAAATATATTTCACAGTGGACAATTATGGAATAATCTGCCCAAAAAAGGATATTCCTTGCTGAACCCAAGTATCCCATGCAGTTTTATATTATTTTATTTTATCTAGTAAAACTGACTATGATTTTATATCTATATAAATGTTTAATCCTTTTTTAAATTCTGCTATTGACCTCAGCTCTTGGGGTAATGAACTTCACAGACTTACTATGAATTGTACAAGATAATATTTCCTTTGATCAGGTTTTTAATTTGTAGCTTTCCAATTTCACTGAATGTCTCCTTGTGCTTGTACTGTGAAAGAGTGAAGGACAGTGGCCACTTTACCTTCTGTACACAACTCATTTTGTATACTATTCTACAACCTATTTGTCTCTTTGCTAAGTAGTCCCAATCTTTTTAATTTATTTCTATGAAAGTCTAATTTTTGTTATTTTCAGAATTTTACTATATTTTAAATTTTACTTGTCTATAATACTGAAAGTCAAGAAGTCCAAATATTTTACAAGCAAATCATACATTTTGTACGTACTTTTTTATTTTGGATTACTCTTGCTCATACCTTTTTTTAAAAAAAGAACATTTTTATTATATATATTGCACAACACATCCTAAATGCTTTGAGATTATCTTCTGACTTTAACCCAAAATGATTTATTTGTACAAGTGTGAGAAAAATTTACACTTGGTTAATATTAAGTTTTTCCAAATAAGCAAAAAAATTGCCAATTTATATGCTAGAGGTATTTTTCCACTGTTTTATCCTGCTTATGATTTCTACTGATATCTGTGTTGTAAACAGCTCTTAAAAGATTTGTGTGGTTTTTTTAAACACAAAACACATACTCTTGTTAAATCAGTGGCACATTCTTGTTAAATCAATATTACATAAATCTTTCAAATAAGGAGTTCTGTTCAACCAACATCAAATTTGAGCTGGAATAGTACGAAAATACTCCTGATTGATGGCTCATGGATAATGATGAACAACAATTTTGAGTGGCTTTTGATGCTACTAGAAAGGAAACAATCTACCTTAATGCAGCATTCTAAACTCACTTATTTAGCAGCAGCTGAAGAATACAATACAATAGCCACAGTGCCTATGAACCTGCAAGTACTCCTACATTTTTGACTACAACACTGAAATTTGTGCATTGCGCTTTAGATAGATTACATAAACACTTTGATAATAAATTTTAAAATAATCAGACTATGTTCTGGTTTTACATGTTTATTTATAAGAAACATATTTTTCTACCCACATGGCCAACAAAAAAAAGTTAATTTTTCAAAAATTTTAAACCATCAGTTTACGTTTCCTGTAAGTTTCAGCATCAATGTTTTATTTAAAATAATAATAAAAAAAAAAGTCTAAATTTCAGCTGTTTTTTTTCCTGCTCAGTTAGAGCCAAAGAAAACAAGTACCTTTGACTGGAGAGCTGCGGGGGATAGGAGGAGAAAGTGATAAAATTTATTCATAATATACAAGTATAAAAATATGTTGCTTAGGATTCAGTATAATAATTTAATAACTTTTTGCTGTTTCATAAGTATCTGGGAACGGAACAGATACATGTCCTGATCCTGTCACAAGAGGTAGAATGCCAGCATTTGGTACAACGTTCCAGGAGAGAGTCAAAGTGACATTTCTGTTTCCCCTGTAAAATCAAAACAGATCATCAGAAGAAATACTCAACTTATAAAGACGTAAGTTACCTTGAATATAAATACTTTTCTGTGAGCCAAAAATGATGGGCATTTTAAATTTACAGTTTGCATTCATTTACAATATTTGCACAAAGCTACTGCATGGAATATGACCTAGAGTCCGGATAACTCTCCTGCAAAGTAGTTGAGGGTTCTCCACACCTTGCAGGACATGACTCTAGCTCTGCAAGCACAGGGTGAAACCTGGCAGCCAACTGCTTCTGGCAGCCACTTGCTTTTCAGCCCACTGAACTGGGGGGTAGACCGTGGAGGTCTGGATCTCTACCACATAGCACATCTCATCAGCTGCTTTCTGAAGATGTAATAGTCTTGAAACAATTATAAGATTTAAAAGAATGTAATGAGCTGTTAAATATTCATATTCCCCTTTACTTACCTCTCTCCCACTCCTACCTCAGCAAGACACAAATATCCAGAGTACAGAACAGCTACACTATAAAGAAATGTAATTTACTCACTTGAGACCATTTCCATCATCAAAGAAAAAGTATTTTGATTTCATGTCTTTTAGTAACAGCTTTGGACTATCTCCTCTCAAAACGATCTTGTCCCAAAGGACAACCTGGTTCAGGGCCTACAATTAAAATTAATCACTGAGTTAACACAATGAAGTATATCTGATCACTGGAAATTACAAAGTATTACTGATTCAAGAAACTGAAATTGCAGAGCATAAACTTTGTTTTACGGATTGCAAGTGTTACAGAACTATGTCTCACAAGAACAAAGGTTTACCACCAAAATATTTAAATATGGTAGAGATAACAGATCTGACAGAACCTTATTTTAAGGATAGCAGATTTTAAAGACATACCAGTAAAAAGTATGATGGGTCAAGGATGTTAGTTTTTAATTGTAATTACAACTGTAAAAGTGATTTTAAACTATATAACTTGTATTTAGACATTGTCTCAAGAATGAAAGACTTGAGTTGTACTGAAATCAAATCCTATCATTTTGTTCAAAATTTTCAGTGTTTTTTTTATGAAAGATTACTGTATTCAGATTTGTAAGTATAATTCCAAAAGAATAACTGCACCTCAGTAAGGTGTCCTGAATTCATAAGAGGTTTTATGCATCTCTTCTGAACTACTTACTCAGCAATGATGATCTGCCATATTGGGGTACTCAGAATTTTGTCTGGTGTCTTCTGATACAATTTGAACAAGGGACTAAAATATACCATTATAATGTACCAATTGATAAGAGCTGGCTGTTTATAAACTGAACTTATGAAATATAAAACAAGATAATGGACTCTTAAAGCCCAACTAATGAAACAGAGAATTCTAAAAACTGATTCATCAAGTGCAGTTGTGCTACCAGCATAGATGGAATATTACTTTATTTAAATGGTCATTAAAAGCAGATTAGGTGGTGACGTAGTCTTGAGAATTAATTTTAAAAATCATTTTACGAAAATTCTGACCTTTCTACAGTGGTAGAATAGCTGTACCAGTTGAAACAGTTGAGAACAGCAGTTTTAAGTGACAAAGTTGTATAGCATTTTAGCTATGTCACTATTTCAGAAAGTCAAAAGACGTAACATTTGGAATTCTTACTATTAAATATCAGCAAAAGCAAAAGTCAAAGATTGCAGGAATAAGTCAAAGTAGTATGAAATTTTTGTACCATAATCTTTCCTAGGATGGATTACAGCATGTTAAATAGCAGCTAAACCAAATAATTTTAATTGTTTAAATTTTCTATTTCATACTTACATTGTTTTTTGTTGAATATTCTGCAGATAAATACAGAAATAACTGTTTAACATTCCAATCAAATATAGTTTGCAGATGTGAGCAAGTTAAGGAAAATGGTATACCAACTTTATTTTTAAATGATATTTCTACCAAAAAGTAGAACATAGATCATCTCATAATCTAAGTACAATATAATTATAACATTTAAGATATTTTCCTACATGTCAACATAGCTGATGTTATCTGCTCTCCAGGGCATACTACTTAAAGGGTGTTCTATTTTTAGTCAATATGAAAAAAATTAAAGGTAATCAGTATCTCTTTAAAAGCATGAGAAATAGTTTTTTGTACATGTCTAAGAGTAAGACTACGTTTTAGTCACTGGTATTTTTAGTAAAAGTCATGGACAGGTCACAGACAGTAAACAAAAATCCACTGGCTGGGAACCACGGCCAATGGGAGCTGCAAGGGCAGTGCTTGTGGGAGGAGGCAGCACGTGGAGGTAGGAGCTGAGAGAGGGACGTGTTGCCGCTTCCGGGGAGCACCCCCAAAGTAAGCGCCACCCAGAGCCCTCACCCCCTCCTGTGCCCCAACACCCAGCCCCCCACCCAAAAGTCTCCTTCTGCTCCTGGGGGTGGAAGAGTGGCCCAGACTGCCCCAGCAGCGGCCGGTGCGACTGGCCCCGAGGCTGCCTCAGCTGCTCAGGCAGCCCCAGAGCCAGCTACACTGGCCTCTGCAGAAGTCACAGAAGAGACTGGGACTAGGGGTGAGGTAGAGGGGAGACAGCTCTTGCAAGGAGCTGAGGCACAGAGGGAGAACTGGGATTGGCTGGGCAAAAGAGAGTGGGATAAGGAGCCAGAAGGGGAGAGAAAGGAGGAGCCAGAGTAGAAAACATTAAGAAAGCGAAGAGGAAAATAAAAGAAACGCAAAAACAAGAGACAGGCAATCAAAGATAGAGAGAAAGGGGAGAAAGTAAGATGGGGAGAAAAACAGAGGACAGAAGTTTTGATATAATTGTGTATGCTGCTCAATAAATTATTTCCAGTGAGTGATGATAAATGCAACTGATATTTAATATTTTAGTAAATAAAGGACCATGTCTGCCCTCAATCTTTTAACAAAAATACTCCCACTGACATCCATATTATAGGTCATTAACTTTATAATCCAGGCTTTCCTAACAGAATGAATTTGAAACCCATGTCATAGATCTTTAAGTATTCATAAAATATACATTACATAAGCAATTCCTATGATTAACTAATTCTCTCTTTACCGACCTACACCCATACCGTGGCTCTCCATGTTAAGCAATATCATTCCTCCAATATTTGTCGTGAGGATGCTACAGCAAGAATGATTGAGAATGACAGAGCTAATCCTGAGCCTACCACTATATACAGAAGACTTCAACCACCCACGAGCATGCTTGTCATTGAGGCAATCGTTGTGGGCCTATCTGTCCTGACCAGATTTCTCTGCGATGTTGATGCGGTGTGAAGAATGGGCTGCAGTTGATGTCAGATACCAGTCTCTTGACCCAACCATGTGTGTACCCAGCTTTATTTGTCACGCTGCTCATGGGCCTTCTGGCCTGATTTCAAACAGGCCAGGGTAAATGGGCAGCCAGCCTTCACACCTGGGACCAACAGAAAATCCTAAACGCGTCTGTGGCCAAACACATCACATATTACTGATGACTGCACTCTGACCAGATTTAATGGTGGCTGGAGGACTCTGCGCTTTGCTGATGAGGTTGCCATAAACTGTCTTGGTAAGCTCTTCATCCGATAAGAACTACAGTAGAACCTCAGAGTTACGAACACCAGAGTTATGAACTGACCTGTCAATCACACACCTCATTTGGAACCAGAAGTACACAATCAGGCAGCAGCAGAGACAAAAAAAAAAAAAAAAAAAAAAATCAAATACAGTACAATACTGTTAAACATAAACTACTTTAAATAAAAAAAGGAAAGCAGCATTTTTCTTCTGCATAGTAAAGTTTCAAAGCTGTATTGAGTCAATGTTCAGTTGTAAACTTTTGAAAGAACAACCATAACATTTTGTTCAAAGTTATGAACGTTTCAGAGTTACGAACACCTCGGATTATTTGTAACTCTGAAATGTTTGTAACTCTGAGGTTCTACTGTATTTCTCTCCTCAGCCAATACATTCTCTAATTCCATTTACTTTAAAACACTGCTTTCCAGAGATATTGGTGGTTCTCCTCAAACTTTTTACTTTCTTAAGGTCTTCTGGTTTAAATATTTGAGGACTGGTTTCATACATTACAATCATAACCATTACGGAAGTGGTGTCAACAATATAGCAGAGTTTATATTTTAAGCATTAGTGTTTTTATAAAGGATATCTGCAGTAACATCAAATGTAACAAATCCTAGATCACTTCGTTCTCTAGGCCCAGTGAAGTCTTCCACATTTTTTCTAAAAAAAAAAAAAAAAAGCAAGAACACAAAATTAGCACAGTTTGCATTATTTGTTTTATGTCAATGAACATTCTTATTGGTTTCCGTTGTACACTTTCCACCATTTTGATTGATTGATACACCCATTTATTATACCTTGTCTTAATCAGATGGTAAGCACTTTAGGACAAGAACATTGTTTTACTGTTTGTACACTTCCTAGCACAATGGAGCCCTTATCCTGATTGGTGCATTTAGGCACTATTAGAATTCAAATGATAAATAAGAGTAATAATTTATGGACTTTTTCCTGCCTACAGAGACATGGGCAGCTCAACTGTACTTCATTTGATTTTAGTCAAGGATATGTAGCCATTACCAACTAATCAATGCCAATTTGAACAACTGCAGCAGCAAAGTCAGTCATTCTGGTTGTACTACTATTTTCCGTCATACCAACTGATTTTACATCACAAAGAGCCCCTTAGCCCATCTACATTAGCCACCTGTTAACCCTGATTTCATATTTGTGCTGCACACACACATTGTAAAGTTCTCCCTTGGCATGTAAAATCCTCAAACAAAAAAATACTACATTGGTTCAAAGTTTATGCTCTCTCCACAATATTAAGTCATCATGCAGTTAATCATGACATAATTTGGTTGACAATGGATAAACCTCACCACCAGAACTTCAGGAACGTTGAACTTGACATTACGATTAGCTCCAGATTGAAACTGAGCTTATTCAAATCTCCATGCATAAAAACAAAAAAAACAGGCCCCTGAGCTTTAAAAACAAAAAATTAAGTTTGCTACATTGATTAGTGCCTTCCTTACTTCAAAAAGAAAGAAGCTAAGAAAGCCCAAAGTTTTGTTTTGAAGATTGACTACAGACTGTTCCTTCCCTTCACACAAACTAACATATCTTCACAGTATATGCACCTACATGACAGGTGCATAGAGTCACTGTCAATCTGTTACAGGAAGAATCCACACATTAAACTGGGGTTTGGCCAAAAGAAACCATTGAAAAAAGACGCAACTAGAGAGATCCTCATTATGCTGCTCCAATTCCATTCCGACTGGGTTACTAGTTCAGTTTTAAAAAATGTGGCTTACAGAGATGAAAGACATTTAGAGACATTTAAAGTTTGTCATCACACTTTTTAAAAGACAGCGATTAAAGAAGGGACGGTGGCATGTTGGAAAAGGTCTAGCATTAAGTCTGACAGAAGCCAATCAAGGAATTTGAAATCAAAAGAGAATATTCCCCCTTGTCAACATGTCTTGCCTTCATATAAAGCAGGAGTCTTGGTGTGTGTGACTGTGTGCAATTTATGCACTGCAACAGCCTTCACACAGAGAACTGGCAGAGAGGAGGAGAAAGGACACCAGTACAGCAGAGTTGACTGTCGTGGGGTTCCCTCATTGGCCCAGACAGGGGGAAGTGAGAGAGCCGGAAGGAAACTGCAGAGGCAGACACTGACTGTACTTATTCTAGGCCCAAGCTACAGAGAGGAGACGGGGGGAGTTGCGGGGGGCACTGATGTGGCAAAAGATGTTTAACGTCCCCCTAAACTATCAGGACAGGCAGCGTCCCTAGATTCCCATGCCACAGCCCCCTCGTTTACAGGTGCTGGGTGCGGTCCACCCCCCCGGGCAGGGGGCGCCGGCTGCTCCCCCTCCCCGCAGGCAGAGTTTGGCTCGGGGCGGGCACGGAGGGGCAGGGCCCCGGGGCCGCACTCACAGCATGACCCGAGAGACGGCGATGCGGACGGGCACGCTGCGCTCCTTGAAGGCGGTGGTGATGAAGCAGCCGAAGGTCAGCGCCGCCATGACGCTCAGCGAGAAGGCGAAGAGCGAGTTGGCCCGGGACAACACCGTGTTCATCTCTCCGCCCGGCCCGGCCTCTCAGCCCCTCCCTGCCGCAGCCCCACGGGCGGACACCGCGGGCAGCCGGCTCGGCAGCGCCCGGCGTCTGGGGCAGGCGGCGGCGGGTTTCTGGGGGGCCAGGAGCAGCAGCAGCAACCGCCTCGGTGCGTGAGCCACCGGCAGCAGCAGAGAGGCGAGGCCGGGCCGGATGCGCCTGAGCCCGCCCAGCCAGCGGGGAGGAGCCGCGCGACCCGCGCCACCGCCCTCCCGGGGAGGCGGGACATCCTGCCCCGGCCCCTCACCCAGGCATCTCCTGCGCGTGCCCCCAACCGACAACCCGCCCCGCGCGCCTCTGCCCCCAGCAGCATCCGCCTGGTACCCCAGAGCTGGCACCCACCCCCCAGCTCCACGCCTCGCGCCAGGCTCTGCTTTCACGCGCCTGCCCGCTAGCTTTCGAGGCATCCTCCTTGAGCATCTGTATTATTCATGACCAGGCTCTCATTCCCTTGGGTTTGGGATATTCTCTCTCTGTCAATCTCTCTTGTGTCACATTGATGGCAGAGCCGTTTCTCTGTTCACTGCAGTTTGGGTGTCTGTTACCAACTCCAGTTACACATGCAGATTTTGTTCTGGAGAGTCTGCTAGCATTGCACGTTTCATTGTGCGACTAAGGAAGTCAGCTAGGCCTGGCCTGGAGTAGGAAAAAATACTTGTAGCTGGCAGCAGGTGTCAGCACCCGTTCAGCTACATTTAGATGAAACTTCCTGGGTAGAGCAGGAAAAACGGTCTTCAACACCTTACAAGTTAAGACCGGATCCTAGTGTGGTGGCTCTGTAGCAGTCAAGCTTGCTAGTTTTGATTTGTCCTTTGATTTGCTATTGTTTTGGTCTATTGTCCTGAGCACTGTATGATTTGGGTGAGGATTTGTGCCATAGTGGTAGGAGTTTAGTGTTGTTGAAGCCTTCCAGTGATGTCCCTGAAAAATGGATTGTGTTTTCAAAGTGATTGAAAAAGTCTCCGGCCCATTTGGCAGTGGCAAGTAGGAAACATCCCCTGTAAAGGATTGAAAAGGTCTAAATTTCTAGCCTTTCTGGTTGCAAAGATGACCTTCCAAATGTGAATAGAAGCAATGTTGTGTTGTGTGTATAGACAGACAGCTTCAGTGGCTCTGTTGCTGCTTATAGCTAAGGCTATGATTTAGTCATGCATATTTTTAATAAAAGTCATGGGCAGGTCCCGAGCAATAAACAGAAATTCATGCATGATCTGTCCATGACTTTTACTAAAAAAATACCCAACTAAATCTTGGGGCAGCCGCTGCTGCAGTGGGCTGCTGCTGTGGAGGGAGGGACGGAGCCGGCCCAGCGGCACCAGCTGCTTGAGGCACCAGCTGCCTCAGGCCCCCGGAGCAGCAGCAGCTGGGGGGCGCACTGGGAGCTGCTGAAGCTGTGGCTGCTCCAGCCACCCTGGGTACCATTGCCAGGAACCACTGGGACCAGCCGCAACGGCCGCTGCTCTGGTGGACCCCGGGGCCAGCTGCTCGGGCGATCGGTGCTGCTGGCTGCAGAGCCACTCCAGCAGCAGCTGGTGTGGCTGTCCCCAGGGCCACCTGAGCAGCTGACCCTGGAGCCAGCTGATTGGGTGGTCCTAGGGTCAGCCACACTGGCTGCTGCAGAAGTCACGGAAGTCGCGGAAAGTCATGGAATCCGTGACTTCTGCGACCTCCGTGACAAACAGGGAGCACTAATTATAGTTTTCCCACTAAACGTCAGTGAAACCAACAAGACTATGGTCAATTTCACTGCTGCTATTTAGAACCCTATGGGTAGAAATGAAATAGTCAAGTATAATATCACATTTTCACTTTGCTGTTGTTTAGGAATACTATGAGCAGCTGGAGAAGAGGACTCCAGAACAGAAACTGTGGAAAGGGTAAAGTACAGTAGAACCTCAAAGTTAGGAACATCAGAGTTACGAACTGACCAATCAACCACACATCTCATTTAGAACCAGAAGTACTCAGCAGCAGACAGATTACAAAAAAGCAAATACAGTACACTACTAAAAAATAAAGGGAAAGTTTAAAAAAATTGACAAGCTTCGGAAACTGTTTCTATGCTTGTTTTATTTAAATTAAGATGGTTAATTAACCATTTTTCTTCTGCATAGTGAAGCTTCAAAGCTGTATTAAGTCAGTGTTCAATTGTAAACGTTTGAAAGAACAACCATAACGTTTTGTTCAGAGTTACGAACAACCTCCATTCTGAAGTGTTCGTAACTCTGAGGTTCTGGTATAGTGAAATCGTTCCTAGCAGCAGTTAAGCTGCTGCTGGGCAGGCAGATGGCCATGTGGAGTCCTCTCTGTGGGCTGTATGGGGAATTCTCTGCTTCCTACCTCCTTCTCAGCCCCAGTTTGTTTCTCAGTGTGGAGCTGGAGAATGCAGAGAATGATAGGAGAGCACCTATTTAGGTGGAAGGGAAATTGTGGCCTCCCTATGACTATGAAGAAAAGCTCAGCCTACTCAAAGGAGGGAGGCAGAGCAGGCAGCTGGTGCCATATTCAGAGGTAAAGAAGATACTCTGGAAAGAGATACCGGGTATGGGAGAACTGATTTATTTGGGAGAAGAGCATGGTGGCACAGGTTTTCACCAGGGCTAATATGCTTAGTCCTGTGGCCAGTAAGTGTTGGGAATTTTTTTTTTAATTCCAGATTTACAATGTACATCAAATTAACTTGACCAAAACTGGTTCTAAATGTGCTTTGGAGCCAAAGACAGCACATTTTTGGCATCAAGTTAATTTGCTTTTGCCCACTACATGGCATACAAAGCCTTATAAGGTAAAGTGCTTTTATACATCACTGGTTTAGCTGAGACCTTCACACTTCATTGTGCTTTGCATTCCATGGCAAGAAGCCTGACTCACTGATCTCCCTCGCTGTGGTTTTATCTCAGTCCCTGAGTCAATTCTTTGTTCTATGTCACAGTGTATTTTTATGTCTCTTGTCAAAGTACCAATAGCTTTTAACTAGAGATTGCCATTCCTTTTCTCAAGCCAGGATATGTTTTGCTAGGTCTGTCATCACTTAACTGATACTTCTTAGGGGAGGGATTTAAAAAAAAAAACATTAATAGTAGGATAGCTACCCTGCCATGTGACTGTGGTATAATCTTTTAAGTCTAACTCATGTCATGTAATTGAGGCCAGGAAATAAAAATGAGCCGCTTACCAGCACCAGTCATAACTTCTGACACCACACAATAAAGGTAACTAAATATTTGGCAAAAAAGGGTAAATGTAGTCACCTTTTTCTCTCAGTCACTCTGGAAGATAACATGACTGAGAATTGGAAGATAGTTCCATGCTTTCCTGAAAACACGTGGTATTGAAGAGAAATCAGAGATTGAAATCCTGCCCCCTCCTACATGTGGCAAATCTAACAGAATTATTGGAAATATACGATAAATTCCAATAGGATCATGAAGGACTGCAAAATACTAGACAAAGTTATTTAAAAAAGTTTAAAATAATTTGAACCAATCAAAAATGTTACTTTACATTAAACCATATACAAGATGAGACCATTGTCAATTATCTTAAAGACCTACTAAGTAAAACTGAATAAGTTAAGGATTGATGGAGGTCCAAAAGATTTTAATAAGGCCAACAAATGCGAGAAAACAGTTGTGGAGGTCATGTCATAGCTTCAAAACACCAGAGTAGTTAGTATCAGTTTGGGTTGCAAGCCAAAGTTTTTGGCAGCCCTGACTTGAAACAGAAAATATAAAACTTTTCACCTTCAACTCTACTTTTGATTAGATTGATATACCTCATGCAGAGGCAAAGCAGCATATCCTCAATCTTTCAGAATCTGGAAAGGGTGGAAATAATAGTTGATGATCTGCTGATTATTGGGAAGAAAATAATTAACACAATGAGAGTATGTAATGTTCTGCAGTTTGCCAAAGATAATAACCTTAAATTGAACAGTAATAAATGCCAGATAGAACTGCATAAATTTAGATCACTAGGATGGACTAAGAGACAGAGGAGTTTGAAAGGACCCATGAAAGGTGGAGGCAGTTTCATAAATGGAAAGATCTGCAAAACAAGGAGAGCTTACAGAGATTGATCGACATGATAACTTAAATAAGCAAATTCACCCCTAATTTGTCACAATTAAGTGCTTCACTCAAAATAATGCTTGACAGGATAGAATGTCACCGGGATGATTAGCAAGCATTAAGACATTAAAAAAAGGTGACTTAGGAGTACAAGTATCAAAATATTTAGAGATTCAGAATGAACTGAAGATCTAGGTAGGTTAGAAATTGTCCCTCTGCAGATGGAATTGCAAGTACTCAAATATAAAACAATACCCCTGTTTCAAACTCCTTATTGTGGACATTGTTCCAAGACCACCTATAAATAGTGAATGCAAGTACCTGTAGGAAGAGGAGTTAAAAGTAAATAGGATGTCATTTATTTTATGTTTATACAGTGCCCAGCACAATAGGGTCCCAAATTTGATTGGGATCCCTTGGCAGTACAGTAATACAGTACAAATATATATGACTCAAATATTACTCTTTTTTTTTTAAAACAAATTGACAGGTTCAAGTGAGAAACAAATTACCTAACCTTATAACAGTTTAAAAGAACAATCCTGATGGATGGGCCGCAGAAAAAACCCACATACTTTCAAGCTTAAAAATGTACAATCTGAAAATCAGACCATGAAGGGTTTCATCTCGTTAAGTCTACTCTAGAGAAATGTACTTTATTCAATACTATTTGCTCCCTCTAAAACAACTGATCAAACACAAAGGCTATGGCTACACTTGTGAGTTGGAGCGCATTAAATCAGTCCTGGGCGGCCTAACTCCTGAGGTGTCCACACTGGCAAGGCACGTAGAGCGCCCGGACTCTGCGGCTGGAGCGCCCCAGGTAATTCACCTCCATGAGAAGCATAAAGCTTGCTGCGCCCTGGCTGGAGCGCTGCGGTGCCACTGTGGACGCCCTGGTCTATTAATGCGCTCTGATCGGCCTCCATGAAGTGTTCCACAATGCCTGTTCTGGCCACTCTGGTCATCACTTTGAACTCTACTTCCCTGCCCTCGGGTGACCAACCATTAGACCCACCCTTTAAATTCTCTGGGAATTTTGAAATTCCCCTTCCTGTTTGCTCAGCAAGGTGTGTAGTGCTCTTAGCGCATCTTTCCAGGTGACCATGCCTCCACGCTCCAGGTGATCCCCAGTATGGAGCAATGGTGAGGTGCTGGACCTCATCAGTGTTTGGGAGGGAGGAAGCTGTCCAGTCCCAGCTGCGCTCCAGCCGTAGGAATTACGATACCTACGGGCAGATATCAAGGGCCATGATAGAAAGGGGCCATGACCGGGATGCAGTGCAGTGCAGGGTTAAAGTGAAGGAGCTGCAGAATGCCTACCACAAAGCACGGGAGATCGAAAGGAGGGTCCGCCAGGAGAATGCGTATCGCCAGCAACAAACCATGGAGCAGCTCCTAAGCATGGAGCGACAAGCAGACTCGATGCAGGCACTCACAGCACTGCAGACGGGGCAGATCTGTGCCTGCCCCCGCAGCCCTTGTCCCAAGACTCTTTCCCTTGTGCCCCCATGTTACCGCCACCCACTTTCCCCAACATCCGTTTTCTTATTGCCACCAGCTGCCTCCAACACCTGTAGCTTCATCACCCAGCCCTGCAAATTACGCCCTTACCCACTGCACTCAACCCCCATCACCATGGACGGCACTCCAGACAGGAAGGCTGAATATGATAACAGGATATATGCAAATCTGTGACTGTCCCGTTCCCTACCCTGCCCCCTTCCCTCCTCCCATACAGCACAGATGTGTCATGCCATGTGTGTTTCCTCAGCAGTTGTGTTTCTTTCAATAAATGAATTTTTTGGCTTTGCAAACATTCTTTATTGCATTAAGTAAAAGATAGTGTAGCCCAGGAAAGCAATAGGCACTGCAAGTCAGTGCATCATACGTAGCAAACACAGATGCCTACTAGCATTGGAACCACTGCACTTCACTCCCATTCAGGGCTCCAAACATTACTGGTTGCTTTCAGCATCGAATTGCTCCCTCAAGGCATCCCTAATCCTTACAGCC
>NW_020664417.1:38263547-38371590 GCF_002925995.2 Terrapene triunguis | reverse complement strand
AGTTGGCAGCAACAAGGGCCGGGTTCTGTATCTAGGGGTTCTGTTTCAATAACGCAATGCAAAACCAGCTCGAGCCCCCACCCAGTGACCTGGGACAATTACATACCACCCCCTGGGCGCCTCTAGGAGGCAATACTTCCCCTCTCGCAAGCACGGAGTCTGAGTGTAGCAAAAGCCTTTTAATAAAGGAGGGAAACAATGCGGCATTATGTTGGGGAAACACCACAAACAGGATTTATAACACAAACCATGAGGAAAAGACCCACCTCCAAGTAAGTTTGGCAGTGTCCTTTTCCCCTCAGGGTCTTAAGTCCAATCACCCCAAAGTCCAACAACCCAAAAGTCTCTGTCCCTGGTCAGTGCCGCCCCAGAGTTCAAACGTTTATCTGCAGAGTTTTAGCCCCCCAGACTGGGTGGAAATGAGGGGGGCACACGGGGTGTTAAGGGGCACCTTACATGGTCCGGGGCCGACTGCCCCGCCTCTCCGTGGAGTTCTGCTGCAGCCTTCACCACAAACGGCTCCACTCTACCAGCCGCTTCCCCAGCCGTCCCATGAGCCGCTCCAACCGTCCCCACAAACTGCTCCCCTCCACTCCACTCCGCTCGCTGTTTCGTGGGCCACTCCAACCGTCCCACAAACTGCTCCACTCTGCCAGCCGCTCCACCAGCCATCCCATGAACCACTCCAGCTGTCCCCGCAAACTGCTCAGCTCCGCTCCATTCCGCTCACTGTTCCGTGGGCCGCTCCAACCATCCCGCAAACTGCTCCGCTCTGCCAGCCACTCAGCAATATATCTTCAGGCTCCCACACTAGTTAACACAGTACTCAGTGATCGCAGCTCAGTAATTTTAGCTCTTTTAGTGATTTCAGCTTGTAGTAGGGGAGCCCCAGTACTGGTGCACCATTGGCCCAAAGTGAATTCAGCTCAGCAGTTTCTAGCTAGACTCTTAATAGCATCAAAATTAGCTCTGCTATTCAACAGTAGAGAGGGGAGACAGTACAATTGGTGTTCCAGGCCCTCAAAAGGGGGCCATACCATTAGATGTACACACCTATCCCAAACCTCTCTCAATTCACTGGGTTTTGGAACCCATGTCCCTTGTCTAGCAAGTGCTCCTTAGGTGATGTCATAACACAGTTTCATTGTCCTTGATTCACATAATCAGGGTAACAACACTTTATTCCTCCTGCCCAAATAACAGAAACTGGGAATCCCACAGCTGCCAAAGTGACCATTTGGGGCTGCCATGGGCTCATGATAGGCAGGGTGGGTGTGCCTATGCAAACAAGATCAGCCCCTGAAGTTCTTTTCCACACTTGCCATAATTCACCACCAGATGTCAGGGTAGAGCTCATCCTGACTCTGCTTACATAAGCAGGATGCGATTAATGGCCATGCACACTTGCATCAACATGATTCCAACAGTTGACTTTCCCACTCTGAACTGGTTAGCCAGCTTTCAGACTGCAATAGCCACGCACTTCTCCACCGGCAGGGTAGCTCTCAATCTCGTGTCCTTGCGCTGCAGGGTGGGGGCAAGCTCAGCACACAGTCCCATGAAAGTAGTTTTCCTCATCCGAAAGTTCTGCAGCCACTGCTCGTCATCCCAGACTTGCATGGCGATCTGATCTCACCACTCAGTGCTTGTTTCCCGAGCCCAAAAGCGGCGTTCCACTGTGGAGAGCATGTCCATGAAAACCACAAGCAATCTCGTGTCATATGCGTTCTGCGTGTTGACATCGTCGGACTACTCACTGTCACTTTGTAGCTTAAGAAGTAACTCAACTGCAATTCGTGACGTGCTGGCGAGACCCATCAGCATATTCCTCACAAGTTCGAGATCCATTCCCGCAGACCAAAAGGGAAGACAGAGTGCGCAGTACAAAAATGGTTGAAAGATGGCACCAAATGTGGACAGAAGCATAGGGATTGCTGGGATGCAAAGTGATGCATCACGGGGCATTGGGACAGGACCCAGGATGCCCCGCGCCTCCCCTCCCCCTTCCCATAAGCCACAGTGCCAGAATGGGAAGAGGTGCTCTGTGGGATAGCTGCCCATAATGCATTGCTCCCAATGTGGCTGCAAGTACAGCAAATGTGGCCATGCCACTGCGCTTGCAGCTGACAGTGTGAACACATGGCAGTGCTTTCCCTGCTGCGGTCTCTGAGGGCTGGTTTAATTCCCGGCGCTCTACATCTGCAAGTGTAGCCAGGCCCAGAGTGTTCCAAAATTTAACAGGTGTACTAATACCATTTGGATAAGACTGTGTTAGTGGATTTAAGTACTGTGTTAGTCTGAACTGTTTGTTTTAGTTCTAGTGTGGAAGCACAGTAGCTGAAACCATTCTAGTCTTTTCACTAATATCTCAGTGCACTGGTAGCTTTTTAAAAATCTTCTAGAATATATTACTTCTGGGAGTTGTGCTGCAATAACTATCCAGAGAGCAATGGTTTAGGTGAGTGCTTGGGCCATATCTGCAAAGGTTCTTAACGTAATTCAGAATGGTTAATGTGGATACACTTAACCATTTGCTTAACCTGGTTAAATACAAGCAGTTCAATTTAACAAATCCAGTTTTCTAGCATAGGCAAAAGTTCAGTGCCCATGTTATATGATCTTATTGTAAATGAGTAGATAGAGTTGTTAAGTAGACCAAACACATTCATGTGATGACGTTGCTGATAGCAGGGACTGTTTGATATTAGACCAACAGTTATGATGGAATCTGTCACCATGTGACTGGCAGTTATCCATTGAGTATAGTGTGAAGTGGTGGTACTTTAAAAATACTGTAAAGTGGTATATAAGAACTGGAGAAGTATGAAATCTAGAACTTGATGCCTGCAAAAGTATTTCAGTTAATTTTTATTATTCTGAATGTTCATTAAATGAGAGAACATTTTAATGACTCTTAGAAATGCCATAGGATATCTAAATCCTCTATGACAGTAACACTGTTGTCCTGGAATATAATTATTTAAGCCAGAACTATGTTGTTTTTGTCTCCAAGGATGAGCATCTACATATTAAAGCTAACAAAATAAGCAACAATATTTTTAACAAAAAACAGGAACAGCATGAAAAGTCAAGTGTATTAAACTGACTGAAATGCAATTTGAACTGTAAGTGAAATGGTAATTTTTAAATTATTTCTCACAAATGAAAACTGGGTTGGACAAAGACTTACTCCTGAGGGAATTCTGCACCAAAAAATAAAAATTCTGAGCACAATATTTTAAAATTCTGCAAGTTTTATTTGTCAATAAATAAATGTGGAGGCTCCAGCATAGCAGTGGAGAGCACAGGCCACTGGCTGCACAGAAGTGGGAGATCACCCTGCAACCCCCCTCCCATTCCGCCGCCGGGACACGGACTTTGGCAGGGAGACTGCACCTAATGCTGACACAGAGCAAGGGCTGGGCCTGACCCAGAAACACCTCAAGGTCCTACCCCTCCATGCCAGATGCACCAAATTTGGGCAGGCAGGCTCAGCCCAGCAGGATCCAAGAGTGAAGAGACTTAATGAGGGGAGATCCAGGTGTGAGGGTTCTGTGTGGGGCAGTGTGGGTGCAGGCAACTCAGTGGGAGATCTGGATGCACAGGGGCTCTTTGGGGGGTTCCAGGTGCAGGGGAATGGGACTCTGCAGGGGGATCTAGGTGAAGTACTTGGAGCTCAGTGGGGGGGGGGTCTGGGTATGGGGGAATGGGGCTCAGCAGAGAGGGTTTGGGTGGGGGGGGCTCAGCTGGGGGTTCTGGGTGCTGGGGAAGTGGGGCAGGGGTCTGGGTGCAGCTGTCTGGGTCCTGAGTGGGGGTCTGGGTGCAGGGGGCTCATCGGGGTGGTCCAGGTATAGGGGCAATGGGACTCTGCAGGGGGGTCCAGGTGAAGTGGTTGGGGCTCTGGGGTGGGGGGTCGGTGTGGGGGGGATGGGGCTCAGCAGAGAGGGTTTGGGTGTGGGGCACTCAGTTGGGGTGGTCTGGGTGCAGCTGTCTGGGTCTTAGTGGGGTGGGAGCCTGGGTGTGGGGGGCTCTCATTGGACCTGCTTAATGGGAAGCCCCCGCTGCTGCTGCAGAAGGGATGCCAGCAGCAGAGTTAACGAGCTGGAGCAGCACCCTCCCTCATCCGGGCATCTCTGTGCTCACACAAATGGGGGTGGGAGAGCAATGGCACCTCGCCTCTGTTGGGGGGCAATGTCCTCCCTGTCTTCTCAAACTATGCCCATGGATGTTCCCAGCCTAGGGTTGTCAGGTGTCCCGTTTTCAACCGAACGTCCGGTCAAAAAGGGACCCTGGCACTCCGGTCAGCACTGGGATGTTAAAAGTCCGGTTGGTGGTGGAAAGATGAGGAGGGGGCCTGCAGCAGCGCTCTTGGTGGAGCTCAGGGGCAATGTGAGCCCCGGCGGGCAGGGGGTGGATCCCAGCGGAGGGGCTGGGAAAGGCATTCAGCTGCAGGCTGGGGCCAGCAGGGTTAACCCTGGGCAACAGCCGCCCTGGTGGCCGGGGGCTTCCTGCTGAGCTGGCATTGTGGCCTTTAGGAAGTGCCTTCAGCCCTCCCCCTCGCCCAGCCTGCTGCTCCCAGGCTGGTGGGAGCAGAAGGAGGAGCCAGTCCAGCTCCTCCTAGGCTGCATGCAGCCCGTGTCAGGGGAGGGGGCCAGGGAAGGCTCATCTCAGGACCATTCGACCAGCAGGTAAGGGGCTGTGAGGTTGTCAGTCTCCTCCCGGGGATGAATGGGCTGTGTGGAAGCATGAGGCTAAAGTTAGGCTGCTGTCACCAGGAACGGGTCTGAGCAGAGTCGAGCAGCAGCTGGGCGCGGAGGCCCCAGCCAACGGCCGGACTGGGGGGGACGAAGGAGAGGGGCTGGGGGTCACTGCAAATGGCAGGAGGAGGAGGAAGGGGGCTGCAGCAGCTCTCTCCCTGGTGCTGCTATGATTTGGGCTACACTGGGGGCACAGTGAGCCAGGAGCAGCAGTGGGGTATATGTGTGTGTGTCACTTGTGGGGAATTCTCTCCCCCTCCCCCCACCCCTTGCATTCCAGAGAACCAGAAAAACTTTTGTCCTCAGTGTGCTGGCCGAGCCATCTGTCCAGGATTCATGGCAGATAGAGCAGTCTCTGAGCAGGGGGGTGGGGGAGAGTGAGTGATGGAGGGAGGGGGGATGGAGTGAGCAGGGGTGGGGCCTTGGGAGAATGGGTGGGGTTGGGGCAAAGGTGTTTGGTTTTCTGCAATTAGAAAGTTGGCAACCCTAAGTCCCACCCCACTGTGCGATTATTTACCTCTCTGCTGGCTGCTCCGGGCACTGGAAATGATGCACCCTGCTGGAGAGGGGCGCATGACCGCTCTTGCAGCTTCCCTTTGTTTCCCCGTCTTTTTCTGTGGGGAAGCAAAGAAATCTGTGAGGGACATGAATTCTGCATGAACGAAGTGGTGCAGAATTCCCCCAGGAGTAAGATTTCTGCACCAGCCATTTGGCTCAAGCTGGTGCTATCCCGCGGCGGCCGTGGGGCGGAGGCATCGGCAGCCCAGACCCATTCGTTCCCCTGCAGGACCCTAGCGGGACAGGGGGCTGGGGCCTGCTGCCCCCACTCTGGGGCCGCCTCGGGATAGCACCAGCTGGGCAGCAGCCCAGACGTGACTGGCCAGGGGCTGGGCGCAGTGTGCGCACTGCTGGGTCCCCGCAACAGGCCTGGGCTCGGGGGGTTCAGGCCCGGGCACCAGAGCCGCAGCCGCCAAGCTTGGCCATTGGCCGCTTCCTCCCCCTGCGGCAGTGGGAGCTGCAGCAGCGGCTGCTCCCGAGTCCCGCTGCCCGGGGGGGAGAACAGCCGCCACCTGGCCCCGCGGGCCGCCCCCCCTACTCTCCCTACCGCCCGACTGAGTCCTGCCTGCACTCGGGGCCAGGCCGGACTCTCACTCACCCCAGCCCCGCACTTCCCCTGCGTCTCCCGGGCCTCCCTCCAGCATTTGTGGAGGGAGGAGGAATGGCGAGCCTGGGGAAGAGGTGGGGATTCGGGGAGGGAGCCAATGGGGGGAGGAGTGGGCGGAGTCGGGGTGGGGGAGGCGCGAGCACTTCCGGGCTCCGGAGCATTTGCTTGTTTGTCCAGTGTCCCAACCTAACATTGGTCGGGACGCGGGACAAACAAGGAAATATCGGGACAGTCCCGATAAAATCGGGACATCTGGTCACCCTACATACATTTGTCATCATCCAGTTTGGGGTAGTTTTGTCCTTTTACTGACAAAAAGGCCTTGATTTAATGAAAACAGTTTACAAAGCCCACCAAAACTTTGCCACGACTTAACCACCGAATGTTGCTGTGAAGTGGAATGTCATTATAAGCACTGTCCATCTCTTCTAGCAGTGCTTGAAACTGTCTGTGAGTCAAAGCAGATTGAGCAACAAGGAAATTCACAATTCGCACCACTGTATTCATCACATTATTAAGCTCTGAATTAGAAATTTTAGCACACAGGTTTTCTTGATGGTTGAAACAGTGAAATTTGACTGTCGGGCGGCCAATTTGATCTTCAAGTAACTTTACAAATCCCTTCTGTTTTCCGAGCATGGTAGGAGCACCATCTGTTGTCACACAAAATATTTTTCTGATGTCAACTCCTCATTCTTCAAAATGGTTTACAAAACTTTCCACTATATCTTCCCCCTTTGTTGTGCCATGCACGGGTTTTAGGCAACAAAGTTCCTCTTGGATTTCAAGAGAAGCACAATATCTTGCTACAACTGCCAAACGTGGAACGTCGTTTATATCCACGCTCTCATCAACTGCAACACTAAACACTATTGTGTCTTTTAATGCAGTCATCTGCTTTTTGTTAATGTTTTCTGCCATTTCGCATACACGTCTCTCAACTGTTCTAGCAGAGACAGGCAGTTCTTTTATTTTAGATAAAGATATGATCCTATTTGACAAATCATTGACAAAACCTCTGAACTGCTGAAAAAAAAACTTCTTTTATATATTCCCCATCTGTAAACGGCTTTCTGTTTTTTGCAATGCACTGTGCAATCTTGTATCTTCCTTCTGTGGCTTGTTTTTTACTTACACTTAAGCATTTAAAAACACTGCTTTGCTTCTCATATCCTGCTACTGCCTTTTTGATCGATTCAGTCTTGTCTGCTTCATCAAGAAAGGTTTTCTCGTGCTTCGTTTGAAAATGTCATCGAACACTTGATGTGCAACAAACAACACTTTCACAACAGAAAGCACAAACAGCACGATCCTTCTTTGAATAAATCCAAATGTGTCTGTCCAAAAAGGCTGAAATTAACCGTCATCTAACTTTGCTTTCTTAAGAGCTGACATTTTGTCAAATGTACCCCTCGACTTACAGTGGGGAAAAAAATCGTGACAGATGGTACGCACAATGTCAAACGCAGTGCGCTGTTCCACGTGGCATGATAGTGATGTAAGCAGCAAATCAGGACTTTAAAATATCCCAGTACAGTGGCGCTGGAACAATTTTTAAGGTGGGGGTGCTGAGCTGCGCCCCCTCTTGCCCCTGTCTGCACCCCTCACTGCGCCGGGCTGGGGCCAGTGGGCCACAGCTGGGGGTGGCTGCAGAGCCCTGGGCTGGCGGCTGGGACCCCAGGCCTGCAGCAGAGCCCGCTGGACCGGTGGCCAGGACCTGGGCAGCGTGAGTGCCACTGAAAATCAGCTTGCGTGCTGTCTTTGGCACGTGTGCCATAGGTTGCCTACCCCTGAGCTAGTATTTCATACTTGGTAATGCTTCTCTCCTAGGGTTGCCAACTTTCTAACGGCACAAAACCAAACACCCCTGTCCTGTGGCCCCGCCCTGCCCTGCCCCTTCTCCGCCCCTTCTCAGAGGCCCTGTCCTCGCTTGCTCCATCCCCCCTTCCTCTGTCGCTTGCTCTGCCCCACCCTCACTCACTTTCACTGTGCTGGGGCAAGGGGTTGGGGTGTGGGCTCCGACTGGGGGTGTGGGCTCTAGGGTGGGGTATGAGGGGTTCAGGGTGCAGGAGGGGGCTCCAGGCTGGGGCAGGGTGTTGGGGTGCAGAGGGGGGGGGTGAGGGCTCTGGCTGGGGGTGTGGGCTCTGGGGTGGGGCCAGGGATGATGGATTTGGAGTATAGGAGGAGGCTCAGGGCTGGGACAGGAGGTTGGGGTTTGTGGGGGGTGCGGAGTCCCAGCAGCACTTACTGTGACTCCCAGGAAACGGCCTCCAGGTCCTGGCGGTCCCTCGGGGCAGGGCAGCCAGGGAGGCTCTGCGCGCTGCCCTTGCGCCCACAGGCGCTGCCCCCGTAGCTCCCATTGGTCGCAATTCCCGGCCAATGGGAGCTGCGGAGCTGGCACTAGGGTGGGGCAGTTTTCGGAGCCTCCCTGGCTGCCCGTGTGCCTAGGGGCCACAAGGACCTGGTGGCTGCTTCTGGGAGCTGCAGGGAGCCTGCCTTAGCCCTAGGCCCCTGCTGTGCCACCAGCTGGACTTTTAACGGAAACCATATGCCTGGCAACCCTATTCTCTCCTGATTGTGAGGTTTACAGTTTTAGAGCAAACACTTAAATACTAGCTTATAACATAGGGTACAGATGTTATAAATAAGAGTAATACATGCAGCAAACTACAAGCATTTCATAAAGTCCAAAGACATTTTTATAAATCTAATACCTATTTTAACAATACTAACACATAGGTGAGCCAAACCGGTTTCCAGGTACACATTTGTCAGTGTTCAATGAAGCCTACAGGCACCTGGTCTGGCCCAGGGAACAAGAAGACGTGGCTGTTTGCTTATGAGAGACAGAAAACAAAAAACTTATTCTAGAAAATGGCAATATATTCAACTCATATTGTGGTTCTTCATTTAAACTTAGTATCAACTTAAAGAAAAGAAATTTTAAAGCAGTTGAGGATGATGGAAGTTATTTTCTCAAAGCTGCAATACATAGGTGCAAATGCAATTTTTAAAAGTAATATAGTCAAGACAAACATTTAAAAAGCAAATATAGCAAAAGAGGAAATAGCTGCAAGAAAATATATTAAAGTAAATGAGAAGCACATTCCTATGGCATTAAATAAGTCAGATAAGGTGTTAAGTATCAGGGATTAACATCCCATACACATAATAAAATACAAGTCAGCAAGTCATTAGGCAGAGATAACAGTTCCTACTAGGCTAGATATTGACTTCAGTGGGAGTTGAGGCATCTCAGCACCTTGTAGGATCAAACTCTTTGTCAAGAAACAATGACTTTAAAAAACCGGACAATCTATCAAGAGGAGGAAGGCTTGCAATTAAAATTACTTGTATAAAACTCCTTTTGTGGTTCTCATTTTTAGTGTGTGGATATTTTGACTTTCAAACCTTTTAGTTATGTATCAAAAATATTTAAACAACATTTAAAGCTCATCTTTAAAGAACTTGCAAAATGTCTGAGGAGCCTCATTTCTGCAAAACTGGCATCCTCAGAGCAGCTGTAATTGCATTATAAAGTAGAGCCCTTTTGTTGTTATGTATAATTACAATTGAAGAAACCTTTCCAGAACTGAGGAAAGAGCTCTTAGAACAGAGAAATATTTTTCCTTAATAAATGGATATTTATAGGGGCTGTTTTTGTGTTCCTAAGTTTCTTCAGAGAATGAATGTTATGTCTGTTCAGTTATTTTCTTCATGTTTCACCTTACTGAGCCTTAAGATTGCCACACTGGCCTTTTCAAACACAACAGAATAAAATGAAGAAGGAAATACAAGTGGATTGAACATATAATAAGAGAACATCCTAAGGAATGACCTGTTTTCCTTAATTTGTCACTAGCTTCAGATGTGAATCAGTTACATTCAGGACCGGCTCTAGGCACCAGCAAATCAAGCACGTGCTTGGGGCGGCACAATTTCAGGGGCGGCATTCCGGGATCTCTCAGAGGTTTTTTTGTGTGTGTGTGGGGGGGGGGGGGACGCTGCCAAAAACTTAGAGCCGGCCCTGGTTACATTAATTGAACCAACTTCTGTTGGTGAGAAAGACAAGCTTTCAAGCTTTTCTCTCTCACCAACAGAAGTTGGTCCAATAAAAGATATTACTTCACCCATCTTGTCTCTCTAATATCCTGGGACCAGCATGGCTACAACAACACTGCACAGTTGCATTAATGAAAGATACAGAATGGAAAAGAAAATAAATCTAGAAGGACCACACTATCTAATCAGAGATTTTTAGCATAAAATCTAGCTCAGTGCCCAATATTTTCAGAGTTCAGGGAAGTTTAACTCTAGGCTCATCTGTATACATAGGGCCAGATTCTGATCCCCTTTGTCATGATTTTATTAGTATAGTGTGACGGGTTGGATCACAGAAACCCCCTTGGGAGCTGCCACCCGATGTGCCAAGACTACCCCTGCTTCTGTTTTCCCTGCCAGCTCAGGACTCCAGCACCCCGTCTTGCTGAATTAGACACTCCAGTCCCCTTCAACACAGACCCAGGGTCTGAATTACTTGTCCCAAAGCTGCGAGTTTACCCAAAAACAGCTCACAGGAGTGTGCTTGCCTTTAGCACTCAGATGCCCAACTCCCAATGGGGTCTAAACCCAGATAAATCCGTTTTACCCTGCATAAAGCTTATGCAGGGCAAACTCATAAATTGTTCGCCCTCTATAACACTGATAGAGAGATATGCACAGCTGTTTGCTCCCCCAGGTATTAATACATACTCTGAGTAAATTACTAAATAAAAAGTGATTTTGTTAAATACAGACAGTAGGATTTAAGTGGTTCAAAGTAGTAACAGACAGAACAAAGTAAGTTACAAGCAAAATAAAATAAAATGTGCAAATCTATGCCTAATCAAACTAAATACAGATAAGTTCCTCACCAGTTCCAGAATGCTCCCTTTTACAGGCTAATCTCCCTTTAGCCTGGGTCCAGCAATCTCTCACACCCCTGTAGTTACTGTCTTTTGTTTCAGTTTCCTTCAAGCATCCTGGGAGGTTGGAGAGGCTCCTTCTTTAGCCAGCTGAAGACCAAAATGGAGGGGTCTCCCCCAGGGTTAAATAGACTCTCTCTTGTGGGAGGAGACCCCCCTCCTCCCTCCTATGCAAAGTCCAGCTCCAAGATGGAGTTCTGGAGTCACCTGGGCAAGTCACATGTCCCTGCATGACTCAGTCTTTACAGGCTGAAGCCATTGTCCACATGGTATCTTGCATGTCTCCAGGAAGACTTCTTATGTGGATTGGAGCATTCCAAGATGCATTGTTCCCCAAGTGTTTCCTGATCAGGTACTTAACCTGGCGAATTCCTTCCTAAAGAAGCTGACCAAATGCCTCCCAAAGCTTACTTAGAAACCAAGCAAGCATACAGACCATATTCTTAACCTCAAGTAGAAAATGATATATATATGTACAAATAGGATGAATAGATATAGTAGACCATAACCTTTACGGAGATATGTTACCTGGCACAGGCAGCACCAAACATATTCCAGTTATGTCATACATACATTTATAAGCACCCCCTCCCCATAAAGCCTTATGGGGTACACTGTCACATATAGGTGCAAGGATCACTATTTGAAACTGATTACTTCTGTCACTCATGTTGCAAATGACAATATTGCTATATTACATGACCTGATTAGATCAACCTTTTTATAAATTACATACCCAAAAAACTACGTTAAAAGAATGTTAAGACAAGCACTCAAAAGATAGGAAATGCCAGAATTACAGTTGCCCATGCAACTTTTTTAATTCAGCCCTATTTTGTGTATGATACAGTCTTTAATTGCATGACCACATACTATTTTTTCCATAGACTTCCTGCACAGTCAGTGAACAAGTAGTTGTTTAATTTATTTTTATCCTTGACATCTGGTGTATACCCCTACACTGTATACAAAATCATTAATTTCCTCCTCTGTGTTTCTATGGCAGTGATCTCCAACCTTTTTACGCCCAAGATCACTTTTTGAATTTAAGGGCAACCCAAGATCTACCCTGCCCCTTCCCTAAAGCCCCGCTCCACTCACTCCATCCTCCCCTCCCCGTCACTCACTCTTCCCCCACCCTCACTCACTTTCACTGGGCTAGGGTAGGAGGTTGGGGTTTGGGAGGGGATGTGGGCTCTGGGCTGGGGTGAGGGGTTCGCAGTATGGGAGGGGGCTCCAGGCCTTGGGCAAGGGGTTGGGGTGCAGGAGGGGATGAGGGGTGCAAGTTCTGGGAGGGAGTTTGGGTGCAGGAGGAGGCTGCAGGCTGGGGCACAGTGTTGGGGTGCAGAAGCGGGTGTGGGCTCTGGAAGGGAGTTTGGGTGCAGGAGGGGGCTCCAGGCTATAGCAGAATGTTGGGGTGCAGGAGGGGGTGCATGATGCTGGCTCTGGGAGGGGGCTCAGGGCTGGGGCTTGGGGCGAAAGAGGGGGTTTGGGGTGCTAGCTATGGGAGGAGGCTCAGGACTGGGGCAGGGGCTTGGAGTGCAGGAGGGGTAGGGGTGCTGGCTCTGGGAGGGGGCTCAGGGCTGGGGGTTGGGGTGCGGCTTCCCGCCAGGCAGCATGTACCTTGGGTGGCTCCCGGTCGGCGGTGCAACGAGGCTAAGGCACGGCCCCACGCCGCTCCCAGAAGGGGCCAACGCGCCCCTGGGGGGGAGGCACATGGCTCTGCACCCTGCTCCTCTCTGCAAGCACCACCCCCACAGCTCCCATTGGCCACAGTTCCCCGTTCTCGGCCAATGGGCACTTCGGGGGTGGTGCTTGCAGGCGGGAGCAGCGCGCAGAAGGCAACCCCTGCCCCCCTCCCCGCCCCTGGGGCTGTGCTGGCTGCTTCTGGGAGCGATGTGGGGCCAGAGCAGGCAGGGAGCCTGCCTTAGCGGCAGCCCCGCTACACCAGCGGAGATTGCGATCAACTGGGAGATTCTCTAGGATCGACCAGTCAATCATGATCGACCGGTTGGTGACACTGTTCTATGGCCAGACATTAATAAAGTTATCACCAAAACAACCTCTGTGAGATTAGGTGATATTATTATAACCCATTTTAAAACCCAAAGAAATCCGTTTTACCCTGTATAAAGCTTATGCAGGGTAAACTCATAAATTGTTTGCCCTCTATAACTGATAGAGAGATATGCACAGTAGTTTGCTCCCCCAGGTATTAATACATACTCTGAGTTAATTAATAAGTAAAAAGTGATTTTATTAAATACAGAAAGTAGGATTTAAGTGGTTCTAAATAGTAACAGACAGAACAAAGTAAGTCACCAAGCAAAATAAAATAAAATACGCAAATCTATGTCTAATCAAACTAAATACAGATAAGATCCTCACCAGTTCCAGAATGCTCCCTTTTACAGACTAATCTTCTTTTAGCCTGGGTCCAGCAATCACTCACACCCCCTGTAGTTACTGTCCTTTGTTCCAGTTTCCTTCAAGTATCCTGGGGGGTGGAGAGGCTCCTTCTTTAGCCAGCTGAAGACAAAATGGAGGGGTCTCCCATGGTTTTAAATAGACTTTCTTTTGTGGGTGGAGACCCCCCTCTTCATTCCTATGCAAAGTCCAGCTCCAAGATGGAGTTCTGGAGTCACCTGGGCAAGTCACATGTCCATGCATGACTCACAGTCTTTACAGGTAGCATTCATTGTTCACATGCTACCTTGAAAGTCCTCAAGTAGACTTCTTATGTGGATTGGAGCATTCCAAGATCCATTGTCCTTTAAGTGTTTTTTGATTAGGTATGTAATTTCAACATTCCTTTCTCCAGGAACTGACCAAATGCTCTACTAAGATTATTTAGAAATCAAGTCAGTACACAGCCAATATTCATAACATCGAATACAAAAATGATATATGCATGCATATAGGATTAATACATTCAGTAGATCATAACCTTAACAGAGATATGTTACATGGCATATGTAGCATAAAACACATTCTAAGCATATTTCCATAGAGCCTTATGGGAGGTACCATCACACCCTCATTAACTCCAAAACTTTGATTCATTGCTGGAGCACAGTCCATCCTGTACTCTGAATGAGGCAGAGTACATATGCACAAGGGGGACAAATTAAGGTTGTAAAGGCAACCTTAATTCTAGCATTTCCTAAGTTTTGAACACTTGACTTTGCACCTTTATATTATTTTAACATAGGAAATTACATTTAAAAAGACTAAATTTTTGAAAAGTAAACTAAAAAGAATTCTATCATATGGAATCATATTTACTTCCACATGATTCATCAGTAGGATCTGCTACACAGATCTACCACAGGAACTAACAGAGTATCTGGGAGGACTAGAGGGAGATGAGACTTATTTTGGTAGTGGGTATCTCTGTGACTCACAGCTATTTGCTAGACAGAAAAGGAATGTTTAGATTAATGAATCCTGGTTCAGTTTAGGGTGACCAGGTGTCATGATTTTTTAGGGACAGTCCTGATATTTGAGGTTTTGTCTTATATAGGTGCCTATTACCTCCTACCCCCTGTCCCGATTTTTCACACTTGCTATCTGATCACCTTAGTTCAGTTCCAAATTCTGTAGAGGAGGTGCTCTAGTGGTCACAGATCCTTCCATTCCTGCCCTGAGCCTATCCCTGTCCTGTTCCTATCTCTCTCCCCCAGCTCCTGTTTATTTCCTCCTCTGCAGTTCCTGTTCTTGTCACCCTAGGCTTTTGCTTCCAATCCTCTGATTCTCTGTCCCGCTCTACACCTATCCTCCAAGTATCTGTCACTCTCTGCTCCTATCGTCTCCTCTTTTTTCAAGTCAGACTGTTACCCCTTCCACCATACAGCCAGGGCACCAGGAGAGGGAGCACTGAAAGCTTAAAAGAGACTGTCTCCATCCTCTCAGTTCTGGTACCGGCTGCCACAGCAGACCCTGATAGCCAAGAGAAGCAATTGCAGCGAAAGTTCTTCTTAGCCCCAGCAGCTCTGGGTTGGAGCAAGTTCAGGTGTTCTATGCAGTTGGAGTATGTTCAGTCCAGCTAGTATGTAGGAGTTGCGGGGAGGGGGACGGGGTGCGGGCGGAACATGTTCAGTGCAGACAAAATCTTCAGCAAGTAATGCTGCCAGCCTATAACAAACCTCTACAGAGCATGTGTGAACTACATCTCTGAGGCATATAAATTGAGCTGGATTTTTACATAATATATATGGGGAGAGCAAAAGGCACATCCCTGACACTAGGGCAATCTCCTGCCAAATTGCAAGTCCCTGCTCTAAAGCGAGGAGGTGGTAGAGCTTCTCACTGAAACAATTGTAAGAATTTTTTTAACATGGGCAAAACATTATCTTTTCCCTAACCTTATTCTTGGAATGGGCTAAGCTACTTTTGCTGAGACTGTCACAAAAAATTGAGTCTGAGGCAGACACCCAGCATGGAAAATTCCAAGCCAACAGTTTAAATTTGGAAAAGTTACAGGCACCTGTAAACAGGGTGCTATAATGGAAAGTGTTAGGAAACTTTATAGATGTCACTGCTAGCTCCATCTATAGTTAGTAGCTATTGGGGTTGGGTTTTTGCTTATTAACAGAATACTCTGGGTTTTTTTGTATAGCTTGAAATTAGGGAGAAGTTGGGATGATAAAGAGTACATGGGGTGCAACTTTATAGTGTAAAGTGAAAAGCTTCACCAGGAGGAAAATGATCCTCTTCATCACAAATTGTGTTTCTTCATTGTTCTGAATGGAGAATTGGAAAAACAGAAGTGCTTCAAAACATTGAAATGATTAATCACTGATAAGTAAGGCTATGTTTTAGTCATGGGTATTTTTAGTAAAAGTCATGGACAGGTCATGGGCCGTAAACCAAAATTCACGGACCCGTGACCTGTCCATGACTTTTACCCAAATACCCTCCCTGACTAAAACTTGGGTGGGGGACTGCAGGTGCTCTGGGGGGTGGTGGTCTGGGGGCGCCGCGGGTGCTGGGGGAGGTGACCCGGGACCCTCACTGGTGCTGAGGAGCGGGGTTTGGCGGGGTTGGTGGGACTTCCTATCTGGCTTCACGTCCCTGCAGCTCCTAGGCAGTGAAGGCAGGGGTCAGGGCAGGGGCTCCACTGCTCCTGCCACAAGCGCCGGCTGCCACAGCTCCCATTGATTGGTAACCGCAGCCAATGGGAGCTGGGGGTGGGGCCTGCGGGCGCAGGCAGCATGTGGCGTGGAGACTCAGCCTGGCCCCTCCACTGCCTAGGAGCTGCAGGGGGGCCATGCTAGTGGAGCTGGGGAGCCCCCTACCCCTAGGTAAGTGCCCCTCCAAACCCCTGCCCCTAGCCCTGAGCTCCCTCCTACACACCTCCCTCCCACAAACTGCTGCTGCTGGCCCAGGGGCTGCCCAGCTCGGGCAGCCCCTGAGCCAGCAGCAGCCGTTGCAGAAGTCACGGAGGTCAAAGAAAGTTACAGAATCCGTGACAGACTCACAGCTTTACTGATAAGCACTGATTGAATACATTCTTTCTAACACTATGAAAAGGTGAGGAGGAGAGTATGAAACATCAAACACTGGATGTATGATTAAGGAAAATATAATTTCTGTTTCTTAATGATTGAAGCGGAAATTGGCAGCTGTGGTTAGGAACATAGTGCACATTTATCCCTATGGAAAACATGCCACTTCAATTCAGTGTCAGATAACAATATGCCAAATATAAAGAGGGATTTTCATCTGGCAGTTTCCCAAATACTTACCGATACTTCTCACTATATTATTAGGAAAGCAATATTTATGCTAGCTGGTTGCTGAAATGTTTATGAACAAACTTTAAGAAGAAACTGAAGTATATTTTCAGAGTATAATTTTCTATATAAAATGCACTATTTGTACATTACTTTCTCTAATTATTCCTGTGATTTTTGCATACATTCAAATTTCTTCAGAAAAAAACATAAAACTCTGCGCTCTTTAAGATAAAATTAAAAGCACATGCAGAGAAAGGGCTTGATATTTATTCTCTAACAGACATTCTCCTCCAACTCCTCTTTCCACAGAGGTTTCTTCACACATGAGATTTCAGAATAGGGTTGCCAGGTGTCCAGTTTTCGACCGGAAAACCCGGTCAAAAAGGGACCCTGGCTCCGGTCAGAACCACTGACCGGGCAGTTAAAAGTCTGGTTAGCGGCACAGCACAGCTAGCAGGCTCCCTGCCCGGCTCCGCACAGCTCCCAGAAGCGGCCAGCATGTCCCTCCGGCTCGGGGGCAGCCACAGGGGCTCCACGCGCTGCCCTGGGAACCATGGCCAATGGGACCTGCGGGGGGTGGCGTCTGGGGGCAGGGGCAGCGTGCAGAGCCTCCTGGCCGTGCCTCTGCCTAGGAGTTGGAGTGACACCCCAGCCTAGAGCCCATATCCCCCCCATTCCCCAACCCCCTGCCTCAACCTGGAGCCCCCTCCTGCACTCCACTCCCCTCATCCCCGGTCCCACCCCAGAGCCGGCACCCCCAGCCGGAGCCCTCACCTCCTCCCACACCCCATCACCCTGCCCCAGCCCAGTGAAAATGAGCAAGTGAGTGAGGGTGGTGGGGGGATGGAGTGAGCAGGGGTGGGGCCTCAGAGAAGGAGCAGGACATGGGCGGGGCCTCAGGGAAGGGGTGGGGCAAACGCATTTGGTTTTCTGCCATTAGAAAATTGGCAACGCTATTTCAGAAGCCACTACACTTTTCACTTTAACAACTTAGTCCGGGAGCTAGGTGGTATGGTAGATACATTATTTTGCCATTTTTCGTCTGGAAATATGCATTGAAATCCTATTTTGAGTTGCACATGACAATGTGTTTGGTGGTTCTGCCGAAGGGCCTGATCCAAAGGTCACTGAAGTCAGTGGGGGTCTTTACACTGAATTGAGTGGGCTTTGGATCATGCCATTAGTCCCTCCTCCACATTTGCCACCATTCTAAAATTCATACAGAATTCTGCATGATTTGTAATTGTTGTGAAAAAGAGCCAGGAATGGAATAGACAGGTGTTTCAGTTTTAAGATTAATATAGCTTGGCAGATCATATGAGGAAGTTCACACATACTACAGTGTGACAGATTCCAGTCAGTGGTATTAGTCTCTCCATATTATGTGCATCAAATTAGAGCAAATTAAAGGAGTAGCCTGACCGGATATCTTTAACAAAAGGTCTTTGTTAAAATTTCTGAAAGAGTAGGAAGTTACAGTATATATTTGGGTTGATAATTTCATACCACATTTCAAGATATTAATTCATTTTTTTATTCAAAAATTTACAAAGAGAAAGTAGGGTGAGATCCTCAGCTGTTCTGTCCTCGTATGTTATTTTTGGATTGTGTCTCTCTTAGAAAAATCTTGAACTATCCTGCTGCTCTTCAGTTTGTCTCATATTGTGAAGTCATTGCTTCCTTGTGAGCAGTTACTCACACTAATGGAACTGCTGATCAGTGTGAGTAATGGGTTTATGGTATATGAGCAAATCAGTTCTCTGAAGAATGTAAGGAATGTGTTAAAAACAGGTCAAGATGTAAATTTGCCACATCGTCGATATAAAATAACATGGTACAGCATAATAAAAATGTGTATCATAGACATTAGAGATAGAAAAGACTTATTAGCTCATCTAGTTTCTCTGCCAGTGCAGAATTATTCCCTATAGTATATTCACTGGGGTTTTGTCCTGTGAATTTTTAAATATTCTGTGCAACAGATCTAACCGTAAAAGCAACGTGAGATTTGTTTCTCCTGTCAGCTATTTGATATTATTTCAGTTAACAGTTATGTAAACCATACATACTAGATGCATAGCAGGTACTTTGGAGCAGCATGTCACTATTCCTGTCATTCCTGAATTAAAGAGACACTAAACTGGTATGGCCCAAATTTATTCTACTTTTCATTTTCTTATCTGTTTGCAAAATCCATGTATTTCAGAAAAAATGCTTTACTGTTAGGATATGTTTTTGTTAGAAAAATCTAACAATAATAAATAAATGTACATGAGGAAAAGAGAGAACATATCTGGGGGGAAATTGATTTCATATTCAAGGATACAAAGAGCTTTTGTTGGCAACACTGAGTAACAAAAGAATCTTAAAATAATACTTTTGACAGTGTTTTTTAATAAGTAAAAATAGAAATAACTAGACAAATAAAAATGCAAATTCTGGAATGAAATAGACCTTTTAAATGGAAGAAGCTTGGAAACTGTGAATGTCAGAAACTGTATTTGTGGATATTCCGCTCCAGTTGAATACCATCAGGTCAGCACGAGCTGTAGTGAACTCAATACTATGTACAGTATAAATAATCCTCATATTTTGAGCAGCAAGCATCATGACCAGCTGATATTTTCTTTCCTCGGGACCAGCTGTTCCTGGCACTGAGGAGTGCCTAACTGGAGCCATATGATCTTATCAACACATTTGAGAATTGTACCGAAACACTGACAAACACTCTGGTGCAGCAATGACTGTCATAGAGGAAAATCGCCCTTTTGCCCAGCAACTATCCAACGTCTACTTTACTATACTTTCACTTTTTTGTTTTAAACTTTTTGTGAAAATCAGCCTTGCCATCCTCAGTCACTTCTACATTGTAAAAGGAAACCGTAAGGAAGCAGCAAGGATAGCTGATGAATTTTATGGAATTCCTCAAGGGCAAGGTATGTGTGTACTTATTACTGTATCTTAGTTTATTGCCATTGGTTTATTCTTGTTGTAGTTAATTATTTAACTGCTCGTGATTTAAAAAAATATTTCAGTTAAGCCAAGTTGTGTGTGATTTCCCTCCCCCACCCCCAATATAAGATAGCTCGTATTACAACAGTGTTAGTTTGTTTATATTGGGCCATATTCTTCCATCTTTACCTTAAGTAGAATTTTTCTCCATGAAAAGCTCCACACATTATGAGTATGGGTAGTGGAATCTGTTCTACTATGATCAGAAAATCTAATTGTTAGCTCTCTTTATATCTTTGATATAGTTTATAACAAAAAAATTTATAAGGAGGAAAGCTCCAGAGAAACATATCTATTAGAAAACATGGTTTATAAGTTGTAGATTAATGTGAGGTACTGTATAAAACTGAATTATTATAGGCAGCATTGCTAGTGACTCCTATAGTTAAAGACTGCCTAACACTTTCCATTATAAGACCTTACTTTCAGTTGCATACATGCTCCTAAACTTCAACTATTGAGCTTAAATTTTCTATGCCAGGAGTCTGACTCAGGAAGAGTTTTTTAGAACATTTCAACAAAATCAGTTCATACATTTCTGAGAACCAAAATAAGGAAAAATATGTTGCTTTGCCCATGTTAAAATTATTACAACCATTTATTTGAGACGCTCTAGAATCTTCATGCTTTAGAATAGGGACTTGAAATTTGGCAGGAAGGTCACCCAGGTGTCAGAGATGGGCTTTTTGGCATCCTCATAGAAATCCACCCACATTTGGTCAAGTTGTAAGCCTCTGAAAATTACAGTGTGCATGTGCTCAAGCAGACATTTATTAGTTGGCAGCATTATTCTCCAAAGAGTCCATCTGTTCTAAGCATGTTCTATCTCCACATTGTTTCTATGTGCCAACCAGACTGCATATGCAGCATCCCTACAGAGTGAATGAGCATGCTGCTGCTCAGCTCAGGACTTCTGGGATGAAGTTTCCCTCCAATGCTCCTATATCTGTCTGGGGTCACTCCTAGCACCCATGTAGCATGGAGGAAAAGGAAGTACTGTACCCTGAATTGAATCCAGTGGGATGAGGAGCTTGTGAGGGAGACTGAAACAGGAGCTGGTGAGAGAGGACTAGGACAGGCTGGAGTGCATAGGGGTAGAAGGAATCAGGCTTGGAGGAATAGGGTAAGAATATTTAACCATTATAGCACACTCCCCTACAGAATCTGGAATTGAACCCAAGAGTCCTGAGTCTTATTTTTCCTTTGCTATAAGCAAACATCTGTGAAATCGGCTGGCAAAATACGGGTCTCATCTTCCTATATGGCTGGTCCATAGAGGATAAGGATTTACTACTGCTGAAACTGACTGTTAGCTCAACTGGCAAAGAGGTCTGTCCTGATGTAAAGGTCCCAGTTCTGCAGGTGACTCCTGGGGGTGGGGGTGTCAATATGGTTCTACGTGATGGAATTTCTATTTTTCAGTTTATTTTTTTATATGTCACTAGTTGATGGAAAAAAAAAAAAAAAAAAAGGCCTGAAGGAACATGTATATTTAAGGTTAAGGATGATTATGTCCTTAATTCACATTGTTGCATTGAGCAGTTATTTTATATAACATTGATTTTTATTAAGAACAATATGTCATCCTTAACTTTGGATTTCTTAGCTCTTGTCTGCAACACAACTTAGCTGTGATTTTGGGTTGATTTAAAAAAATAATAATTTCCAGGAGGTTGGTGGGGGAGAATGTGAATTCTGTAATTTAAGTTTAATGATGTTAAATTTGGTGAAAGTGGATTTGTTTTAATGAAAGGAGATAGATGGTGAGGGGCTGTGGTAAAGAGAGCGGGTCTCTTGTTAAAAAAATGGAAGGTAGTCTCTGAGTTAAAAATAACAAATGTGTAACGTATGTTGCTTTGGGACTTCTGGGCTTCATCTGGGTGCTCAGCATCAGAGTTTCAAAAAAATAAATATGCATGTATAAACTACAATAGTCACAGACTGAACAAATGTCTATTTCTAGAAGTCAAATGTGAATAAGAAATTAAAAATACTTTTTTCTGAGTCATCCATTTTAAATTGCAAAGTTCATGTCTTAAAATAAGATTTAAGAGCCTAGTTCTGTTCCCAGTGAAGTCAATGGTAAAACTCCCGTTTCAAAAAATGGCTTCAATGAAAGAAGGATCAGGTCTATTATAAAGTTCCCATTAATGGGATTATTCTTTAACTTTGGTCCTGATCATGAAAACACTCACATGCTTACTTTATACTCATAGTTGTCCCTTTGAACTCAATGGGACTGCTCAGGTGTGTAGCACTAACTAGTTAAGTGTTTGCAGGGCCAAGGGCTATACGTTTAGATGATTACGCCTAGTTTTCCTCTTCCTCATGCTGAAGTGTACCTAAGGTTGGTTATTTTTCATGGCAAAAATGTGTAAAGTCATGATTCTAATTACAAAAGAAGAGGAAAAGTCATAGCACACAAAGTTTTACCCCATTTTAAAATCTCATATTCCACCAAATTGACATAATTGAGCCACTTTTGTATAATAATAATCATGGAAAAAGTACTGCTCATTAGTGGACTGCCATGACTTTTTATGAAAAATACTAATTCATGACTTTTTTTCAAGAAGGACGTGGGTGTCACTAATATGCGACCTCAGTTACCTTGTGTGTAGATATTGTTGCTCCTTTGGCTTTAACAGTTGCCAGTATTTGGGACCTTGCAGGATTATTTCTAAGAGGAAAAAATGATGATAGAAGTCAGGTATATTCTTGGTGCATTCCCGTTTATTTACAAAAAATATATATTGGGACAAAGTTCCTCCTCTAGCTTGGTGGGTCCTGCGCTTATTGGCGGATTTACTCACCTCAGAGATTCACCTTGTGGGTCGGGAAACAGCTCAGAGACCTTCCCCTCTGGTAGAAGACACAGTCCAGATCAATTCCTCCTGTGTCTGATCAGGAGCTGGGAGGTTTGGGGGGAACCCGGGCCCACCCTCTACTCCGGGTTCCAGCCCAGGGCCCTGTGGACTGCAGCTGTCTAGAGTGCCTCCTGGTACAGCTGCACGACAGCTACAATTCCCTGGGCTACTTCCCCAGAGCCTCCTCCCAACACCTTCTTTATCCTCACCACAGGACCTTTCTCCTGGTGTCTGATAACGCTTGTGCTCTTCAGTCCTCCAGCTAAACGCCTTCCCACTCTCAACTCCTAGTGCCTCTTGCTCCCAGCTCCTCGCATGCACACTACAAACTGAAGTGAGGTCCTTTTTAACTCAGGTGCCCTGATTAGCCAGCCTGTCCTTATTGATTCTAGCAGTTTCTTCTTAATTGGCTCCAGGTGTCCTAATTAGCCTGCCTGCCTTAATTGGTTCCAGCAAGTTCCTGCTTGTTCTGGAACTGCCCCTGTTCCCTTACCCAGAGAAAAGGGATCTACTTAATCTGGGACTAATATATCTGCCTTCTAACACTCTCCTGTAACCATCTGTCCTGACCCTGTCACAATATATAAAGTCCTGTTTTCCTAAACACAGTACAAGCAAACAGCAGCTACAGCAGTCAGCCTCTCCAGTCAATTTTGTGCCCTGAGGAGTTCTGTCTCTCTGCATTTTCTCAGGGCCATACTTAAGCCTGATCTACACTAGAAAGTTAGGTAGAAGGAAGCCGCCTTATGTTGACCTGTTAATATATGTGTCTACACTACCGGGCCCTTTACACCAACCTAAGTCACCTCTAATGTTGACTTCTGTAATCCACCTCTGTGAGAGCATAGCACTTAATTTGATTTTCATGGGTAGACTGCGAGGTAGTGCAGACGCAGTGTTGTGTAATTCACCTTAATTGGCCTCCAGGTGGTGTCCCACAATGCTCATCTGAGACCACTCTGGAGATCAGTCTCAACTCTGCTGTACTGAAGCCAGGTACACAGGAAACAGCCCCTCCCCTGCTAAAGCCCCAGGAATTTTTGATTTCCCATTTCCTGTTTGATCAGCACTGGGAGCATGCCAGCTTGAGCACAGCTGATCATGGAGACTACACGCCCCAAACGTGCTCCAGCCTGGTCTGAACAGGAGGTGGTGGATCTCATTGCTGTGTGGGGAGAAGAGTCTGTGCAGGCAGAGCTCCGATCCAGGAGAAGAAATGCTGACATCTATGCAAAGATTGCTCATGGAATGGGGGAGAAGGTCTACACGAAGGACACACAGCAGTGCCCTGTGAAAATAAAAGAACTTCACCAAGTGTACCAGAAGGCAAGGGAGGCAAACAGTCATTCTGGTGCTGAACCCCACACATGCCGGTTCTACAATAAGCTGCATGCAGTTCTCTACCAGCACCCCCACAAGCAAAGTGGACATCTCACAGCTGTGTGAGTCTAGGGACAACAAGGAGGACGATATGGTGAATGAGGAAGAAGAGGAGGAGGAAAATGGGAGACAGGTGAGCGGTGGATCCATTCTCCCCGAGAGCCAGGAAATATTTTTAACCCTGGAGCCCTGTGGGTCGTAGGACACGACACCAAAAGCGAGGTGCTACTCACCAGGGCTGGAGTAGCAAAATGTCACAGTGAATGGTTACGGATTCTGATTATGTTATGGCTTACACCTAGTGTAATAAAGGTTTTTTTTTTTTTTATGAAAACGGCCTTGCTTTGGAAACATTTTATTCATGTACAATGGCTCCTTTATTTTTTCCCATGACTGACAGCTGGAAATGTGTCCTTCGGCGTGTCATCAACACCTGAAAGCAGACTTTTGCTGATTAGGAGGAGAAAGAACGTGGGAGGACATGTTCACCGAGATAATGAACGCCTCTGGGACAGCTGACACAGAGCTGAGAGCATGGAGGATTTCACTGTCCGAGAAGTTAGAAATGGACAGCAGGAAAGCTTCCAATGAGCAAGAGCAAGCGGCGCAGGATAAGATGCTTCGGATTATGAGGACCAAGCAGACATGTTGAGGCATCTGGTTGAACTGCAGGAACAGAAGCAGGAGGGTAGAGTCCCTCTGCAGACCCTGGTAGACAGCCAGCCAGCATTGCCTGGCACAGAATCACCCTTACCCCAGCGTTCCCTGAGGCATGGGCGAAAAGTCCATTATCTCTTTCACTTAACTCAGGGGGAGGGTACCAGGAACAGAAGGCACCCATTCACAGAGCTTTGATGGTCTGGAATGCGGTGTTATGTTACACAGCTGAAAATGTTTCTCCCATTCCAACTTTACAACCCCTTTTCCTCAAGATTACCTTTTTTTCTGTTCTCTCTCTTTACTTATGTTTGTTAAATAAAGTAAAGGGATTCGATAAATAAATGTTCTTTATCGAGTAGAAGCAGTGGGCTTGGGCAGGGGGTTGGCTTTACAGGGACAGTGATACAAGCCACGTCAAGGTTTGGGAAAGCACAGTGCAGACAAGCAGCTCACATTACTGTGACTCATTATTGAAATGGCTTTTCAAAGCCTCGCGGATATGCAGTGCCCCTTGCTGTGCTCTTATTACCCTGGTGTCTGGCTGCTCAAAAATGGTTGCCATGCAATCTGTCTCACCTGCTCACCCCTGTGGAAAATTTCCCCCCTTTTTTCCCCACAGATATTATGGAGCTCACAGCAGGCAGCTATAACCATGAGAATGTTCTCTTCACTAAGGTCCAACTTTGTTAGTAAACTTCTTCAGCGCCCCTTTAAACAACCAAAGGCACATTCAACCACCATTCTGCACTTGCTTAGCCTATAGTTTAACCATTCCTTACTGTTGTCCACACAGCCAGTGTATGGCTTCATGAGCAATGGGAGCAAGGGGTAGGCTGGGTCCCCCAGGATAACTATCATTATCTCAACATCGTCAATGTTCATTTTGTGGTCTGGAAAGAAAGTCCCAGATTGCAGTTTTTTGAACAGACCCGAGTCCCTAAAGATGCGCGTGTCATAAGCCTTTTCTGGCCATCCTACATTGATATCAGTGAAATGCCCCCTGTGATCCACCAGTACTTGCAACACCATTGAAGAGTATCCCTTTCAGTTTATGTACTCTTTGGCAAGGTGGTCTGGTGCCAAGATGGGGATATGTGTGCCATCTATCGCCCCACCACAATTAGGGAACCCCATCGCAACAAAACCACCCACTATGTCCTGCACATTTCCCAGACTCACTACCCTTCGTAGCAGAAGTCGATTAATGGCCCTGCACAGTTGGAGCACAGCAGCTCCCACAGTTGATTTACCTACTCCAAATTGATTCCCCACTGACCGGTAACTGTCTGGCATTGCAAGCATCCAAATAGCGATTGCTACTCGCTTCTCCATTGTCAGAGCAGCTCTCATTTTTGTGTTGGTGAACTGCAGGGCAGGGGAAAGCTCTGCACAAAGTTCTTGGAAGGTGGCCTTCCGCATTTGAAAGTTCTGCACCCACTGCTCGTCATCCTATACCTGCAAAACGATGCGGTCCCACCAGTCAGTGCTTGTTTCACGGGACCAGAAATGGCGCTCAACAGAGTGCAGCTGCTCTGTGACTGCCAGCAGCAACTGTGAATTGTTTTTTTAAATGGCTTGCAGCAGGGCTGCTTGCAGGACATCGCTATGTTCCACACGGCGGACACTACTTCGGCTCTGGAAATACTGCAGGAGAAGGCACGAGGCGTTTGAGATGCTCACAGCAAGAGTGCACAACTGAGCAGGCTCCATGCTTCTGGGGCTATGGCGTATGCGCAGCGGTTTTAAGGATGAAAACCACTGGCTTGTTTGCCATTGATATGAGGGGGGGAGCACAGTGCATCATGGGATGCCTACAGAATGTTCCTATTCTCCCCTGCGACAATGTTTTGGTCCCATGACGCATTGCACAAACTACCCAAAACACACTGTGGCAAGTTGCATTTTGGGATAGCTACCCACAATGCACTGCTTTGTGCATCGATGCAGGCACTGCTAGTGAGGATGCACTCCATCAAGACAACGAGCATGCTATGGCCACGCACAATCGACTTAATTAATTCGGAGGCTCGAGGTCGAATTAGATAAAGTCGACTTAATTTTGTAGTGTAGACAAGCCCTTAGAACTGCTTCTCTCCTGCTCTACTGGCTTTTCTGTTTTTTCTGCTTCTAACACACACTAATCCTGCATTTGCAACCAGGGAATCCCTCAGCCATCAGAGTTTAGCTTCCTGTCAGACTTTGTTTCCAGCTATCTCACTACATATAGAGGCATAATTGCTCCTTCCATTTAATCTGAAAGTTCGGTGCTTAGCACTGCCATTGGCCAGATCTATGACTGTTTATAGATCAAAAGCCCACTCAATGGCAACCTTTAATACCATTAAAAAGATGACACCCTGAATGACTCATGCCAGACAGACAGAAAGAAGATAAAGGTAACTAATTAAAATGTATACAAACCTGACTATTTACATAATTACCGATTGTTTTTCTGTCAAGATTTTTTCACATCACCACCCCAAAATGATTTTACTCCCACCCAAATCTACTTGGGCCTTTTTTCCCCAGCCTGATCTCCTTTCAACCACCTCAAGTATCAGAGGAGTAGCCGTGTTAGTCTGGATCTGTAAAAAGCAACAGAGAGTCCTGTGGCAACTTTAAGACTAACAGATGTATTGGAGCATAAGTTTTCGTGGGTGAATACCCACTTCGTCAGACATCTGTTGCTTTCAACCACCTGAAATTATAAAATAATAAAATAAATCAATTGGAATATAAATATTGTACTTACATTTCAGTGTATAGTATATAGAACAATATAAACAAGTCATTCTATGACAATTTTAGTTTGTACTGACTTCACTAGTGCTTTTTATTAGTCTGCTGTAAAACTAGGCAAATATCTACATGAGTTGATGTACCCCTGTGTACCCTCGGGGGTACATGTACCCCGGTTGAGAACCACTGTTCCGTAATAGGAAGAGTGGCCTACAAAACTCTGCATGTCTGTGAGTGCTGACGGGTTGACCATTATGCACAGTCTCCGTTTTCTTTTTAGTGGTGGAAATTTAGATTGTATATCCAAGGTAAGTTCCTTCTTTTTGGAACACCTCACATTTCTTTGGGTTCAGTTTTAGATTGGCAGTCTTAGGGTATGTCTACACTACGGGATTAATCCGAATTTACAGAATTCGAATTTTGGAAACAGATTGTATAAAGTCGAAAGTATGCGGCCACACGAAGCACATTAATTCGGCGGTGTGCGTCCATGTACTGGGGCTAGCATCGATTTCCGGAGCGTTGCACTGTGGGTAGTTATCCCATAGCTATCCCATAGTTCCCGCAGTCTCCCCCGCCCATCGGAATTCTGGGTTGAGATCCCAGTGCCTGATGGGGCAAAAAACATTGTCGCAGGTGGTTCTGGGTACAGCCTCACCCCTCCCTCCATGAAAGCAATGGCAGACAACCGTTTCGCGCCTTTTTTCCTGGGTGAACACTGCAGACGCCATACCACGGCAAGCATGGAGCCCGCTCAGCTCAAGACAGCAGTCATGAACATTGTAAACACCTCACACATTATCGTGTAGTTTATGCTGAACCAGGACCAGAAAAACGAGGCAAGGAGGAGGCGGCGACGGCAGCGCGGCGACGAGAGTGATGAGGACATGGACACGGACACGGACACAGAATTCTCTCAAACTGCGGGCCCCGGCGCTTTGGAGATCATGTTGTTGATGGGGCAGGTTCTATCCGTGGAACGCCGATTCTGGGCCCGGGAAACAAGCACAGACTGGTGGGACCGCATAGTGTTGCAGGTGTGGGACGATTCCCAGTGGCTGCGAAACTTTCGCACGCGTAAGGGCACTTTCATGGAACTTTGTGACTTGCTTTCCCCTGCTCTGAAGCACCAGAATACCAAGATGAGAGCAGCCCCCACAGTTGAGAAGCGAGTGGCGATAGCCCTGCGGAAGCTTGCAACGCCAGACAGCTACTGGTCAGTCGGGAATGAATTTGGAGTGGGCAAATTTACTGTGGGGGCTGCTGTGATGCAAGTAGCCAAAGCAATCACTGAGCTGCTGCTACCAAAGGTAGTGACTCTGGGAAATGTGCAAGTCATAGTGGATGGCTTTGCTGCAATGGGATTCCCTAACTGTGGTGGGGTGATAGATGGAACCCATATCCCTATCTTGGCACCGGAGCACCAGGGTACCCAGTACATAAACCGCAAGGGTGCTGCAAGCACTGGTGGATCACAAGGGACGTTTCACCAACATCAACGTGGGCTGGCCGGGAAGGGTTCATGACGCTCACGTCTTCAGGAACACTACTCTGTTTAAACGGCTGCAGCAAGGGACTTACTTCCCGGACCAGAAAATAACCGTTGGGGATGTTGAAATGCCTATAGTTATCCTTGGGACCCAGCCTACCCCTTAATGCCATGGCTCATGAAGCCATACACAGGCAGCCTGGACAGTAGTCAGGAGCTGTTCAACTACAGGCTGAGCAAATGCAGAATGGTGGTAGAATGTGCATTTGGACGTTTAAAAGGTCGCTGGCGCACGTTACTGACTCGCTCAGACCTCAGCCAAACCAATATCCCCATTGTTATTGCTGCTTGCTGTGTGCTCCACAATCTCTGTGAAAGTAAGGGGGAGACCTTTATGGCGGGGTGGGAGGCTGAGGCAAATCGCCTGGCTGCTGATTACGCGCAGCCAGACACCAGGGCGATTAGAAGAGCACACCAGGAAGCGCGGTGCATCAGAGAAGCTTTGAAAACCAGTTTCATGACTGGCCAGGCTACCGTGTCAAAGTTCTGTTTGTTTCTCCTTGATGAAAACCTGCCCCCTTTATTGACTTATTCTCTGTAAGCAACCCACCCTCCCCCTTCGATCACAGCTTGCTTTCAAAGGAAATAAAGTCACTATCGTTTAAAAATCATTTATTCTTTATTAATTGATTATAAAAAGAGGGAGAAAACTGCCAAGGTAGCTCGGGTGGGGTTTGGGAGGAGGATCGGAGGGAAGGAAAAGGTCACTAAAAAAAGGTTAAAATAATGACAGCCTTTTGCTAGGGCTGTCCACTGGAGTGGAATGGGAGGGTGCACGGAGTCTCCGCCCCCCCCCGTGTTCTTACACGTCTCGGTGAGGAGGCTATGGAACATGGTGAGGGGGAAGGGGGGTTATACAGGGGCTGTAGCGGCACTCTGTGATCCTGCTGCCATTCCTGAAGCTCCACCAGACGCCGGAGCATGTCTGTTTGCTCACACAGCAGCCCCAGCGTTGCATCCTGCCTCCTCTGATCTTCCTGCCGCCACCTCTCATCTCGAGTGTCTCTCCTCTTCTCACGTTGGTCCCTTCTGTCCTCACTTTGGTCCCTCATGTCCTCGCGTTGGTCCCTCCTGTCCTCACGTTCACTGGCATCTTTCCTGTACTTTGATACCGTGTCCTTCCACTCATTCAGATGAGCTCTTTCATTGCGGGTGGATTCCATGATTTCCGCAAACATCTCGTCTCACGTCCTCTTTTTCCGACGCCTTACCTGAGATAGCCTTCGGGACGGAGGAGGGAGGCTTGAAAAATTTGCAGCTGCTGGAGGGAGGGAGGGAAAAAAGGGAGAGAAGTATTTAAAAAGATACATTTTACAGAACAATGCTTATACTCTTTCACGGTGAACAACACTATTCACATTACATAGCACATGTGATTTCTGTGAAAGGTCGCATTTTGCATCCTAATATTGAGTGCCTGTGGCTTTGCTGTTAGAGATCACAGACGCAGGTCCGGGCAACAGAATTCAGCTTGCATGCGGCCGTGGTAAGCCATTGTCTTTCGGCTTCTGCACCCTCCTTTCCCACATACCAAGCAAAGCCCGTTGAGTGCTGCGGTTTTCCTATTAACCTGCAGCAGCAGAAAACAAACTAACCCCCACCCCCATCCAATTCTCTGGGATGATCGCTTTAATCCTCCCCCCACTGCGTGGCTGGTATCAGGGAAGATCCCTGCTAGCCAAACGTGAAAAGCTCAGCGCCAATCCTCCCCGCGCCCTGTGCTTGGCTTACTACAAGGAAGGATTTCTTTTCAGCCACAGGCAAACAGCCCAGTAGGAAGGGCCACCTCTGTCCCCTTAATTAAATTCCCGTATTTCAACCAGGTTACCATGAGCGATAACACTCTCCTGAGGATTACACAGCAAGATAAAGAACGGATGTTGCTTGACTGCTAGCAAACACCGGGACCATACGCTGCCAGGCTTTGTCATGCAATGATACCAGATTACTTGCTACTAGCATGGCGTGGTCAAGTGTCCTACCATGGAGGACGGAATAAGGCTGCACTGCCCAGAAACCTTGTGGAAAGGCTTTTGGAGTCCCTCCAGGAGAGCTTCATAGAGATGTCCCTGGAGGATTTCCGCTCCATCACCAGACACGTTAACAGACTTTTCCAGTAGCTGTACTGGCCGCGAATGCATCCCAAGTCCTCAGGGCAAATTAATCATTAAAAAACGCTTGCTTTTAAACCATGTTTTATATTTTAAAAGGTAAACTCACCTGAGGTCCCTTCCTGTAGGTCATAAATCAGAAATAATGTTGTGATTCATTTTTGGAAATCCACTGCTGGAAAGGTAAGGTTGACTGCTTTTAAACCATAGTGAATGATTAAAACAGGATAATGTTGTCCTACTACCCTATTCTAACAATTTGCAATTGATAACGTCATTTAGCAACAGCTGGTAGGGGAGAAAAATAAGCACAAGGCATCTTCTCAATTCACATTCCACACAGATCATAATTCTATTAATAAAAGCCATATAACACCTTTACTAGCTTCCTAGATACAATAGAGATTCATTTGGTAATGAAAGGAATGTTGTATGGAATACCTATTCATCACACTGCTCAGTGTAAGGCACCGACATTTGGCATTTTGTTTTTCATAGATTATATATAGTCAGTTGTGTCGAAGTATTTAATGTAGTTTAGGAATCAGTGATTTGATGAACAATGAGGCTCTTGGGGGCTGCTCCCTTTTACAAATCTGACACCAAATTGAATAAAACATTGAAATAGGGAGATTTTTTAATGGAGTTCATCACCCTCTCTGGACACTGCTAAATCACTCCTGCCAGACAAGGAGACACTCAAAAATACTTCTTAAGAGAGCAATCTGTTTCTGGAGTGAACCAGACTGCGACAAGTATCAAGCATTTAACAAAACAAAACTCCCCTGGGGAAGATACGCCAGACAACCCTAAAAGGGCTTCCCACACCACAATCCATTTCAAAGTGTACAAGTTCAACACTCTGCTATATTATCAATATTCTCTTTGTATACATTAGGAACAAAGTACAAATCTTTCTATGGATTTAGGCCTTATCTACCACTACACTACTGAATTGACCTATATTAGGTCGACTTACAGCTACCGCAGTAATTACTTCAATTTTTCATGTCCACACTGCCTTCCTACTGTCGGTAGTGCATGTAGGGTTGCCATGTGTCCAGTTTTCAACTGGAAAGCCGGGTTGAAAAGGGACCCTAGCGGCTCCGGTCAGCACTGCTGACTGGGCCATTAAAAATCTGGTTGGTGGGGCTGGCAGGCTCCCTACCTGGCTCTGCATGGCTCCCGGAAGCGGCAATATGTCCCCGCTCCGAGCACCAGCTCTGCAGCTCCCAATGGCTGGGAACCGAGGCTGTGGAAGCAGCGCCTGCGGGCGGAGGCAGTGCGCACCACGCAGAGCTGCCTGGTCCCTCTGCCTAGGATCTGAGGGACATGTCGCCGCTTCCAGGGAGCCCCCCGAGGTAAGTGCTGCCCAGAGCCCGTTTCCTGCAACCTCTCCCTCACTCCAACCCCCTATCCCAGCCTGGAGCCCCCTCCCCCACCCAAACTCCCTCCTGGAGCCCGCATCCCCTCCCGCACTGCCACCTTGCCTCAACTCTGAGCCCCCTCCCCAAGCCTGCACCCCAACTCCCTGCCCCAGTCCTGAGCCCCCTCACGCAGCCCACACCCCAACCCCCTGGCACAGCCCGGAGCTCCCTCCCGCACCCAAACTCCTTCCCAGAGCCCACAGCCCACATCTTCCGTGCATCCCCAACCCTCTGCCTCAGCCCGGAGCCCCCTCCCGCACCCAAACTCCCTCCCACAGCCCACACCTCCCCTGCATCCCCAACCCTCTGCCTCAGCCCGGAGCCCCCTCCCACACTCCAAACTCCTCGGCTCCACCCCCCATCCGAGTCCCCTCCTGCACTCCAAACCCCTCATCCCTGACCCCACCCGAGAGCCTGCACCCCAACCTCCTGCCCCAGCCTGGAGTCCCCTCCTGCACCTTGAACCCCTCATTTCTGGCCCAACCCCAGATGATGGGGGATGGAATGAACAGGGACGGGACCTCGGAGAAGGGCGGGAAGGGGTGGGCCTCAGGGCAGGAGCGGGGCTGTAGTGTTCGGTTTTGTGTAATTAGAAAGTTGGCAACCCTAAGTGCATGTCCTCACCAGGAGCGTTTGCTAAGAGCTTTCAGTGCCTGGCAGCCAGGCTTCCAGCTGGGAGCTCTGCGAGGAGCTGAGAGCCCAGGTGTTCAGAACTAGGCAGGTGGGAGCTCTGTGCCAAGATGAGAGCCAAGGCTCTCAGCGCCAGGCAGGATGCAGAGCTGACAGGCGATGTAAGTAGCGCAGTGTCTAGTCTATACAGACACTGTGTCACCCAAACTACATTGACCTAGGTGCTACACCTCTCATGAAGGTGGAGTTATTAGGTTGGTGTAGTGGGGCAATTACAGTGGTGGGAGCAATGTAGTGTAGACACTTACAGAGCTAGGTTGACATAAGCTGCCTTACATCGACCTAACTCCGTAGTGTAGACCTGGCATTATATGGACAATTAAAATCAATGTATGAAGCAGCTCCTATGGGAGCACATGAATAACCCCATTACTTCAATTGGTTTACTTGTATGCTTAAGTGCTTTGCTGGATCTGGGTGTAAGGGAGAAAGTTTATGAGAGACCACCTTGACAAAACATTGGTAGCACGTTACTGTGAAGATGAGATTTTATACAGTTGTTGCATATATTTAGAAGCCTTGTGATTGAGGCCCATATGTCCAGGATTTACTGTACAGTTGAAAGGATTTCTGATTTTACCCCTTTTAATCTTAATATGATACTTAAAGAAAGAATATCACAGTTCCGACAGCAGAACATTTTTATTTATAGGAAGTTTCAGTTTGTCCTGAGAAGCTACTGCTATCTTATTTAGCCACTTTTAGCATCCGACATCCATGTAAATAATCTAGAGCTAAATAAGATTTTTTAAATGTAACTATATCAAACACTCACAGATTTGTCTTGTCTTTTCCAATTTTTATTAATTTGATTCAGTACTGGGAGAGAACAGTAAATGCAATCTGTATGGTACTAGGAATTTAGGAATGATATTTTCAAATAAGCCATCATATACCATATATGTTTAAATGTGTAACAGTCAAGGCAAAGCTTTTTTTTTCCCCTCTGAAAACTCTGCTCCATGCAGGATATGATTTTAAATGTAAAATGCATAGTTATTAATTTCTTGTTTTTAAATTTAGTACTTTGAAATGTAGATACTACAATTTGGGAGTAATTCACTGATTCATTGACCGATTTGATCACTGGGTTATTTCTATAACATACAACCCAGCCTGCTAGCATTTGAGTCAAAACTGTGATGCATTCATTTATTGGAATTTTAATTTCCCCCCATATAATAAAAAAATTAAATGTATGCCAGTTGTCCTAACTTTAAATCTTATGTATTATTGTATGCTTAAAAGAAAATTTCAGAAATTTTATAAATTACAGAACCCACACTCTTGCATTACCAACAATGACAAAGGCCTGTTAAAATAAAACATTCCAATTACGTATTGGAAAAAAAAACTTGTTCTACAGAAACAACCATGTATTTGTCATTATGAAAGGAGTTCCAGAAAGCAAGAAAGAAAAAAATTCTTTACCATTGATTTCACTGGAAAAAGCTCATGTTGTGTGTTTATTTAAATATATGGTGTAGCTTTTACAAAACCTGTTTTTGCTAATTTTCTAGGCAGATGGGGTGTCAGAGATTTTTATAAAATATTTATAATCAGCATTTTAATTTTTGGGCTTTCATGAAATTCTTCCCTCTAAGCTGCAGAGTGAGGCCCTAGTCACTTTGTCCTCATCCAGCAGCACAAAGGGGCCCTAAATTAAACGATCTGAACACTTGAGGTTTCCCCTATGTTTCGACTAGAGAGATCTTTGGCTTCTATGTTATCCCTTTCCTGGACAGTCTTGTAGTTAAGGTACTTGGAGATCTAAGTTTAATTTCTAGACTTCCTTCCCATAGACTTCCTTTGTTGCCCTGGAAAATCACTTATTTTCTTTGTGCCTTGGTTATCCATATGCAAAGTAGAAATAATAATACTTCCCTACCTCACAGGGATGTTGTGAGGATAAAATCACTTAGTGTAATGCCATTGAGGTCACCTCAGCACACTCCGAGTGGTCAGGCATGGCACTGCAGGTGAGCAACTGGGTCAGTTTCCCCTCACCCACAGTATAAATAAGTCCAAGCAGGCTTTTCTACTATTAAAGAGCACCCCCTTTGGAGGGTCTCATGTATTTATCGGAAAGGAATAATATGAAAACAAATAAAATCTTCAGTAAGCTACTCCATCCTAAATTCTCTGCCCTGGGTTAATCAGTGTTAGGACTGAAGCACTGTCAGGCTGAATTCCCTGCCTGGAGCTTGGGCCTCTGCTGGGCATTTGGTTGGATGCCACTCTTCCCTTGACAGTGCATCCCTCTTTGCTCTTCCAGTCCGTCATACATCCCCAGGAGGTCCCATGCTCAGTTACTTCTCCTGAGCTGCTCTGGTCCCTTGCCTGGGAACACTTTCTCTCTGGGCCCATTCCTTCTCCCCATGAGCCTCTCTTCTCCAGGGAGACACCAATAGGAGTAGCTTCCTAACCAGCTCCCCTCTCTCTCCTCAAGAGCTTCCTCTGTTCTGGGGCTTCCTGACTGAAGGTGCTCCTTACTGAATGAACTATTGTTCAGCTATAGGTGGATCTAAGTTGGCTCATTCTCCTTAGCAGAGCCTGGCACAGGTAGACTGGGTGCTTGATTCCCTCAGGGGTCAGCCCACAAGATACTCAGACAAAATGGTCATGGAGGCCATATAAATACCTAGATAAATAAGTTTGGAAAAAGAGGACATGGCCAGTGCACCCTGTGTCCAACAGATCCCCAAAAGCCTTAAGGCTGTCTGTCATGTACTAGCCATGTGGGCCAGTGCCCAGTGACCCCAGGATCAGGAGATCTCACTCCTTGGCTAGGCACAATGCTGGTGGTATGTAAATTCAATGAGTCATTGCTATTAAGAAGGAAGAATGATCTTTTGGGAGTTGAGAAACCTAGGTTCTATTCCCAACTGTGCCTCAAATTTTCTGTGTGACCACAGGCAAGACTCAATGTCTCCTTGCCTCAGTTTTTCTACCTGTAAAATTGGGTTAATACTTACCTTGCATGGATGTTATGAGGCATAATTCTTGAATATCTATAAAGCACTCAGATTTTTGCAAGGAGTATACCATAAACATTCAAAGTATTTTAAATTATATTTGCATTGATCTTAATAGCTCGTCTAAAGGACTCTGTTTAGAAAGCTCACTTTATTTCAATGGCATTTGTTCATTTGGAGTTAGAATAAGGCAACAATTTGCATGCTAGAAACCTGCTTTTTTCCAGCATGTACCAAGGCACAAAACTTTACAGGATTCATCCTTTGTTATTTTTATTAAAAACAGTAGAAGATCCCATTTTCCTACTGTATAAAGTTATACCAAGACAAAATTTGAATTTTTAAACACTTTTAGAAGCTTGTCTTAAATACTTCTTTCAAACTAGAATGCTTTTCCCACTGAAATGGATGGGAAATAATTTCTTTACAACTTTGCAGTTGTTGACAGGAACACAATTGCATCTATAAAATAAACGTATGAGTTTTCTGCTTCCATAGAAATGTTGAAACTGGCACTGGCATTTCATTTTCATAACAATCTATACAAAAGAAGCTTGATAAAAGAAGCCTTCATTTTTTTCTAATAGTTTAATGTTTGGGTTAAGAAAATGAAATGAAGCCAAAATTTTGAGAGGAGTATGAGCCAGGGAATTATATCATGTTTACAAGTTAGATAAGGAAAATCAATACTGTCAAAATTCCACACCTATGAATAACATCCTCTAGTCAGTTTCCATATTCACATGTTATAGTCTCTGCCCCTTCCCCTAGATTCTTTTGCTCTGGTGGATACAGCATCACTGTCATAGATAACCCTGCCATAAAAATAATTAGTTAATTGCTTGTCCATCACAACAGCTGAACATATAGTACTAGTAAATGGATTTTTAATTAAATGCTTTTGTTAAAGGATTTCAAAGATGTTTAAGGGTCTTTTATATGGCACTCTTCATAGTAGTATCTATGCACCTCACAAACATTCATGAATTAATCTTCACAACTGCCCTATGAGAAAGGGAAATATTATTCCTGTTTTAAAGACAGTGAAACTGAGAAGGAACTTGCACAAGATCATACAGGAAGTGTGTGCAGAGTTAGGAATGGAATCCAGGTGTCCTGGGTCCCAGTGCTTAACCACAAGCCCATCTCTCCTCTATACATGTATCACCTGTGTGCTTTTTTTTTTGTTTCCAACTGAAAACTTTAGACTTTAGTCATTTCCTTTTAAATTTTATTTTTGAAAAGAGTGTGATGCCAGTCTCGAAAGATCCATTTCACAACTTCAATATGGCTGTTGCCCATAAGCAAAACAGTTGTACGCTAACCCATTTGGTCTTGTGTAAAGTTTCATCAAGGATACTGTGTGAGATGAACTCTGTATCCTGTAAAGCAATAAGGAGAATATTTGCATAGAATCACAGAATATTAGGGTTGGAAGAGGTCTCAGGAGGTCATCTAGCCCAATCCCCTGCATCTCTCTCTGTGTTATATTCTCATGTCCTCCAGAGCAGAGGTTCTCAAACTAGGGTCACCGCTTGCTCGGGGAAAGCCCCTGGCGGGCCGGGCCAGTTTGTTTACTGGCTGCGATCGCAGCTCCCACTGGCCAATGGGGGCTGCAGGAAGCGGCGTGGGCCGAGGGACGTGCTGGCCGCCCTTCCAGCAGCCCCCATTGGCCTGGAGCGGCGAATCGCAGCCAGTGGGAGCTGCGATCGGCCGAACCTGCGGATGCGGCAGATAAACAAATCGGCCCGGCCCACCAGGGGCTTTCCCTGAACAAGCGGCGGCCCTAGTTTGAGAACCACTGCTCCAGAGTACCTAAAATATGTGGATAAAGTTGGTAGAAAATAATGACTGTCATATCAATTAACTAATCGATTATCTATGGGGAAGGAGATAGCCCTCTCAGCCTCCCTGCTTTCAGGATGCCAGCTTTTTGAGCTATCCTGCCTCCCTTCCCACATAATTTCTTCCTACTCCTTTGCCCAAATTCTTTGGGGGAGAGAGCGGGTGCTTCTCTGACTTCCCCTGAGTCAACTCCTCTGAAGCAGCAGCAGCTGCCTGACATGTGCTATCTGTAGACAGTGTCTGTGGACTTCATTGCTGCTGCTACTGCTAGCCACACCCTCTGCTGATGATGACATAGATAACATAGCAGAGGGTTAGAACATCTATGGAAAACAAGCTAACCTGAATTCCTTCCAAGCTGACAAATCTACTTGCTCAACCACACTGAGAAGCTAGCCAACCTCATTCTCAGCTGACAAATACACTCAATACTTCCCCCAAAGCATGTAAGACTGGATTTCCTTCCTAACCAACAGCCCCCCCTCAACAACAGCATCCCATCCCAGATGACAAATTCACCTGCAGGTCCCCTCTTCCTCCCAAAAGCACTTGTCAAAAGTGATTGTGAAAGCGAGAAGAGTCCCAAAGTCATGAAATATGGGGAAATTATTGACATTCTCTCTCTCATGTATAATTCAGTTAGCTGTTGAAGAATATTGACAATTTAACAAGAAACTTTATTCATATTAAAATTAAATTTATAATGCACCTACCCTTCTTCAAGTGTAGGGCTTTGTTCTGGCTTTTATAGTCTCACCCTTGGCTCCTCCGGCCGCGTCCCCCCCCGCCTCCTCCGGGTGCGCCGCCCCCGGCTCCTCCGGCCACGTTGTGGCCATGCTGCGCCCCCCCTCGCTGCTCCGGCCGTGCCGCTCCCCCCTTGGCTCCTCTGGCTGTGCCGTGCCCCCCCCCCCGCTCCTCCGGCCACGCCCCGCCCCTCGTGCCTCACTCCTCTGGTCACACCGCGGCAGCGCCTCCCCCCCTCGCTTTTTTTTTTTTTTTGCTTGGGGCGGCAGCAAAAAAGTTAAACCCGGCCCTGCGCTCCCCGCCCCAGCTCACCTCTGCTCCACCTCTCTGGGCCTGAGCGCGCCGCCGGTTGTTTCTCCGTGCTCCCAGGCTTCCCACATGAACAGCTGATTTGCAGGAAGCAGGGGCTCAGAGAAGCAGGGGCGGAGCGTTCAGGGGAGGAGGCGGAGAGGAGGTGATTGCACCCCTCCTCTTTGTGTGCCCGAGGCAAGTGCCTCACTCGCATCGCCCTTGTTATGGCACTGTGAGGATCAGGGCCTTAAACCTTGGTCTCTCACCTCCTTAATGAGTGCCCTAACCACCAGACTATAGTCACTCTCATTCCACTTTCTCTGGCCCAATGACTATTTAAATATTTTATACAAAACATAACAGTGTCAGCAGGAGCGACAGAGAGAGAGAGAGACCTACCACAGAATACTCTATAATTCCATGATTAGGACATTCTCCTAGGAGGTGAGAGACCAGTGTTCAAATCCCTGCTCCACATCAGGCAAAAGAGAGATTTGAACCCATGCCTCCTCTATGCTAGGTCAGGGCTGTAACCACTGGGCTATGGGCAGGTATTACTGCTACCTTGTTTTTTTGTGAAAAGGGCTGATCTGGCTTAGGCACCTTAGACCAGGAGGAGGTTCACAGCTGTGAATCCCAAACAGAGGGAGGCACCTCTAGTACATGCCTAACTCCTTTTGGGGGGGGGGGGTCGGAATTTGGTTCCCCCCCTTTGCATTACCTATTAGGGTTGCCAATTTTGGTTGAATGTATTAATCACATGACATACTTTTTAATTAAAGGTTAATCTTTAATTCTGGGAGACTCTAGGACAATCCTGGATGGTTAGAAATCCAATTTCCTGTTGGGTGCCTAAGGCAGCCACGGGCGGTGCTAGGGGGAGGCTTGCGGAAGCCACCCCAAAATTTGCCTTAGCCCTCCCATAGCAGCTGTGGCTCTCTGGCTGCCCAGCTCTGAAGGCAGTGCCACCATCAACAACAACGTAGGAATAAGCCTGGGCGGGGGGGCTGGGTGCCCGAGTCAGGTGGAGGGTCCGGGGCTCCCCACAGCAGTTCAGACTGACCCACTCCTCAGTCACCTTTGTGGATCTATCCCTTGTGCCCTCTGCCATGTCTACCCCTTACTCTCTTGTACCAGATACCTTTAATCTAGCCCTTCATTTTTATTATTTTTAGAAGTTCTGTTTAAGGGGAATATAGGAAAAAAAGAGGCAAAAATTAAATTTGATATTTCTAAACTCAATTTAATTTCAAGACAGATAAGAACAGCTCATTGAGTAGTGGGACATTCACATATACTTTAATTTGGATATGATCTTATGTTTCTACATTTGATATAGAACTGTGATGTGCTAACTTGCTTGATTATTTTTATTTCTGTGAATATATGTGTAAAATGGGTATAATTCCAACATCTCAGGGGTGTTTTGAGGCTTAATTAATTAATATTTGTAAAGTACCTTGAGATTCCCAGATAAAAGACAGAATATTAATGCAAAGTAGTAGTGTTATTTTAAAAGTGTTGATGAATGGGTTAGTCTGTACATTAATAAAACAAGACCGTGAGAAAAGTGTTTTTTTTTTAAACAGCATGTCAACATATTACTACTGTAATAAGAGCACTACTCTAGTTAATCCATGCTGTCGTTTTATTAGGGATCAGTTGCGTCCTTTTGCTTGTCCATGCAGATTTGTTTCCAGTATTACAAGCCAGTACCTATAAAGTAGTCTTGCTCCAAGTTTGTTGTCCTTGTTACTATTTACCCTGTTGTCAAAAACTAGTGACTCAGGACTCCTTGAAATGATTACAACCTTACTTTCATATCTGGATACAACCTGCAAAATAATCAATTACACTGTTTCTGCTGCCATATGAAAGCATTTGTTTATGCAGGAAGTGTTTTCTAGTTCACGTCAGTACAATACTGTGCTCTACATACACAATTAGTGTTGCACTAGTTGGATAATTCCCAAGTTCTAAGTAAATTCTTTACCAACTGCAGAGCTGTAGGTGACTGAAGCCAGTCATAAGGCAGTATTATTACGAGGGAGGTGGGTTCACTGTTTTAGGCTGTCATTTATCAGAACCATATTTTTTTTATTAAGATACTCATAATTTTTTTCTATTTTGAGTATGCAAACCTCATATTAAAGCATGAACTGTGTTGTGTTTTAAGAATCAGTTGCTTTTCTGGTCTAACTAAAAAAAAAAGGAACATCTTCTTTCTATTTAAATCATGTAAATAGTTGAGGTTCATCCTGTAGCTAAGCTGATTCTTTCTCCATTTTAAAAATAGAAAATGCTAGAGCTATCTTTCCCTTCCCCCACTGTGCACTTCAGTGTTGTAGCCTTCTACAGTAAATACAACAAGATCCTTTGTGAAAATCTGAAGGGGGGGAAAAGTAGCTACAAATCCATCAGTGGATGTTCCTCTGACTAGAGCACCTGCACTAATGATACACAGACTTTGCTGGAGAAAAAAATATCAAATTATGATCACAAGTACTGCTACTCAGAGGAGCTGCACTAACCAGAATCTCCTAAAAAGAAGCCTAGAAAGTATAGGGGAGTGTCCTGCAAAACGAAAAGCTTGCTGGGGTATTCTGACCAGCCAAGGTTAGTATAGCAGCCATTTCACAAGCTGACAGTGCACTAAAGTATACCAAGTTGACCGAGTTTTGCAGCATACTAACTTTAAACTGAATTTTTTCAGTAATCAGATTTGTAATGTAAAGGCATGCTTATATTAATTACTAGTAGTGTATTACACTTGCATGAGTTTCTACAGAGATAATGCAGCTATAATTTTTGATTGTACATTTTGAAATGTTGTAAACTCATCCACCGTATGTTTTCTTGTTTATCTGCCTTATTTGTGGTGCAGGTGTTCAAGGCTTAATGCAAATTGTAGCAGGGAAGTAAAAGTCAATGTAACTAAATGCTGAGGGTCTGACTGTTTACAAGAGATCAGATAATGTAAAGGGATAAGTAACTACATGTAAAGAGAGGCTTGGAGTAACTAAAAGATAGAACACTTTGGAGATTAAAGATACCGAAGAGAGTATGTTAATTTTAGGAATTTGCCACAGATTGTCTGTTCAAAGGTAACAAGATGCTGAATACTAAAATTAAAAGAAAAATTGTGAAAAGAAAAAAATAGAATGTAGAGGCATTTAAAATTACCTGGACATACACTGGAACATTTTAAGAAGGGATATTTTAAACAATAAGCTTCAGGACATGATGGGAATATTATAGAACTGCTTTGTTACATGATAGTTAAAGCAGAAATTAGAAAAATAAAACACTTATCAGAGAGTTCCTGGACTGACATATATGATTGGAGGCATAAACATGGTAGAATATTTTTTTAAAATAGTAATAATACTCTAATTAGGATCAAAGTGAGGTAAAAAAGGAGAATAAGGACATCAAAATTTAGCAGTGTTGATTTTAGAAAAAAATCAGCAAGTGTTTGATAGAACAGAATACGTTAAAAAATGGAGAAAAAGGACACAAAAGGAAAATGGAAAGTATTCACAGTTAATTTACACCTTGAAAGGGATATCAAATACATTTGGGATATATATATATATATATATATATATTAGTTGTGAAGTGGAGCAAAAGGTAAGAAGAATACTTAAAATAGTGTTATGGTGATAACCTTCACTACTGTCGATATTGAGAATTAAGATATATTCAAGAATAAAAGTAGCAGCTACTATACTTTCCCTAAATACTAAAGAAAGCTTTCTAATTTATTTAAGATCAACAGCATACTAATAAATAAATAAAATAAATAATAATAATAATTAATAAGTATTTACTAATAATATGCCCATTGGTGGGGGGAGGGATAGCTCAGTGGTTTGAGCACTGGCCTGCTAAACCCAGCATTGTGAGCTCAATCCTTGAGGAGGCCACTTAGGGACCTGGGGCAAAATCAGTACTTGGTCCTGCTAGTGAAGGCAGGGGGCTGGACTTGATGACCTTTCAAGGTCCCTTCCAGTTCTAGGAGATAGGATATCTCCATTATTTTATTTTATTTTATTTTATTTTATATATAGAAACCTGGAAAAGGGAATTCAATGTTCCTGATAGATAGTTTGGACCAAGGTATATAAACACTGTCAGGGCAATTCAGGGCAAATGTACCTGTATTCCCCCTCTATAGTTCAACAAGGGCACCCACTATAGGCTCCTCAGCCATCACCTCTCTGGGGTAGAGTCAGAGATCTGCATTTCTCTGCCTCTTGACCAGAGTGTTTTCAGGTTGCACAGGCCTCCGACTATATCGTGACATCCTCCAGCAAGGCACACTGCCTGCATGGCCTGCATCTGCATTATGCTTTCTCTTCAGAGACTAATAATGGTATAATTCCCAACAGTTATAAGTTACCACACAGGTCTTCCTAAGTGAGCACTTTTATTCTTAAAGGCAAAAGCATTAGACAGAAAACAGTAAAAACAACAAAAGAACCTACTTGTATGTGAATAACATAACCAGAGACCACCCTCTAACTCCAAGAAGGGCTTTGGTTGGTGATTAGGGATTTTTCCTGTGGTCACCAGTTCATAACAGCTTTCTCTCAGGACTAGCTACCCCATGAGTTACTGTATCCTTCCTGTATCCAGTTTGCGCCTTTGAAGAGATTATGAATAGGTAATCAGCCAGACAATTAGGTTTCTCTTCAAGGAGCAGCTTCAAAAGGATGGCTCAGAAAGTGAGTAATTTCCATTCCCTTCTTCCAAAGTATTTCCTAGGAACCCCACTCAACTGAAAGTTCAGTCTTCTTTGCTCCACTATTTTAAAGAGTCTTTTGAAGCACATAATACTTCCTAGTGTTTACATTAGTCCTGCCTCTCTCTTAAAAGAAGTTACATACCATCATAAGAACATAACATAAGAACGGCCATACTGGGTCAGCCGAAAGGTCCATCTAGCCCAGTATCCTGTCTCCCGACAGTGGCCAATGCCAGGTACCCCAGAGCTAATGAACAGAACAGGAAATCATCAAGTGATTCATTCCCCGTCTCCCAATCTCAGCTTCTGACAAACAGAGGTTAGGGACACCATCTATGCCTATCCTGGCTAAAAGCCATTGATGGTACTATCCTCCATGAATTTATCTTGTTCTTTTTTTAACCCTATTATAGTCTTGGCCTTCACAACACCCTCTGGCAAAGAGATCCACAAGTTGACTGTGCATTCTGTGAAGAAATACTTCCTTTTGTTTGTTTTAAACCTGCTGCCTATTAATTTAATTTGGTGAAATGTGTTTTGGGTTATGAGAAGTTCTTGTGTTATGAGGTGTAAATAACACTTCCTTATTTAGTTTCTCTGCACCAGTCATGATTTTATAGACCTATCATACCCCCCCTTAGTTGTCTCTTTTCCAAGGTGAAAAGTCCCAGTCTTATTAATCTCTCCTCATACAGAAGTCGTTCCATACCCCTAATCATTTTTGTTGCCCTTTTCTGAACCTGTTCCAATTCCAATGTATCTTTTTTCAGATGGGGCAACCACATCTGCACGCAGTATTCAAGATGTGGATGCACCATGGATTTATATAGAGACAATATGATATTTTCTGTTTTATTATCTATCCCTTTCTTAATGATTCCCAACATTCTGTTCGCTTTTTTGACTGACGCTGCACATTGAATGGATGTTTTCAGAGAACTAGCCACAGTGACTCCAACATCTTTTTCTTGAGTGTTAACAGTTAATTTAGACCCCATCATTTTATATGTATAGCTGGGATTATGTTTTCCAATGTGTATTACTTTGCATTTATCTACATTGAATTTCATCTGCCATTTTTTTGCCCAGTCACCCAGTTTTGAGAGATCTTTTTGTAGCTCTTCACAGTCTGTCTGGGACTTAACTATCTTGAGTAGTTTTGTATCATCTGCAAATTTTGCCACCTCACTGTTAACCCCTTTTTCCAGACCATTTATGAATATGTTGAATAGGACTGGTCCCAGTACAGATCCCTGGGGGACACCACTATTTACCTCTCTCCATTCTGAAAACTGACCATTTATTCCCATCCTTTGTTTCCTATCTTTTAACCAGTTACCAATCCATGAGAGGACTTTCCTCTTATCCCATGACAGCTTACTTTGCTTAAGAGCCTTTGGTGAGGGACCTTGTCAAAGGCTTTCTGAAAATCTAAGTACACTATATCAACTGGTTCCCCCTTGTCCACATGCTTGTTGACCCCCTCAAAGAATTCTAGTACATTGGTGAGGCATGATTTCCCTTTACAAAAAACATGTTGACTCTTCCCCAACAAATTATGTTCATCTATGTGTCTGACTATTTGTGTTCTTTACGATAGTTTCAAACAGTTTGCCCGGTACTAAAGTCAGGTTTACCGGCATGTAATTGCCGGGATCACCTCTGGAGCCCTTTTTAAAAATTGGCGTCACATTAGCTATCCTCCAGTCATTTGGTACAGAAACTGATTTAAATGATAGGTTGCAGCAGAAGTGAAAGTAAGCCGGTACGCCCCAGAATCCCAGGGTAGCAGCGCTGCCAGAGTCCCAGGGTAGCAGCGGCAGCTGGGGGCTCGGGCGGCGATATAAAGGACCCGGGGCGCTTGCTGCAGCTACCACCCCGGGCCCTTTAAATCATCCCCGGAGTCCTGGGGTAGTGGCGGCGGGGCTCCGGCGGCGATTTAAAGGGCCGGGGGCTTGGCCACTGCTACAACCCCGGGCCCTTTAACTTGCCGCCGGAGCACCGCCACTACCCCAGGGCTCCGGCAGCAGGGCTCTGGGGACGATTTAAAGGGCCCGGGGTGGTAGCGGCAGCCGGAGCCCCGGGCCCTTTAAATCACCACCCGAGCCCCCGGCTGCCACTGCTACCCTGGGACTCTGGCAGCACGGCTCGGGTGGCGATTTAAAGGACTCAGGGATCCCACTGCTGCTACCCTCTGGGGCCCTTTAAATCGCCACCCAAGCCCCGCTGCTGGAGCCCTGGGGGAGCAGCTGCGGGGCTCTGGCGGTGATTTAAAGGGCCAGGGGCTCCCGGCTGCCACTACTGCAGCGGAGCTCTGGGCCCTTTAAAGCTCCGCCAGAGGCCGGGGCCCCCTCTGATGGTGATTTAAAGTGCCTGGGGTTCCACTGCAGTAGTAGCAGCTGGAGACCTGGGCCCTTTAAATCAACCCCGGGGCTCCCAGCCACCTCTGCAGCTGGTAGCTCCGGGGGTGATTTAAAGGGCCCGGGGCTCCCAGCTGCTGCTACCACAGCCCCGAGCCCTTTAAATCCTGATTTAAAGCACCCGGGTATTTAAAGGCCCTGCCTCTTCCGGTAGAGGCCATACCTCTTCCGGTTGAGGCCCCGCCCCTCCTAAGGACTCCGGAGTACCAGTAAGTCCTTTAAGTTACTTTCACCCCTGGGTTACAGACTACAGTTAGTAGTTCTGCAATTTCACATTTGAGTACCTTCAGAACTCTTGGGTGAATACCATCTGTTCCTGGTGACTTATTACTGTTTAGTTTATCAATTTGTTCCAAAACCTCCTCTAATGACACCTCAGTCTGGGACAGTTTCTCAGATTTCTCACCTAAAAAGAATGGCTCAGGTTTGGGAATCTCCCTCACATCCTCAGCCATGAAGACTGATGCAAAGAATTCATTTAGTTTCTCCGCAATGGCCTTATTGTCCTTGAGTGCTCCTTTAGCATCTCGATCGTCCAGTGGCCCCACTGGTTGTTTAGCAGGCTTCCAGCTTCTGATGTACTTAAAAAAATTGTTGCTATTACTTTTTGAATCTTTGGCTAGCTGTTCTTCAAATTCTGTTTTGGCCTTCCTAATTATATTTTTACACTTCATTTGCCAGAGTTTATGCTCCTTTTTATTTTCCACACTAGGATTTAACTTCCACTTTTTAAAGGATGCCTTCCTGCCTCTCATTGCTTCTTTTACTTTGTTGTTTAGCCACGGTGGCAGTTTTTGGGTTCTCTTACTGTTTTTTTTATTTGGGGGTATACATTTAAGTTGAGTCTCTATTATGGTGTCCTTAAAAAGTTTCCATGCAGCTTGCTGGGATTTCACTTTTGGCGCTGTACTTTTTAATTTCTGTTTAAGTAACTTCCTCATTTTTGTGTAGTTCACCTTTCTGAAATTAAATGCTACAGTGTTGGGCTGCTGTGGTGTTTTCCCCACCACAGGGATGTTAAATTTAATTATATTATGGTCCCTATTACCAAGCGGTCCAGCTATATTCACCTCTTGGTACAGTTTGGTTCATTTAAGATTTTTACTTCATTTGATTCTATGCTTTCTTTCATATATAGTGCCACTCCCCCACCAGCATGACCTGTTGTGTCCTTCCAATATATTTTGAACCCTGGTATTACTATGTCCCATTGATTATCCTCATTCCACCAAGTTTCTGTGATGCCTATTATATCAATATCCTCATTTAATACAAGGCACTCTACTTCATCCATCTTATTATTTAGACTTCTAGCATTGGTAGAACTTGTCACTTTTTAGCTATCTGCCATTACATGGCATTGAATGATCCCATGATAATACTTAAACACTTGCATTTTAATACAATGACCTAAGATAGTCCTAAGATAGTTTTTATGACACTGACAGACCAGCTCAGGCCAGACCCATAGGCTAATTCACTTGTGTGTGAATATCAAAGAAGTTAAATGTATTAGAATATGTTCAGGCTAATTTACTTGTGTGTTAATAGAGATCAAAGGAGATGTTACTTGTATTGTTTTCGCCGATCTATATCCTGTTGTTTACTATTACATTACATTTATATGATGCATGCCTAGTAATTAAATAACCCTAGATCAAAGTGTATTAGAACATCACGAAAACTAATGGAATGTTACTTGTATTGTTTTTACTTATCTATTCCTATTATAATGGCAGGCATTTAAATTATGGATATCCCTGTGACTAAATAACTCATTGAATGCAAATGAATTCAAATCAATTGGCCATTGTGTCGGTACAGACACTTGTCAGATTGTTGTCTATGAAAAGAAGCTATAAGTACTGATTCAAAGAGAGATCCTTTATCTCTGAACTATTTGGATTCTAATGGGTAGAATAACTGAACAAGAAAACTGAGATCCCCGTAATTATTCTGGGTAGCCCTGAGAAAACTTTTGGGAAACTTGCAAATTACCACATCTCTGCTATCATTTTGGACTTACAAACTTTGACTCACCTGTTATTATATTTTACGTGCTTTAACCTCTCAATAACTCTCATTCTTTTTTCTTAGCTAATAAACTTATCCTATAAGTTTACTATAGAATTGGCAGCCAGCGTTGTCTCTGGTATAAGATCTGGAGTATCAGTTGATCAGGGGTAGGTGATTGGTGTCTTGAAACTGGAAGAAACCTGATGTGGTGTGATTTTTTGGTTTATATGACCATTATCACTTAGTTCAGTTTGTTTGGGTGGCAAGATATGCTGGAGAGGCTATGGGGACTGTCTGTGACTCCTTGGTAAGACTGGTATAGTGATTCAGGTGTTCACATTTGTTACTGGCTTCGTGAAATCTAATATTATAATTTACCACCAGTTTTGGGTGGCTGCTTTTGTTTTCTGACAGTCTGCCCTGAGACAGGCACTCACAGTTATGAGCCACTCCAGACAGCATGACATCTTTAACTTAATTCAATAAGATTTGTCCAGGATATTTCCGTGTCTGTCACAAACACATCAGAAAAACATCCATTTATTTATTACATCTCATAATGCTGCCACAGATTATACACAGATTTATCTCCCACCAAGTAGAGCTGGTAAGGATGCTTTTACTTAAGGTTGTCTGACACTTGCCATTATGAAACCCTGTTTCAGTTGCTCATAACTTTGCCAAACTTTAACCATTTGGGCTGAAATTTCCCATGCTGGGCATCTGCCTCAAGGTGACTTATTTATGAAAATTTCAGCTAAAATGGTTCAGAAGATTAAGAATGAGGTTAGCAAAAATATATTTTATAAAAAAATTTCACAACAATTTAGTTGCCCTCATGGTTTGGAGCGGAGACTTAAAGTTTGGCATGGGAGGGTGTACCTTTTGCAATCACTGTGAAAATTCACCCAACTTGGCCAAGTTATAAGTCTTTGAAAAATTGCAGTTTGCACATGCTCAGTAGACACTAGTTATAGTTTGGCAGCTAAATATTCTGAAGATTTAATTTACACTGAGCATGATCCATCCCCTCACAGTTCATATGAGGGACTGTGCATGTGCCATCTCCATAGAGTGAATGCTCCAGCCTAGGGTTACAGGGGCCGAGCATGACTTTCCCAACAATTGCTTCTCTAGGCCACTGTAGAATGGACACTGGAACTGAGAGCAGGACCACTGCCCTTTGTTACTCTTTTGCTGGTGCCCAGGTAGTGAGGAAGAGAAGGAAGATGCAACCACAGTGGAATTCATAGGGGTGAGGAATTGGGCAGAAGGAGAGTTTGCAAGAGCCAGAGGTTGGGTGGAAGCAGAAGAAGAGGGGGACAGGAGCCAGTGGAGTTGTTTGGATAGGAGCAGAGTCCAGGGGGCAGGGTAGTATATAGATGCAGTGGGGGAGAGGGACAGGATCCAGGAGATGTGGAGTATATAGGAACAGAAGGGGAGGGAGTCAGGGTGGGGATTGGATAGGAGCAAACCGATAAGGGGGCAGGAGCCACAATGGGAGGATGGATAGGAGGAGAGGGATACAGAGACAGATGGGGGCTGGGGCCGAAGGGTCTATAACCATGAGTCCACACTCCCTTCCAGAACCTGAAATTGAACCTAGGAGTCTTCAGTCTCAACTTGTCTCTGCTATCAGCAAATACACCTCTACCCCGATATAATGCGGTCGTGGGGAGCCAAAAATCCCTACCGCGTTATAGCTGAAACCCCGATATATCGGGGTATGGGCGGCAGGTCTCCAGCGGTGATTTAAAGTGCTCCGGGCTCCGGCCGCTGCGGGGAGCCCGGGCCCTTTAAATCGCCGGCGGAGCCCTGCTGCCGCAGCCCCAGGGTAGGGGCGGCAGGGCTGCGGCGGTGATTTAAAGGGCCCGGGGCTCCCCGCAGCAGCTGGAGCCCGGGGCCCTTTAAAGTGCGGTCGGAGCCCTGCTGCTACCGCGCTATATGCAAACCCATGTTATATCGAGTCGCGTTATAGCGGGGTAGAGGTGTAGCTTTGAAATACACAGGCAAAGTGTCTCCAATGACTGGTCTGCATAGAAGATAACAGCCTACTACTACCATATTGCTAGCAGTGACTCCATTAGCTTAAGGTCTGTACTGTGGATCTAAAGGTCCCAATCCTACTAATGACCCAAGCTGGGGGTCAGTATGCTTCCACAGGATGGAATTTCTTTATTTTCCAGGGTTTTAAAAAATAGATTACATTAAAAAAAAAAACACTATGTTAAAAATACGTTAAGGTTGCAAAGCCAAGCACTCATAAATTAGGAATGCCAGTTTTAAGGTTGCCTGTACAACATTAATTTGAGACCTTTGAGCATGTACATTCTAATACAGTGTTTAATTACATGATCACATACTATTTTCCCCACAGGACGTTTACTTCATTCAGTGCACAGGATGGATAGTGCTCTAGAAACAAATCAGGACTGTGTAGTAAAAGAGGCTGTAGTCTGTAGTCTTGCCTCATTTGTTGAAGAATTTGGAAGGTGCATAAAGAATGAAGAAGGGCTTTGCTGGAAGAGAAAGGATGGTTAAGGATGTTGAATGCCATCCTGGCGAATTGGATTCTATCCCTACCTCTGCCACAGTAATCCTAGGCAAGTCTCTTAAAGCAGTATTTTCACAGCTGGCCACTAACTGTGTGTTCCTCATTTTCTGAGTGCCCAGTAGGATATACCTGGGTCCAGATTTGCCAAAGTGCTATAGAAACTGATTGGAGCTGTGTGATGAATATATAAAGTGCAACATAATACTAAGTACTCTGAAAAAAATCAGACCATAGGTATCTCAAGTGAGGCTCTTAAAATTAGTGGACACTTTTGGCAATTTTGGCCATAATCTCTCTCTGCCTCACTTCCCCACCTGTACAATAGGGAAAATAACACCATCTATTCTCTCAGGGTTGTAAAATTCAATAATGATTGTGAAGGACTTGGATATTATGGGGAGAGCACCATAGAAACACCCAGGAGAAAATAAATATTTCTGTATTCAGGGAAGGTGTGTGTTAAATAAAACCTGGGGCCACACACTGAATGTAGAGGATTAAAAAAAAAAACCTACTTATTCACTGAATGAAGCAGGGTTCTTGTGGAAAAAATAGTACAGTATGTGATGCTGCAATTAAAGACTGTATCTCAATGCATATGCACAGTAGAACTGCATTAAGAAATACACAGGCAATCTGGCATTTTCTAATTTTTGGTTGTTTGACTTTGCAACCTTAATATTTTTAACATAGATTGTGGATGTAATAGTTATATAAAATAAGTAAACTCAATCACAAATATATGCTGAAGATATTTTTGAGAAGGGTAATTTTGAATGTATGTGGTGCAATTGTAATAAAGTAAAACCTGCAGTAAATTAATTCCAACAAACTGAAGTACAAAATATTGGACCAACTTCAACTAACAGTTTCACCAATACGATTCCATTGATCTCTTATGGACTACAGTAGTTCAACTCACTGTTTCTGCTATAGTCACTACTTCTGTTTTCTACAAATTGAAAAATGCAATACACCTTTCCTTTTCCTAGGAGATAAAAGGAAAAAATGGCAAGTATAAACTGAATACCAGCTTTTATTTGTTAATTATGTAGAAAGAAACATTGAACTACATAACCCCAAAATATTGTATACTGTTTGTCACGCTGTCCAGAGTGGCTCATGACCATGAGTGCCTACTTCAGGACAGACACCCTAACCTGGTGGTATGTTCTATATTTATATTTTGCCAACCCAGCACCAAATGCAAACTCCCAAAGTACCACAATAGTCTTATAATGGAGTCATAGTCAGTCCCCTTAGACTCTCCAGTCTATCTTGCCATGCAGGCAAGCTGGACTATGTGATAAATGGTCACTTACACCAAAAATCACAAATATTCCAGGTTACTACAGTCCCAAGAGACCAATCACTCACTCAGGTCGAGTTGCATCCTAGATCTCACATCAAAGACAATGTTGGTAGCCAATTCCATACTAAACTATCTAAAGGTTTTTATCTAAGAAAAAGAAATTAGAGTTATTGAACAGTTAAAGCAGGTAAAATATATGTACAGGTGAGTCACAGTCTATCATTTCAAATGGTAGCAGAGATGTAGTAATCTGCCAGTTTCCCAAAAGTCTTTGAGGGGCTATCCAGAATAACTCTGGGAATCTTCATCTTCTCGCTCAGTTATTCTGCCCTGTTAGACTCCAAACAGTCCAGAGATGAAGAATTTTCCCCTTGAGTCCATACTTACAGCTTCTTCTCACAGGAAACAAACTGACTGGGTCACTACCCACTTAGACTCTTTCTTTGATTGGCAGAGAGAGGAGCATATTCAGAGACTTTGATCTCTGATCATCACACACAATGACCACTTGCTTCAAATGCACAAGAATTAATACTTTCCTGTTAAAGTTCTTCATTTGCATTATACAAGACTTATTTCTCATTTGCTGAGTTGTTTAGTTACAGGGAAATGTTTGCTATTACATTATAGCAGGATACAGATAAGTGAAAATAATGCACGTAACATCCCAATAGTTTTCATGAAGTTTAAACACCAAATACATTCTTATTCATTTAGCAATCACTTTTATTTATGTAGTACACAAGTGAATTAGCCTGGCTTTCAGCTATGCATTTGTAAGTGGTCAGAGAGGCCTACGGCTTTGGTATGAGCTGGCACCTGGTCTGCCAGCATCACACTGTTATCCCATGGTAATAAACTATATAGCCCACTTATACTTTTCTGTGCTCTTATATTGTACTATCTTCTACTGACTTTACGGACACCACTTATATAATAATAGGACGGGATTTTTTTTAAGTGCTTAGCATTGGCCTAACAGTTTGGATCCAAAAGCAGAAGGGGCTCTTTTCTCTTGTTCAGTTTGGATAATGTGGCGTCTTGCAAAAACAGTAGTTCTAGGGAGATTTCATACTAAGATAGCAGAAGTCTTACAAGAATAACTAATCTCATGAGAATTCCACCATTCTAGATTATCTGATTTTGTGAGATTTCCACCATTCAGTGCCAACATCTTGTAAGAACAGCACAGTCAGATCCATATTTGAAACAGCCCTAATTTGGTCTTCATCCTGAACCCCAAACATTAGCTCAAACTAATTGAGATCCAAACACTACTTCTTTGGCCCATCTTTAGATAAGTTAGTGTTTGGGTGCTGGGTGGTGTTGGTGGCCTGTGATATACAGGAGGTCAGACCAGATGATCTGGTGGTCCCTTCTGGCCTTAAACACTATGGCTATGGCTAAGACGGACTACTTTTTAGATTGTAAGCTCTTTGGAGCAGGGATTGCTGTTTACTATATTTGTACTGAACCTAGCACAGTGGGGCTGTGACCTGATCCTTTAGTAATTACATCACTACAAATTATAATAATGGTAAAGCAAAGTGTTTTACATGGAAGATATCCCTGTGACTTTCTTTTGCACCTCTGTTTTCCCCTGTACTTTCTCAGGCCATTTTGCCCTCCCCCCAGCAAATCCCCTGATTGCCCCACAATGCTCAGCTAGTGGAGTGCAGCACATATGAGCCCCTTTCTAATGAGTCCCAAATGCAAGACATTTCATATCTTATGAGCTCTGATCACAGACTGAAAACTTTGAAATCAACCAAATCAAAATCCTGTACCCAAACATCTCTTAAGTTTGGGGAAGTTCAGACACAGACTTTGCTACTTCAACCCATCTCTGTGACGGGATATTGCATTCTCCAGGTTAGGTGTGGCCTTTGAGGAGTGGGCAAGAGGCAGAGAAAGTTGCAGGCTGTCCATCCAGTCTTAATCTCTTAAGGCCAAAACACAGAAACATGGTTTGGTTAGGATAAGGAAATTTTATCTGGAGTATCTGGATAGTCTACATCAGGATTAAGGGGAATCCATTGTTTTGCCAGTACTAGGAAGAATCAGCAGGTACTGGTGGGGAAGAAAGGATAGTCTTGGTGGTTTAGGCACAGAGTTGGAGGTCAGGAGACCTGTATTCTATTTTTGGCTTTGACACAGTCCTCTGGTTTGATTTTGGACAAACTAGTTAATCTCTCTATGCCTATCTCTTTAACTGTTGTTTAAAAATGTGTATAATAATGCAAGTTATTGTGAGTTTTGTGGTCTATGCTTGTAAAATGACTGAGATACTCTAATGGAAGGCACTAAAAGCCAAACCTTGGCTTGGGATTGGTGCCGCCTTATGTCCTATCTGGGCTGCTCACACCACAGTGGGGAGCAAAGCCCCAGTGATAAGACTACTCCCATTCATGTGGGCATGCAGACATGGGGAGTGGAAAGAGCCTTGCTGCCCCTTACCCAGGGGTTGTGGTAAATTCATGATCCAGCCCAATGGTTTTCAACTGGCAGTCCACGGATGGCTATGTCTAAGAGGTCTGCAAAGGTTGTCCCATTACCATAGAATGGTTTTCAACCTGTGATCCGTGGACCCCTGGGGTTCCGCAGACTATGTCCAAGATTTCCAAAGGGGTCTGCACTTCCATTTGAAATTTTTTAGGGGTCCACAAATGAAAAAAGGTTTAAAATGACGTGGCTAGCCCTACCATGCAAAATATTTTTATGAGGAATCCAACAAATATTTTGAAGAAAAACATAGGCGGTGACCTTCCTGGCCTCCATGCTAAAATTATGCCTTGTGCATTAAAGCAGCATCCTGTTTAATATGAGAACCCTGCATATGAGAACCCATAAGCCAGATATGAAAGTTTTAGATATCACATTTTAATAAACCATAAAACAGAATAATAGAATATATTGAACTGCAATGACTGGAAGTGAGAACCTGACACAAAGCCTGTTGAAGACAATTGACAGGCTTCCATTGATTTCAATGGGCTTTGGATCAGGCCTTACATTAGAACAAGTAGTGATGATTTATTTCATAGTGCTTCTGCCATTAGCTTTTGAATGGCTTCAGAACTGCCACTTGTTTTTCATAAAACCAAATCCCATTTTTCCTCCAACTACCTTTTGTTCACTAACATTTTAGACCAAGATTGCTTGCTACAGCAGATTCCACTGAAAAATAAATTTGTTTCTCCTTAAATTTATTACTAGATTATAAATGCTCCTTCCTGTGTGTCTGGACAGTGCCTAGCACATTGTGGGTACCACCAGATTGCTAATAATCATAATGATAATTTTTGAAAAATGCCACACTGGCTAACTTGAATTTTTTTCAAGCTTTGGTATGTGAAAAAGGTTCCTTAAAAAGTCAACCTGCTTTGTTCATTCAAAGTTGGAAAAAGAATACTAAATGTAGCTCTACATTCAATTTAACAACCTAATAATTAAGATCCTCTACCAGTCAGTAGTGAGCTGCAAGAAGATCGCCGGGGGGGGACAAAATCCTGTTTTTCTTACTGATGAGAACAACATTTGCTTGTGCTAGCTCACAAACTAGCAGCAATTTTCTTATCTGCTTTTAAAAGTACTAATTCAATATAATAAAGCAGCCTGTGTGATCACTGCCTTTATCTTCACGCACTAGGCTATATATTTATAATGATTTGAGTGGATATCTGTAAAATAATTTATTATTCATAAGTTCATCTCATTCCACAAGGTAAAAGATGCGTAATTAATGCTTGATCCTACAGTCCTTATTCAGGCAAAGTTTCCACTGATTTCATTCGGAGTTTCACTTGTGTAGAGGTTGCAGGACCAGGGCCAATGGAAAACAATATTCCCAATATGTTAACATTTTTATATAGTTATATTAAATGGCAGTTGCTGCTTTTTAATAAGAAAAAAAGTTGGTGGCCACATAAGCTGATGCCTTCAGAACTGTGTTTACGCCATAGGTTTTAGAGGTGAAAGTTCATATTACAAGGAGCTGCTGATCTCCTTGCAAACATGGCTGAAGTGTATTTAGAATAGTCCCCAGCTAGTGGGGACGGATTTTTATTTTCACACTGAAAGAAATGAGTAGAATTTATAATTGCAATTGGCTGGAAGTGCCATGGGGAGATGGAGATTTAGGTACTGTATGAAATTTTTAAATAATTCTTTGTTCTTCTCTGTTAATAATATGAATTCTTTTTTACTCTATTTCTCTCTCATGTTTACAGAACAGCGTAGGCTGCTGTTCCCTGTAAATTATATACCAGATGGCTTGGAACTAGTGCTGTTTCTAAATATAGTGAGAGGTAGCTTGTGTTTAGCATCAAAAAAGACCACAACAGTAGAGACCTGATAGATTAACAGGTTTTGAATAGGATCTATATGCTAATATTGCTCGTAGACAGCATTATGAATTAGTACATTTATTCGTGTTCTTAACACTTTCTAGATAACAGAAATTGCAAAACTGGAAATCAGCAGAAAGCAATAAGTTAAATAAGTTAGAATGTTGCTTTTTAAAGATATCTTCTGATATTTTATTTGGAAGGCCCAATTTTGCTGGGCTGATAGTGATTTGGAGGCTGATTCTGTCCTCGTACTTAAAGACAAAAATCCTATTGACTTCAATGGAAGCAGAAGCAGATCCTTGGAAAGTGGAAGAATTTTTCTAAACTTAATTTGCACAGAATATTTCTGCAGTAATTTTAATATCTGTACACTGTTTATAATGGAAGCAATCACATAACTAAGCACTCTATATTTAATGGGTTTAGCAGAAGCCATCAGCTGTTGGATTTCACTGTTCTTGTGGGCAGCAACCGAGGGAAGGTCTAGGTGCAAAATAGAACTTGGAATGTAATCTAGTATCATTTGATTCTCACATGTCACTGAAGTAATGACATTAGCAGGCATTCTCCTAAGCAATCCAAGAGGGCACATGTGAAGAGGGAGGTGAGGGAAGCAAAGATGGGGATAAACATGGATTGCAGAAAGAGATTCTGCCTGCATATCCATATTCTGTTTTGTGTCCAGCTGTAAATCTAAAATGTCCATAGCACCAGCAGTCAATCAGAAATCTCTTAAAAGATTTTTAATATGTTTTTAGGCTTTGTGCAATGTACGGTTTTGTCTGATTTTTTTTCTACAGTACTGCAGTACTTCTTACTTCTTTCTTTCATCTTAAATTGGCAATGGAATAGACCACCAAAAGAGAGTAGAGAATTTTCTTAAATGGAGATATAAGGCCAGACTTTTGAAAGCAGCCTCTAAATGCGGGCTTCTGATTTTTCTTGCACAATCATTTGCAGTCACAAGAAGAGAACTTTTACTTACTACCTGATTTGTGGGTGTAACCATTATTTGAGATCTTGACTCACTTTAGTGCTAGTTATTTATTCTATAAAAAATAAAGAAAAATATTGGCCAAGATTTTCAAAAGTGATGGCGATTTTGTGTACCCTATTTTAAATACCTTACAAGAGCTTGAGTTTGAGGGGGTGAACGGTCAGCACTTTCTGAAAATCAGAACTCTTCAAGGTGTCTCCAAGGTGGTTACTAAAAAGTTAAAGCACCTAAAATCACTAGTCATCTTTTTTAACTCTTTGGCTATTGTCACTAAAAATAAAAATTGCAAAATGAGTTTAACTTTAAATCAAATAATATAGAGCGAGGATATGTATCAACAATTATAGCAAATCATCCAAAATGAATAGCAGAGTATGGCTGTCTTAATAGGAAAATCAGAACGGCCACAGTGGCTCAGACCTGTGGTCCATCTGATCCAACATCCTGTCTCAGGCAGTGGCTAGCACCACATACTCCAAAAGAAGGTGCAAGAAGCCCCACAGTAGGTTGATGTTGGATAGGGGAGTCTCCTCCTAATTCCTACGAGTTCAAGACAAATTTAAGACCTGAAGCATGAGGCTTTATATCACTTGTAAATCTTTGTTTTTTAGTATTTATTAATATAACTCAATATTCTTGCCAACTATCTAAAAATCCAATTTCTTTTTGAATCTTGCTGAGTTCTTGGACTCAGTGCTATCATTTGGCAGAGGGTTCCACAGACTAATCATGTGTTGGATGAAAAAATATTTCCTTTTATCAGTTTTGAATTATCCACCCTTGCTCTCATGTTATGAGAGGAAAACAGAAACTCTGGATCTGCCGTCTCTATACCACTCATTTCATATGCTTCTGTCGTGTCCCCTCTTATTCATCTTCTTTCTAAAGTAAGCAATCTCAATCTCTCTTCATATAAGTTTTTCCAGGGCTGTAATTATTCTCATCACACATCACTAAACTCCCTCAAAGCTGCAATATCCTTTTGAGATGGAGTGATAAGTATTGCACACCATTGATTTATATAATAGCATTATATTTTTCATATTATTCTCCATTCCATTCCTTATGTATCCTCATACTTTGTTGGCTTTTTCCCCCCACTACAACTGCACATATGTCTACACTATGGACCTTACAGCAGCACAGCTGTACCGCTGCAGTTGTGCCACTGTAAGGTCTCCTGTATAGCCACTCTATGCCAGTGGGAGAGCGCTCTCGCACTGGCATAATTAAACCACTCCCAAAAAGCGGCAGTAGCTATGTCGGCGGGAGAGCATCTTCCACTGACAAAGCACTGTCCAAACTTATGTTGGTCGGGGGGGTGTTTTTCACATCCCTGACTGACAAAAGTTTTGCCAACAAAAGTGCTAGTGTAGACAAAGCCAAGATCTTAACTGAGCAGTCCACACTGATACCCAAGTGTTTTCCTGAGTTGATACAGTTAACTTAGAACCCAGTAAGATGGATCAGCAGCTTGTATTTTTCCTCTAATGTGTATTACTTTGCATATTATCAACATTCAGTTTCATATGTCATCATGTTGCCAATTCACTAAGCTTGGGTAGAGCCCTCTGAAATTTCTCAAAGTCCTTTCTGGACTTGACTTTGCTAAAGCTTGATCTACACTAGAAAATTAGTTCAGTTTAACTACATAGATTCATAGATTCTAGGACTGGAAGGGACCTCGAGAGGTCATCGAGTCCAGTTCCCTGCCCGCATGGCAGGACCAAATACTGTCTAGACCATCCCTGATAGACATTTATCTAACCTACTCTTAAATATCTCCAGAGATGGAGATTCCACAACCTCCCTAGGCAATTTATTCCAGTGTTTAACCACCCTGACAGTTAGGAACTTTTTCCTAATGTCCAACCTAGACCTCCCTTGCTGCAGTTTAAGCCCATTGCTTCTTGTTCTGTCCTCAGAGGCTAAGGTGAACAAGTTTTCTCCCTCCTCCTTATGACACCCTTTTAGATACCTGAAAACTGCTATCATGTCCCCTCTCGGTCTTCTCTTTTCCAAACTAAACAAACCCAGTTCTTTCAGCCTTCCTTCATAGATCGTGTTCTTAAGACCTTTAATCATTCTTGTTGCTCTTCTCTGGACCCTTTCCAATTTCTCCACATCTTTCTTGAAATGCGGTGCCCAGAACTGGACACAATACTCCAGCTGAGGCCTAACCAGAGCAGGTTAGAGCGGAAGAATGACTTCTCGTGTCTTGCTCACAACACACCTGTTAATACATCCCAGAATCATGTTTGCTTTTTTTGCAACAGCATCACACTGTTGACTCATATTTAGCTTGTGGTCCACTATAACCCCTAGATCCCTTTCTGCCGTACTCCTTCCTAGACAGTCTCTTCCCATTCTGTATGTGTGAAACTGATTTTACATCCATCAGAAGTCTGAAAAATCCACACGTCTGAGCAGTGTAGTTAAGTCCCTGTGTAGACAGTGCTAGGTCAACAGAAGAATTCGTTTGTTGACCTAGCTATTGCCTCTCAGAGAGGTGGATTACCTATGCTGACAGAAGAATCACTAGTGTTGGGAATAGGTCGTGTCTACACTGAAGCGGTACAGCGGCGCAGCTGTGCTGCTGTAGCGTTTTAAGTGTAGACAAGCCCAAAGTAATTTTGTTATATGCACATTTTTCCAGATCTCTGCTCATGCCTTTTTCCAGATCATTAATGTATATATTAATCTCCAATCCTAGAACAGAATCTTGCTGTTAACCTTTTGCCATGATTTGACAATTTATTTCTACTTTTTTTCTCTCTTAGCCAGTTCTTGATCCACGGTAATGCATTTCCTCTTACCCATGACTACAATGTTTCTTAATAGCCTCCTGTGAGGGACCTTGTCAAAGGTCATTTGAAAGCCTAAATAAATTATGTCAACCGGTTTACTTTTATTCACTACGTTATTGACACATTCAAAGAATCCTAACAGACTGGTAAGGCACCATACTCCTTTGCAACTGTTAAGTAGTTACATAAAAAGTAAAAATGGGCAGGTAATTTGTAGAAGCTTCCCATTTTAAGACAGACAACATTAACTATTCAGCTTGATGAAAAGTATGTCTGGAATATATCTGATGCAGTACAGTAATATTACAAAACCTTGTGTCTAGAACTTCGTGTTCTACTTTCTCATACAATTAATTCCAATAACAAGTTTATCACTCAGAAACAAGATGATCAGAGGGAGAATTGAAAGAGGAAAAAGTGTGATGGAGGAGAGGGAACTCTATTTTCTACAGGCTGTAAACTTTCTGTGGTTTCAACACTGTATAACAACAATAACCAAACAAATCCATAGAATAGTTCAGCGGGTTGAGCTGAAGTTCCATTGCAATTCACACTGATTGCAATACTCTCTGAGTAGTCACAGCATCTACTCAATAAAATCAATCAATCAAGGGATTGTTATTAAATGACAATGACATGGTGGTCTCTCTGACCCCATGTGCTGAGCATACTGCTTTTGTGGTATTCCTGCAATGAGCCTAGGCAGTAAGAAAATGGGACTGAGAATCAAACTTAAATTTCCTGCAAGATGTTGCAGAATAATGACCAAATCCTAAATCCTGCACCTACCCCAGACAATTAGGCAGAAAAGAATCCTCTCCCTATGTTGTAAGTGTTTGCAATGTTGCTGCAGGCCAGTTGGTACATGAGCATTCTGCAGCTCTCCTACCTTGAGGCTCTCTCATAGAAGTAATCAGCAGAGGATCCACAAAAAAGTGTAGGAGGATTTCTACAGAGCCCCTCAAATCTTGATTCCCTACACAAAGAAACAGAATGGAACCAGTTCTGCTGCCAGGGCCCTCTGTGGCTGTGGAAGTGACGGCTGGATTTGCCCCTAAGTCAGTGGTCTGCCTTTCTTCAATAAGAATATGAGCATCATTTTCACAGAACCCTCAAACTTGCACCATCTCTAAATTATACATAAAAAAGGTAAAGTGGGTTCTCAATTACTCCTTCCCATTTAGAAACCAAGAGGCAAATCCCACCTCTTTCTCTTCAGCCACAAAGGGCCTAAGATATAGTGGAACTGGTTTACTTGTGCTGGATGAGGAAAACAAGTAGTTTTGAGAGCCTGTGCCAGGGATTCTCATCGCCTGTATACTGGAGAGTCCACCTGTATGGGTTTCCCTGCAAAAGCCCACGCAGTAGAGCTGAACCCTGTAGAACAGGGTCACAACAGCATGGGCACACTCTGGGCTTCAATAGAAGAAGCAGAGTGGTTGTGTGGCCTGGAGCAGAAGCTAGGATTTTCTTTCCAAGCCCTGTAAAATATCCTTGCATCAAGAAACACAACTACTTGGATTTGGTCCATGGGGAAGAATTTAGCCCTAAAAACCTATTTCTACCATGGGAACTCTCTTCTCAGGGACTTACATATAGATTTCATGAGGGAAGCGGGGGTTGGAGGCTTCAGCTTGGTCTTATCAACCATAGACATTTTAATGTTAATTTTTTTTTTTAGAACAGCTTTTCCTTTTTTTCAGGAATGTTTCTGAAGGTGTGTGTGGTCCTCATTTTTGCTTCAAATATTCAATCCAATATGTCTGTGCTTCCTGTTGAAGCTGGTAGATTTTGATATACCTATACAATACTCTGTAGAAAATATACAAGGCTCTGGTAGACCAATACCATTAATATTGCTGAAGTTGTTAAAATACATTAATAAAAAATACCATGTAGAAACTTTTTCGCCTTCATATTGCAGAATTACTCAGTGTAGATGTTTAAAATTAGCCGTGTAGCCTGTCTGCTCTTTTTAGTGTCCAGGAAAGAATACATGTATTTAAGACACTTAGTCCAAAATGAGAATAATTCATTTAATAGAACCTTTTACTTTATTTTTAGCATAACCACTTCTGTTTTGTTCTGTGCATTCTAAAATCACTCTAATTGCTGTAATTTTTTCAATAAATATTATTCTGTAGGTTCTTGGGCAGATCGTTCACCACTGCATGAGGCAGCCAGTCAAGGACGTCTCCTTTCTCTAAAAACTTTACTGTCACAGGTAATGCCCATGTGGTTCTTAAAACATTTTCCTTTTTTATCTTATTTAATGACAACCCAGAAAAAGGTAAATATAGCATGATTATTCTGTTACGCTCTCCAGGTGAATAATGCAGATGTATTTTCATTTGGGAGCTTTTGATACTATAAAATTTAAAGACATTTCAAGATATTTTCCCACTGGTTTTAAAGGCATTTTCTAAAATATATTTGTTGTGAAGCTTTGGTAGATTAAACCTATGAAAACTGTTTCCTTGTAAATGTTGTTGTTCCTTTAGGGTTGCTTCTAAGGGCTAGAATGACGCTATTTATTTGTTTTTGTAAAAAAGAGCAGTAAAGCACTTGTTTTGGAGAATTAAGGAAGAATAGTGCCTTAGAGGTACAGTGCACCCTGGGATTACTCCTTGGATGGTACAATTTATACACCAGCCCTTACTCTCTGCTGTGCCTACAGGCACATAACCCTTATCCTCAGCTCGTGTAAATCAGCATAGTTGCACTGACGTCCCTTCTCAGCTGATATAAACTGATGTTGATCCATTGACTTCAATATAGCTATGCCAATTTACACCAACTGAATATCTAGCCCTTACTGTGGGAGAAAGGATTAGTACATGCTAAACAAAGCTATCATCCTGTCTACTGATCAGGAGAAGGACTTGGGAGTTCTTCAGAAAAATTCATTGAAAATAGCCCAGTGAACAGCAGCAATAATAATAATAATAATAATAAAAGACACACTGAATATTATTTTGTAACAGCAAAGGGATAAAGTAAAATCAGGAGTTTTACTGTTGGTGTAACAGCAAACCTGCTATTTGGCAGTTAGGTACTATAAAATATGGTATCAAATAAGAGCCCTTTCTGGAACATTGGTAAATGGTACTACAAAAAGTATATTGTGTAAGCCAATGTAGTAATTTGCTGATGATGCAAAGCTGGCTTCAGTGTAGCATTGTCAACACAAGGGTGGATCGGAATATTATACAGGAAGATCCGGATGACTTTGAAGACTGGAGTAACAGAAATGGGATGAAATTCAATAGTACAAAGTGCAAGATCATGCACCTGGGATCTAATCATAAGAATTTCTGCTGCTAATTGGGGGGGCTCATCATTTGGAAGCAATGCAGGAGAGACACCTGGGTATGGGAGTCAATCACAGGATGACTATGAGCCACCAATGCGATGCAGCTATGAAAAAGACAAACAATCCTTGGATGTATCAGATGAGGCATTTCTAGTAGAAACAGAGAAGTTTTAATGCCATTGTACAAGGCACTGTAAGATCTCATTTGAAATACTGTGTACAATTCTGGTCACCCATGTTCAAGAAAGATAAATTCACACTGTAACAGGTGCAGAGAAGAGATACTAGGATGATCAAAGGAATAGAGGGCCTATCTTATGACAGGAGACTGGAAGAGCTTGGTTTGTTTAGCCTAGCAAAAAGAAGGCTAAAGAGGCAATATAATTGCTTTCTATAAATGCATCAGGCGGGTGAATAATTTAAGCTAAAGGACACTGCTGGCACAAGAACAAATGGATATAATCTGGCCATGAACAAATTTAAGCTGGAAATTAGAAGACGGCTTCTAACCATTAATGGAGTGAGATTCTGGAATGGCTTCCCAATAGGAGTTGTGGGGGCAAACAATTTAATTAGTTTTAAGAGAGAGCTGGACAAATTTGAGTGCAGTTGTATGATGGGGTTGCTTGTGATGGTAGGGGGCAGGACAGAGCAGCCCTGGGGTCATTGCTGGTTTATGTCTTATGTTCCTAAAAGCTCATGCTTCAGGTCTTCAGCCAGCCACCTCCAGCCTCCCCGCCACCAATTTATTTTTGGTGATTTGTTTTGTTTTTCTGTTTCCTTCCTCTGAACCATCAGAGATGACTATAGCTGGAAATGGGACACTGGATGGAGTGGGCTGGTTCTCTCAGGTGGCACCAAACATCCTCTTTTTTCCTGCCTTTGCAGGGTCATCAGGCATTGGTGCATCTCAGTCCCTGTTATTCTCTCCCTGTGGCACATAATAGTCTAGTCTCCTGTGGGTTATAATATTTTGGTCTAATTTTGGTTGATGGGTTTAGTGTGTGGGTGCTGGGTAGTGTTGATGGGCTCTGATATACAGGAAGTCAGACTAAATGGTGGTCCCTTCTGGCCTTCAACTCTATGACTCTGAAAAAGATATCAGATTTCAAGAATCTAAAAAAACCTATCCACAGAAAACTGCACGGAGCTCAGTCATTTTATCAATCTTATAAGGAAGAATGACTGAGTTTACTCTCTTGGAATTTGAATTTGTGGCTCTAGGAAGTCTAAGTATTTCAAATGTGAAGTGTAGACAACTATGTGAATGTTTAGAAGCTATTTTTCTTACTGTTTTCTAAATCAAATAATGAAAGATTCTGCATGCATTCATTTTTGTGCTCACAAGGTATATTTTATTATGTATAGAATATTGTAAATAGAGCTGGGTGAAACTTTTCAGATGAATAGTTTATTCATCAAAAAATGCAGTTTGGGTCGACCAAAACTATTTACACATTCATGTCTAGTTCACCAAATAGTTTAGACCATAGGTGGACAAACTTTTTGGCCCGAGGGCCACATCGGGGTTGCGCAGCTGTATGGAGGGCCGGTAGGGAAGGCTGTGCTTCCTCAAACAGCCTGGTCCCTGTCCCCTATCCGCCCCCTCCCACTTCCCGCCCCCTGACTGCCCTCCCGGGACCCCCACCACCTATCCAACCCCCCTGCTCTCTGTCCCCTGACTGCCCTGACCCCTATCCACACCCCCGCCCCCAGACAGCCCCCACCCGGGACTCCCACCCCCTATCCAACCACCCACTGCTTCTCATCCCCTGACCACCCCCTCCTAGGACCCCCTGCCCCTAACTGCATCCCGGGATCCTACCCCCTTATCCAACTCCCCCCTGCTCCCTGTCCCCTGACTGCCCTTCCGACCCCTATCCACAGCCCCGCCTCCTGACAGGCCCCCCGGGACTCCCACTCCCAACCCTCCCCGTTCCCCATCCCCTGACCACCCCCTCAGAACCTCCGCCCCATCCAACCGCCTCCACTCCCTTTCCCAACCCCCCCGCTCCCCGCCAGCAGCAGGAACTCGCAGCCGTGACACCCGACCAGAGCCAACTGCGCTCCCCACGCTGCCCAATGGGAGCGGCAGGCCAGAGTGTGGCCCGCGTGGCTGAGGGGGGGACAGCGGGGGAGGGGCCGGGGACTAGGCTCCCCGGGCAGGAGCTCAGGGGCCGGGCAGGATGGTACCGCGGGCCAACCATAGTTGGCCCACATCTGGTTTAGACCAAACTGAAAGTGTCAAAACATTTTAGTAAGATCAAAATGTTTCATTTTGACACAAAATTTGTTTCTATTTTCAGGCACTTTGGCTAAAGCAAAGGAAAGGAGGAGTAGAGTCATAAAACAATGGTGGCAGCAGAAACAGCAGCAGGAGGAGATGGTGGTGGTAGTTCTGCCTCCCTTATAGACTTTAGTCTAGTGGTTTTGGCATTCACCTGGGAGATGGGTCACTTAACTACCAGGCTATTGAGTCATTCTCACTATCTTTCTGGCCCTATGACGGTCCACTGTCATTATGAGTGACTATGAATTGCAATGCACAGTCATTGGCCCAGAGAAATAGTAAAAACAACTATTGCCTGGTAGGTGGGAGAACCAAGTTCAAGTCCCTGCTCAGATGACTATTTAATTATTTATAAAAAGTGGAACAGCTTCAAGATTAGGAAAGCCCCCACCATAGCTGAATATCCCATAGCCCAGTGGCTAGGACTTTCTCCTTCTATGAGGGAAACCTAAATTCAAATCCCTTCTCCACATCAGGCAGAGGAGGGAATTGAACCTGGGTCACCTATATCCTAGGTGACTGCCCTAACCACTGGAATAAAGCTTATAAGAGAAGGGATACTGAAAGCAGCAGCATCTCCTCCTCTCCCTGTTTTGTAAATCTAGTTCTCCTTTCTTTTGCTTTTATCAAAATGCCTGAAAATTGAAACAAATGTTCAGGGTGAAACAAAACAAAACATTTTGTTTCAATATTACTGAAATAAAGCATTTTTGAGTCAAAACTAAATTACTTTTTGATTCACTGAAAAATTTAAAAAATGTCATTTTTGGTTCAACTTGAAGCTAAACATTCTTTTTTTAAATTGCCAGTGAACTGAAAAATCCATTATTCACCCAGCTCTAATAAACTGTGGTGCTTACAACTAACAATGTTGAAGACTTAACAGCTTTGAATAGCTTTTGTCTTACCTTTATGTGTGGGTCCTATCCTGTTTAGGGTTACAATGTGGATACTCTGACAATTGACCAAGTCACTCCACTACATGAAGCCTGCCTGGGAGATCATGTAGGGTGTGCAAGAATCCTTCTTGAAGCAGGGGCAAATGTAAGTATCTTTTTCATATGCACTGACCTTATTTCATTGAAAGGGATCTATTCCTTGATTTTTCATCCAAAGCTCTCCACATTCTCCTGCTCCATAGTATGTTGGTTTGTTAACAACAGTAGGTTTGCCTTTTGTGGTTTTTAAGTAATAGTTGATTTTTTTAAAAGTTTTTGCTGATTGACAGCAAAGGAGACTGATGGGATTGTTGCATAATGGAGAAGAGAGAAGACAGCAGAAGTAGAGGGGAGAGAGAAAAGATCACATAGAGGATAGGCAGAACAGAGAACAGAAAATAGATGAGAAAACCAGGGGAGAAAGCAAGAATGAAATTGGACATAAAATTGAGGCACTCTGGCCAATGTAAGCATTGTAAATTGAATGTATATTTATTATTTCTACAGAACATAAACATTTATTGTTTCTACAGAACCCATACATGTTTCCCCAAAAACTGAGAAAAAGACATGTTTCCAGTGCCAGAGAGCTTATAGTCTAAATATGAATCAGGACACAACAAGGGAGAACAACAAACAGTGAGGGGAACAGGGAAAAGGGAGCACAAGATTTACAAATAAAAGCGTATGCAATTACAGTATTTAGGTATGCTTCTGCATTTCTCAACCGTACCATGCTATCTCTACACACACAACTATACAGTAGTAAAGCTTCCAGAGAAATTCCCTTTCCTTAAAATGGGGACTAGCACAGGAGGAACATTTTAAAAAATACTTATCAATTTAATTATTTTAAATTGAGTTTTTTGGGGGTGGAGTACAACACTAGCTCTTCATGGTTATAGGCTAATTTTAGAGCTTGTGGAGCACCTAGAAAGAATCATCTGATGATAGAGATTGGGGAGTGCTAATGGAATTTTCCATAATGAAAAGAAAACTTTAGAACTTTGAAGTCAATGAGAACTGCTGAGTACTCAGCACTTTTGAAAGTCAGGCCACTTATTTAGATTTAGTATTATGGTCAGTTATGTTTTCTTGGATATAGTTTAGCATATTTAAATTAGCATACCATTATGCAAATAACGAGGGGTGGGGTGGGAAGATAAGAACTGTACAGAAGTTGAGTGCAATAAAGCGATGTTATGGTAAATAGTGTATTTGTTGATGTATCAAGCATATTTCAGCTATATCTTATTTTAAAACACTATCAGTTAAGAATGCATCCCTTACTTCATTCCCATCTTAGACATATCTTTTCTATTCTAGGTAAATGCTACAACAATTGATGGAGTGACCCCATTATTTAATGCATGTTCAAGAGGCAGTGCATCTTGTGCAGAGCTTTTGTTGGAGTATGGTGCCAAAGCTCAGTGGGAGTCGTGTCTCCCTTCACCGACTCACGAAGCAGCCAGTAGAGGTAAAAAACTAGCTTCTGAGCATACATGGAATAGTTGACAAAGTACATTATATAGGGTTAAGAAATATATCAGGTTTCGTAAATGGAACATCTAACTGAAGAGGCAAGCAAACTATGTCATACTCTGTTGGCAGGTCACAGTGAATGTCTGGAAGTGCTGATCTCCTGGGGCATAGATGTTGACCAAGACATTCCTCATCTGGGAACACCTCTATATGTAGCTTGTGTTTCACAGCAGATCCATTGCATTCGAAAACTTCTTTATGCAGGTACAAGTTTATTTACCTAAAATATTAACATCTTCTGATACTGCACACTTTTACAGTAAGATGTATTCAGCTAAACAAAACTAGGCTTCTGTCAAAGTTAATTCCCCACTCTGGCACTTCGAGTGCAGAAGGTGGCGGCCCACAAGGATTCTAAAAATTAATAGTAGCCACTCCAGGCTTGTATTAAACTTCCAAGGAGAATCCTTCCTGTGGGGTACCCTCAAGCCCTTTCACCCCACCCCACCCCAGGAAGAGCTGAGAAGAAAAACAAAGGAAATCAGCTGTTGCCATCAGCTAATTAAACAAAATGTGCACAAATCTCTTAGGACACAAAAATCCAATTCTGTTCTTAAAAAGGCTAAATTTTATTAATAAAAAAAGAAAATACATCTGGGACTTAGACTTTTGCTAGATTTAAAAAAAAAAAACTACAAGGATTAAGCATCAAGAATAGCTTTCTTGAGGTCCAGCTTAAAGGTTACAAGCAAAACAAAAGCACCTGGGGTTAGCACAAAGGAAGCCACAAGCCATAAAGAAATAAAAGGGATAAACCTAATCGCATCTTCCTAGACATTTCCTGATCTACTTACATATCTGGAGTTTTAGATGAATAGTTTCTAGGTATGATACTCATAAATTTTTATACCTGGCCCAAGCTTTTCACAGCATAACTACTCCCTGTCTGCCTCTCCCCGAGAAGAACCACAGACAGACAAAGGGGAAGTTTTCTCTCAATTTTAAAAAGTTCTAGCCTTTCCATTGGCTCTTTTGGCCAGGTGCCCACTCACTTCTTTTTACGTATGCATAGCAGTGAGACTTTTTAGCCATTTACAGGTAAAGTAATTAGAGAGAACAGCTATTAAGAGGGATTTTATAGCTAACTGGCTGGCTGGGTGTCCATAAAAGGGAACTATTTCCCCCCCCCCACCTTCATTTATCACAGCTTCTAGTTGCAGGACTCTAATTTTAACTTTATGCTAAGACATATTTTTTGTTAGGGGAAACCTTTTGGTTGTTGATTTACAGTATGTGGGGTGGAAGAAAGAAAACATCAACTCTGAGTGGTCTGATATCAAGCATTTTCAGCACCAGTGGCCACTTCCTTCTTTTCTATAGTAAAAATGAAGGTAGTAAAGTTAAATAGCTCCCAAATTAGCTTGGATAAAAGTAATCCCCATCACTGGAGGTTTTTAAGAACAGGTTAGACAAACACCTATCGGGGTGGTCTATGTATACTTGGTCCTGCCTCAGAATAGGGAGGACTAGATGATCTCTCAATGTCCCTTTGCGCTCTACATTTCTCTGATTCTATGAAAGTGAAAGTTTAAAGTGGGTATAGAGCCATAAGCTGCCATTGCCCTTTCTGCAATGTTTTTCAGCAGTTTGTCTGCCTCTCTTTTTATCCTTAAAAGGCCCCTTCTCCATACCAGTATATCTGCTTACAAAGAACAGAGGCTGAGCTAGAAAGGGAAGAGGAGAGTTAAAAGGAATTTGGTTCTAAAACCCATAGAATGTTTTTTAAACTAGTTAAATATAAGGGGCTGTGTGACCCGGCCTGGATCCAACCCAGCAGCTCACGTTGACCACGGAGTGCTTCGAACTTTTGAAATTCTGACCATTTATTTAGATATCTATTTATAAATTTAGGAATGTAACTTCAGACACTTATTTTTAAAAATCTTGTTCCAGATTTTAAAGCATTAACTTTTAGCACTAACATTAATTAATCTATTTGTCTCTGTCTCTCCAATATATTTATATAGGAGCTAATGTACAGAAAGGAAAGTATTTGGACACGCCACTACATGCAGCGGCTCAGCAACCCAGTACAGAGATAGTAAATTTACTTCTTGAATTTGGGGCAGACATTAATGCCAAGAATACAGATTTTGAACGGCCCGTAGATTTAGCTGCCCCAAGCGGTTTGGTGGAGAGAATGTTGCTTCTGCATGAAGGTAAGTGGGACAAATATACTTTTGTTCATCATTCTATACATAGTTTTTGTTCTTGGACAAACTTGAATCAGTAAAAGTTGTCTGATAATGGGTTTATAAAATGATTGTTTACACTCAGTTAAAAATTCTACCTCCAGCTATGTAAAGTATTGAAAATATTTTTAAATAGACCAGTTTTTCAGGTGGTGACATAAGTTGACAGAGCACTATTGAATTTATATCAGCTGAAGATGTGGCCTCCTCGCTTTAACAGGTGATGGTACAAACCAACAAAAACAAATAGCTTCAACTTATGGCTAACATGCAGTTTATTTAAAAAAAAAAAAACAAAAAAAACTTGGATTTTTTTTTTAATTTCATTTTTAAAAAATAGTTCATGGAAATGGAAAGATGTGTGCCCAGACTTAATTTTTAGGGCATATTTACAAAGCCGGAGGCCTGGGTTTTACATGGATTTACATGCCTAAATTTGTGTGTGCAATTCATACGATTGCACTTATAAATGGTTATTTAAGTTCCCTAGCTATTTGTGTGCAATCACATCGCCCAAACAAGTTCAAGCATATTCTGCGTGCATTTGTGCACAAGCTTTGGGCCTCCTGTCTTGAAAATGTGCTGTTTGGTGTCCTAGCATTTATTGATTTGTGTCATAAATAGAATATTATTTCATCAAATTCTTCAATTTGCCTATCCATTTTTATTAATTGATTTTTAAAATATAATTTCCTAAAGAATAATTTTAAATATCATTTGTCCAAGAGATTGAAAGTACAGTTTAGTACTATGTATTCTTTTAGATAAAAACCCAGTTTAAAAAAAAAAATGCATTGTACAGGTGTCTTCCAGCGTATGGGTTAGAAATTTATTCTTAAGTAGTTGCATTTAATTGTTTAGAGAATGGGAAGAGGAACAACTCTATTACTGAGTAAGTAGTACTGAGTTAAAAAAAAAAAAAAAAAAAAAAATCTAAGAGCAGACTTATTTGAGTCATACGGGCACAAAAATATTACTTTAATAAATTGTTATGTAGCTTTAAAACCACCGAATGTATTACTCTTAAAGACTATGCATGTGAGAGAGACTTTGGGGAAATCAGGCCCTATATATTTTTTTTTCTTTAAAACTGTCCTGTGTGGAATATTATTTTAGATTAAAGTCTTGTACTCTAACTTTCTTTGTGGAATAAATGTTTATAGTTGAATTTAACTATCTGAGAAAGAAGGGTTGATATATACAACCTTAACTTTAACAGCTTAAATAAATACAAGTAAAACATTGCCAAAAATACTACATTAAATAAATATTAAAGGTCTGCTTTGGAACCAGAAAACTGAGGGAAAACATCGGTGATAATCTAACATGAACCTCCAGCTGTGACACGTCATAATAATAATGTCTCAGAGTCAGATTCTGCCAAGCCTTTATATGTGGAGAACAGTGGAAAAGAGGGTACAAGTAGCCTCAACTTTTCTCCCTGCATAGCCTGTGTGAGGGCCAGGTGGAATTCCTAGCCTTGCCCATAGGGTTGCTCTCCCTACTCTCTGTCATAGATTCCAAGTCCAGAAGGAACCACTGATCATCTAGTCCAGGGATTGGCAACCTTTGGCACGTGACCCGTCAGGGAACTCTGCTGGCGGGCCGGGACAGTTTGTTTACCTGCAGCATCCGCAGGTAAACAAACCGGCCTGGCCCGCCAGCGGAGTTCCCTAACAGGCCGTGTGCCAAAGGTTGCCGATCCCTGAACTAGTCTGACAGACAATAGAACTTCCCCAAAATAATTCTTTTGAACTGGAGCATCTTATTTTAAAAAAATCTAATCTTGATTTAAAAATTATTAGTGATGGAGAATCCACTGTGACCCTTGGTAAATTGTTCCATTGGTTAATCACTCTCACTGTAAAACAAAACAAAAAAGCCTTTCTTCCAGTTTGGATTTGTTTAGCTTCAACTTCCAGCCATTGGATCTTGTGATGTCTTTCTCTGCTGGACTGAAGAGCCCATTACCAACTATAAGTTCCCCAGGCAGATTCTTAGACTGTGATCAAATCAACCCCCCAACCTTTTCTTCGTAACACGGTGCCCTAAAGGAGTAGCTAACTCTATAAGGGAAAACTGATGCATTTTGAATGGTGACCATTGAGGGAGCTTTGTGTCCCTGGCACTAATTCAACTCCAGTATCACCATCTGAAGGCTGTTGGTCTAGTTCTTAGTAGTCAGATGTCCTTTACACACACTAATCACAGCCAGCAGCATTTTTGGAAGCCTCTGCAAAGAGGGCAAAACTGAATAGGCATGAAAGGTGAACTTCCCTTTAACTCCTAAAAGTGGTCCCTACAGGGAAGGGCTGAAATATATTGATGGTGAAACTTGCATTTGTGTAGCATATATTGTACCTATACTATAAATAAAAAGAACTTCAATCTCTGGAGTTGTCAGCAGAGGATCTTTCACAAAAACAATTTTTTTAAATTAAAAAGTATTAGCTATATAAACACAACAGCATGAGTTAATTACTATGTAGTCTTCTGGATATTTAGTTTAAATACAAGTTTCCTTGCTCTTTCTGTTTCTTTGATCATTAATAAAGTTTGAGTAGCATAATTTTTATTGTTATATATCTTTGAGAAACTATACTGTGTAAGGTCAATAAGACTGATATATAGAATTTTTAAAAATGCATGTTTATTAGGTACTCCATAATATTAAATATACCCCATGTTGTAAACTCCTAAGGATACTGAACATTTACTTAATTAAATCTCTTATCTGTTTGTAGCTACTCCATGCTCTCTTTGCCAACTCTGCCGACTATGTATCCGAAATTGCATAGGAAGAGCAAGACTGCATCTTATCCCCCAACTTCAGTTGCCAACAATATTGAAGGATTTTTTACAGTATAGATAAAATAGTGGCTAACCTTCAGAAACTTGAACAAGTACTGTTTTGTCTGTATACTGAATGTTCACATGAAGAACTTCTGAGGAAATAGTCTTTTACATATTACTATACTAAGTCTTTGACACCAGGAGTCGTGATGTAACAATATTTGGGAGCCCTTGAACGACTCGGTGCCAAGGTGCTAATACAACTGAGTAAGATGAAGTGTGCTAATACTCTGGGAAATGATTGTATAGCTAGCTTTAGCTTAACACTTACTAATTAGCTATTTTGCTGATAATTAATTGTATTTGTATGTTATAATCTGTTTGATACATCTGAAACCTCACAGAGTTCCTTTACAAGTATTGGTGAGTTTGTCAGTTTGGATTTATTATTGTATATTTGTAAACATCTGTTGTTTGTGTCTAGAAATACATGGCAATAGGTGCGCTCTATAAGTTGGAAAAATAAATAGGTCTCAATTTTTCTTTCTTGCTTTCCCTATATAGGCAATTCATAAATGACAACTGATGAGAACTCATTTCAACCCCCTCCTCCCCTTTCCCCAGCACACAGTTTTAGAACAAACAAGTATATGGACAGGTGAAGTGATTTCCCCGTTCCTCTCCAACACCACTTCCACTACCACAGTTAATTGGAGACCCAGAAGCCATATTTTTTGGCATAACCCTGAAAAGGAAACAGAAAATGTCTTCACATCGACACCACTGTTGCCTGACCGTGATCCTACCATTGGCTCCCCTGCTAATGCCTTGAATCCTTACTCATGTAAAGGGCACCCTAGACCCTAGTGCCCTGCCTTTTGCAGGAGATGGTGAGCAATCTGACTCTTCTGCAGATACCATTGCCAGTATGCCATAAGAGCCATTTATTCTGGACAGCAGGCAAACTCATCTCCTTCATAATCACCAGTCATTTGTTTCAGTCAGTGTTTCAGTCACTGGCTTCATCGTGTCATTGAGCTTCTAAGAAGCTGGTTTGATGCCAATGGTATCCTCTGTGAGGACCCAGTGGCTAATATGCCCAAGGTTGTGATGATCTTGATGATAAAACTTCTGTATGTCATCCTCACTAATCACAAAGGTGTATAATGGTTTGTGGGTGAGCCTGCATTTCAGTCAGGTAATACTAAGTTTTCCTGGGCTCAGAGGGTTACATGGACAGTATTGGCATCTCTGGGGAAAACTTGGCTCTCCTCCTCCTCAAGATATACCATCCTAGCACGTCAGATATTGTGTTCCCTTATTTTCTCAAGATATACCATCTCCCTTATCTCCCCACTCTCCCTGCTAGTCTCCTATTTCCTCTGTCCCAACCCTTCTCCCCAAGACCCTTATAGTAACTGTTGCTTCGTTGCTATCTTGCTGGCTTGCTCTCTAACAGATTCACTCTCACTCATTCTCTCCTGTGTGTTTGGTTGTTTAATCAGAATGCACTTATGATCCCAGGTTTGCAGAACAAATGAGTGGCTAGACTACTGAATGGTAAAAACTGAACCTGCTGACTTAGTCAAGCCTGTGGCTTTTGAAAATCTAGATTGAGCAGATGGCTCCTTAACCGTGTCCTGATACTACCCTCTTGTATTAATCAGGGCATTTGGGCCTGACTAGCAAGCTGTTCTGAAAATCCATGTCCCAATTAGGCAATAGCCACTTGCCCTATGCAACCTATTGAAAATTTTGGCATAAATCTTTAGAGAGTGAAAACACCTAATCTTAATGCGAAATATTGAAATTACATTGTAATAATGAAACAAAAGCACCTCACAAAGTTTTCTCTAAATCTCTTGGATTAATCATACTTTAGTATTTTAAATTTAATAAATTATACAGAGTATGGGCCCTATTTGTAAAGGAGAAACAACATGATTCCTTCTACAAAAAGTCATGTTTCAATTTGGATGCCTGTTTGTAAATATTCTCTTTGCTCTTCGACATTCAGAATGTGTCTACAGTACACTGAATGAATCACAGAAAAATGTTGTAACACATTCATAAGATGTTAAAAACATTTTTGTTTTATGTATTATATTAAAATTAAATCAGTGAGAGGGGTAAATTTTTTGAAAGCAGCCAAAAGACTGTCAGTATGACATAGGCTCCTTGCTGCTTGTGAAAGTTTTATCCTAGGACACTTTAAAATGTTTTAATTTCACTGTTTCTAATAACTTAAACCAAAGCACTTAACCTAATCCAATTAATACAAAATTCCATCTCTGAGGAAGATTCAAAGGCAGGCTAGCCATAAGGTAAAAATTCAAAAGCCATTCCACGCAGGATTCATCTCCACTCAGGCTTTTCCTTCTCACCTATGAAGCTGTCTGATTATCTTGCCTTGTCCCTCTGACCTGACATGATAGCATATTTGATAAATATGGTATGAAAGGGAAAAAACCCACCATCCCCAACATCTGTTCTGAATGTATATTTTTTGAATTGCCATTTATGCTCCTTTATCACATCATCTCTTTTGGAATGAAAATACAGCTGTTCCTCAAAGCAACACTGTAGTCTGGATCCCCAAAAAGAAAAACATGATGAGTGCTGTACCTTCTTTTTATTGTCTCTTTGAAGTTTCTGTTTGGATTAAATAGACAAGAGGAATGTTGCTTTCCTCTTTTCAAAAGCTTCTGCCCATTCAGTTCTGAGGTTGTTCCCAATCAGATCGTCATAGTGTTATTTTTAATCTGTATTCCTTTATAGGGAAATTCTTTGCTATGGGCTACTGGAATCCATCCCCTATATTGGCACTGCTTTTCTCTTCAAAACTAGATAAACTAGCCTCTTAGGCTTCAAATCTGCCATTGATTACATGGAATATAATTCAGATTTTCATGTAATTTAAAAAAGTGACAGTAAACATGCATTGTTCTGTGCAGACTGCTATGTGCAACTCATGTCAGATTACATTTACACAAAAAAATCCTATCCTTGAAAAGAAGCGAAAATAGTTAAATAAGCATGTTGTACATATTATTTGTTGGAAGAACACCCTAAAAAAAAAATCCATCACTGTCAATAGCTCTAGATTTACAAGATTATTCTCCCTTGGCTCACACAATGCCAGAGGTGTCCTATTTTCTCAGAAAAAAAGCAAGCAAACAATTCAAAAAACAGCCTATCATGCTGAGCACTATTGCCTCATTGTTTCCTTGTTCTTCACCACCTGTGGTCTGTAGCCAGTTGTTGTCTCTTGTCTTAAACTTAGATTGTAAATCCTTTGGGCAGGGATTGTCTTTTTTGTTTTCTGTTTGTATAGCCTCTAGCCCAGTGAAATCCTAGTCAGTAGCTAGGGCTCAGAGGCACTACAAAAATACAAATAAATAATAATAATCATGATCACATATTGTATACAATTCATTACCTGATTACAACCACAGCCACTCATATGCAATCAATTTTTATAGTTAAATATAACATTTACATTTCTAACAAAAAAAAAAACTAACTAGAGCTGGTCAAAAACTTCCCAGCAAGATCTTTTTCAATGGAAAATGCCTCTTCAATCGCAATGAACGTTTTTACCAAAAAAAAAAACAAAAAACAAAAAACAAAAAAAACACATTTGGCTGAAATTTGTCAAAAAACTCACTTCACAACAACATCTTTAAACGTTTTCAAAAAGTTTAATTCTATTTCAGTGAGAAAAAATTCACTTTTACTTTTTTCTTTTGGCAAAAGGGTGGGTAAGTAAAAAAATGTAAGAGTGAGTGAGAGGTTCCCCCTCCCCAATAAAAGTAAATGACTTTGTTGGTGAAAAAGCAAAAAGTTTCATGGAACATTTCAAGCAAATCAATTTTTTAAAATTTCTTTCCAGAAACAATAATGGAAACATTTAGATATGTGAGAATATATGATTTTCTCAGCAGAAGAGAAGCAAAAAAAAAAAAACAGGAATTTTGAATACTTACCCACTGAAAAGTGGTAGATGCAATAACAGCCAGCTACAAAATAGCCACTTTAGAGCTAAAGCTGCTGGACTTTGCCAAATTTAAAGGGATACCTGTCCCCACCCCACACCAGGAATGCTGGGAAAATGTTCCTGTACAGGGCAACTCTACACAGGGGAGACTCAGTAGGGATTAGCAATTGCAAAGGAAGGGATACCTGGAGTTAGGACTATATTTGTAGAACAAAATATACGTCAAAAGTATTAAGGGATGCATCTGTGGGAGCCCAACACAATCAGAGCCGAGCTCTTCTCCACTAAGGCTCTGTAAAACTCAACACAGAAAGTAATAAAAAAAGAGAGTGCATGGCTTAGGGAAATGGGATATGGAGTCTTCTAGGCTGTTTGTTTGAATCCAGTCTAGATCAGTAATAACCAAAAGGTTTTATCTTATAGGAACAGGGAAATGAATTGGTTGTCACAGCCCACTTTCTAGAGAACATGTCTACATCACAAAATCATAATCACCACTACGTTTTGAACTGTTACCTCTGTTGGCAACTGTTTGTAGCCCCCCAAATAAGACCAGAGACTGAGTAGGTCTGGAAATAAAACTAGAAGCAAGACTCATGTTGGAGCAGCTGTGAGGATAATTGCAGTTCTGTTGCCCATGCTGACCCTGCTCTAGGGATACATACCCTGTTTCCCCAAAAATAAGACAGTGTCTTATATTAATTTTTGCTCCCAAAGATGCGCTAGGTCTTATTTTCAGGGGAGGTCTTATTTTTCCTGGAGCTTCGGGGCCTTATATTCCGGGGTGGCCTTATTATCAGGGAGGTCTTATTTTCAGGGAGATGCCTTATATTACAGCGAGAGGCAAAACTGGAAGTAGGTCTTATTTTCGGGGGATGTCTTACTTTCGGGGAAACAGGGTAGTAATCTGCAGGTCTGTCAATCTGAATCTTTTACAAGCATGAAATTAATTTAAGTAGGGGAGAAATAGCAACTCTACATATCAACAGATATTTAAAAAGCAACATAGCTGTTTACCTATTGAAGAACTTTATATGGTGCTTATCCCTGTAGCATGTGGTCGTAGTGTTTATTATCCTGAAAGAAAGTGTGGGTGAAATCCTGATCCCATTTAAGTCAATGACAAGACTCCCATTGCCTTTAGTTGGGCCAGGATTTCACTCCTGGTGTTTAAATAACCACTTTCAGGTTTTGGATTAGAACTGTGCACTTGTACTCTGCAGGAAGATAGATCCCGAATGAAGAAGTATTTGGGTTTGTTATTCACTGGCTTTTTGAATGCTTCAAAAAGACATTTAGGGACCCAAATAAAGCAAGATCTAATCTCTCATTTCCATTCACTGAAATATATGTGAGAAGATTTGATTGTGCATTTTCAGTTTTCATAGAATTGTAGGATTGGAAGGGACCTCAAGAGGACTTCTTGTCCAGTCCCCTGCACTCAAGGCAAGACTAAGTATTATCTAGATAATCCCTGACAGGTGTTTGTCCAGCCTGCTCTTATAAATCCCCAATTATGGAGATTCCACAACCTCCCTAGGCAATTTATTCCAGTGCTTAACCACTCTGACAATTAGGAAGTTTTTCCTAATGTCCAGCCTAAACCGCCCTTGCTGCAATTTAAGCTCTTTGCTTCTTGTCCTATCCTCAGAGGTTAAGAAGAACAATTTTTCTCCCTCCTCTTTGTAACAACATTTTATGTACTTAAAAACTGTTATGTCCCCTCTCAGTCTTCTCTTCTCCAGATTAAACAAACCCATTTTTTTTTCAATCTTCCCTCATAGGTCATGTTTTCTAGACCTTTAATCATTTTTTGCTGCTCTTCTCTGGACTTGCTCCAATTTGTCCACATCTTTCCTGAAATGTGGCACCCAGAACTGGACACAATACTCCAGTTGAGGCTTAATCAGTGTGGAGTAGAGCGGAAGAATTACTTCTCATGTCCTGCTTACAATACTCCAGCTATTACATCCCAGAATGATATATATATATATATTTTTGCAACAGCATTACACTGTTGACTCATATTTAGCTTGTGATCCACTGTGACCCCCAGATCCCTTTCCGCAGTACCCCTTCCTAAACAGTCATTTCCCATTTTGTATGTGTGCAACTGATTGTTCCTTCCTAAGTGGAGTACTTTGCATTTGTCCTTGTTGAATTTCATCCTATTTACTTGCGACCATTTCTCCAGTTTGTCCAGATCATTTTGAATTTTAATCCTATCCTCCAAAGCATTTGCAAACCCTCCCAGCTTGGTATCGTCTGCAGACTTTATAAGTGTACTCTCTATAACATTATCTAAATCATTGATAAAGATATTGAACAGAACCAGACCCAGAACCGATCCCTGTTAGACCCCACTTGATATGCCCTTCCAACTTGACTGTGAACCACTGATAACTGCTCTCTGGGAACAGTTTTCCAACCAGTTATGCACCCACCTTATAGTAGCTCCATCTAGGGTGTATTTCCATAGTATTTTTAAGAGAAGGTCATGCGAGACAATATCAAAAGCCAAGTCAAGGTATACCACATCTACTGCTTCCCCCCATACCCTGTTAAAGAAAGCTATTGGGTTGGTTTGACATGATTTGTTCTTGACAAATCCATGCTGTTACTTATCACCTTATTATTGTCTAGGTGTTTGCAAACTGTTTGCTTAATTATTTGCTCCATTGTCTTCCCGGGTACCAGGGCCGGCTCCAGGGTTTTGGCCGTCCCAAGCAGCCAAACAAACAAACAAACAAAAGCCGCGATCGCGACCTGTGTCGGCAATTCGGCGGGAGGTCCTTCGCTCCGAGCGGGAGTGAGGGACTGTCCGCCGAATTGCCGCCGAACAGCTGGACATGCCGCCCCTCTCCGAAGTGGCCGCCCCAAGCACCTGCTTGGTAAGCTGGTGCCTGGAGCCGGCCCTGCTGGGTACTGACGTTAAGCTGACTGGTCTGTAATTCTCCTGTTGGCCTTATTCCCCTTTTTATAAATTGGCACTATATTTTCCCTTTTCCAGTCCTTTGGAATCTCCCATCTTCCATGGCTTTTCGAAGATAATCGCTAATGGATCTGATAGCTCCTCAGTCAACTCCTTGAGTATTTTATGATGTATTTAATCAGGCCCTGGTTGACTTGAGGTATTATAATGCCTGTACAAAATTATATAAATTTTGATGGTTTATCTGAAGTTCCATGATTTTTCTATTTTTGTTTTTAAATTATTTAGTAACTTAGGCAACGTTACATTCAAGTGTACATGCCATATGGCACTGTCTAGAGTGAATTACAATATTTAAAGCAAGAATTGCAATAACACAAACCAAACAGATTAAAGATTATATAAAGGTCTCAGCATAAACAAAATGCTAGTATACATTCATAACCAATGACAAATAGTGCCCAAAATATATTGTAGAGTGGGACATTTCTGAACCTCCATACCTTCCACACAAATCAGTTATCCCAAATAAAACCAAATAATAATTGTGGTGTTCTTCCCTGCTCCCTAACAGCTCCTCTACAGTAACTCCCACCACAGCTCCTCTATTCCTCCTGAAGATGATCTAGTAGCCAATTTCTGCTCAGCTCCTTGCCTCCATTCCTGTTTGAAAAACAGCCAGCTGCCCTACTCCAAACTTCTGTCTCCCAGTAGCTGGGTCAAAAGCCTGCCTGTTTCCCCTTGCATCCACCCTTTCGAGATCATAGGCTCCTACCTGCTACCTCCTTGAAATAACAAGTTGGCCAGCAATTCATTCTGCCTCAATTTCCTCCCACTAGGACCCACTCAAGCTTCCTGAGTTGGGAGTGGAGCTATGCACGAGGGCTGTACCTGATGAGTCATTCTATGAACTCTGGGGCTTCTCTGAATTTATCCCAAATAAGACTAGAAAGGCAGCCTGTGACCATAATTTGATCTCAGTACTGCTCTATATATGTTTAATAGAAAGATGAACTCTATTAGAGTCTAGAAGCCAGTAGGTCACCAACTCTCCCTCTGCTAATAGCACTCTGTGGTGCTGCTGAATGGAAGGCGTTGGAAGCTGCCAGCCTCCCCTTCCATCCATCCAGTCACCTGTCCTCCTTTGTTTTGCTGGAAGAAGGGGAAAAGAAAAAGAAGAGGGAAACAAAGCTTTTATTTGTTTAAAGAAAAAGGGAGGGGATTTATTAATTGATAAGGCTTAGCCCTATTAGCCCCTCATTACCTGCCTGGTTGTTCAAAACTACTTCAAAAGGCCCATCTTCAGTTTGTGGAGGAACACACCATCCAGATCCACCAAACATTTATGCAGGTGAATGATTTAATGCTTATGAGCAGCTCTGTTGAACTCACTGTGACTATAAGTGTGCATAATTATATGTGTAAGTGTTTGCAAGATCAGACCCTTATTAAGTACTATCAACAAACTGACTAAGAAAAGTAAACGAATGATCAGAGATACTGGAACTATTGAACTCTAGAAACTGTAATATAAAGAATGATTACATAGGTGTATCTCAGGTGAAACAATTGAACGATTAAGCTTAATTTAGTATGTAAATAAAAAAGACAAGCTCTAAAATGAAAAGAGAACAATGATCCAAGGTTGGAATTAACCTAACTAACCAATAGTAAAATTAGAGTCTCACAAAGGAAGGAAAAGAAATCTAAATATTTCCCAGGGACTCAGGATCAGACATCAAAAGTGAGCTGCACCTTGTATGTTTACAGTTTTCTATTTAGCTTTCTTGGCTTTTTTTCTTTTTTAATAGCCTGGCTGTAAGGGCAAGAAAGATTTAAATCTGAAGGATGTGGCTATATGACAAAAAGGTGGTCTGGATTCTGATCTCATTTACACCAGTGTAAATCCAGAGTAACATCACTGACTTTGCTAGAGTTATTCAAGATTTATACTGGTGTAAATGAGATCAGAATTTGATTTAGTAACTTCATATGCTGATTCTCTTGTTGGTACACTTCTACCCCATGTGACAAAGTTCCTCCTCTATCTTGGTGGGTCCTGCGCTTATTGGCAGATTTTCTTGCCTCAGAGATTCACCATGTGGGTTGGGGAACAGCCCAGAGACCTTCCCCTCTGGAAGAACCCACAGTCCAGGTCAATTGGGAGGTTTGGGGGGAACCCAGGCCCGCCCTCTACTCCGGGTTCCAGCCCAGGGCCCTGTGGACTGCAGCTGTCTATAGTGCCTCCTGTAACAGCTGCATGACAGATACAACTCCCTGGGCTACTTCCCCATGGCCTCCTCCAAACACCTTCCTTATTCTCACCACAGGACCTTCCTCCTGGTGTCTGATAACGCTTGTGCTCCTCAGTCCTCCAGCAGCACACCTTCTCACTCTCGGCTCCTTGCGCTTCTTGCTCCCAGCTCCTCATACTCACACCACAAACTGAAGTGAGCTCCTTTTTAAAACCCAGGTGCCCTGATTAGCCTGCCTTAATTGATTCTAGAAGCTTCTTCTTAATTGGCTCCAAGTGTCCTAATTAGCCTGCCTGCCTTAACTGGTTCTAGCAGGTTCCTGATTACTCTAGTGCAGCCCCTGCTCTGGTCACTCAGGGAACAGAAAACTACTCATCCAGTGACCAGTATATTTGCCCTCTACCAGACTCCTGTACCCCACTGGTCTGGGTCTGTCACACCCAATATAACGTGACCTGATATAACATGAATTCGGATATAATGCGGTAAAGCAGTGCTCCGGAGGGGCGGGGCTGCGCACTCCGGTGGATCAAAGCAAGTTCGATATAACACGGTTTCACCTATAACGCGGTAAGATTTTTTGGCTCCTGAGGACAGCGTTATATCTAGGTAGAAGTGTAGAATTACAATAGAATTGTCCCCCATTAAATGTAGCATATGAAATTACAGCAAGCTATTTGATCTCTTTTTGGGTGGGGTACCATACCTAGGATTTAAACAGCAGATGTACAGATTATTATGGGGACTACCTTGGAGTTTAAGAATGCACAGATTATTCTCATTAATTATTGTTTATATTTCAGTATTGCCCAGGGCCCCGAAAAGGATTGGGTTCCCATTGTTTTAGGCAGCCTACAAAATCACTTATTATACGTCTCCAGAAGAATTGTGTCTTCAACAGAACTAACTACATGAAGCTAGTGAGATAATTCGGAAACAATCCAAACACCGCAGTAAAAAAATTCAGAACTTGCAAAATAGATTCTCTTTACATAGCAAAGGTTGTGGAAGGAAGCCACAGTAAACTATGGAATCTATCCTAAATGTCAGTTAGAACCATTGTTCCACAGTTATTTATAGCAGGTGTCAGCTGGACTGCTTTGCCCTTATTATTCTTTCAAAAACTTTATATTTAGGCTTGGCAGAATTCGATTTTTTTTATTTTGACTGATAATAGTGATGTTTATTTTCAAGCTTTTTTATTTTTAGCAATTTAAATTTTTACTGTTATGGGAAATTGGGGGGTGTCAGACATTAATTATTTAATGACAGTAGACTTAAGATTCAAAAAGTTAAAGATTTATAGCTGTTAAAACACAAAGTCAACATCACATGTCAAAATATACAAAGTAAATATCCATAAACCAAACTCTAATAAGTTTTCAAAGAACATCTTTCTTACTTTGCTATTTGTAAATTTTGATTATTATTAATCAAAATATTTGCGGGGGGGGGGGGGTTCTCTGTGTATATGGTGAAATCGACATTTACTGATAAAAAGCTAATCTTTCCAAGCCTATTTATATTGCACTGTAATTTTACATGGGTACAAATATACTCTATAATGAAATCCTGACTTCCTTAGTTAGGCCTGTTTTCTCTGTTCACTGTGCTGCTTAAGTGGCTACATTCTGGGCAGAGTCAGACAGGCAAGAATTCCCTCAGTGTAGGGAAACTCTTAGCTGGTTTAAAGTGTCACTAGCATAGGAGAAGAAACTGTTCTATCTTACATTGGGGCCAGATGACGCAGATCAGGGAGCTCCAACAAGTTCCTTACCAGCTGTCCCTCTCCACTGAGCCACCCTGGTCTCTGGAACAGGAAGAAATCATCCCTCAGTTTTGCAGTAGCCTTTACTCGGGCAAAACTCCCATTGATTGATTTTCCTGAGAAAGGACCAATCAGAAAAGAAGGAAGGACTTTAAGATTTGTCCCATGGATAAAGACACATTTCTTGTTCTAAAGATGATCACTCATTTCTTTTAACTTCTTTGATTTGGGGTGGAGAATAAGGACACACATGGTGCAAATATTTCACAAAATGTCTGACTGAAAGAGCAACCTTTGTAGAAGGGAAATCTTTAAAGAATTGTATATCATTCCTTGGCTTTTTTTGCCTCTGTCACTAACATGCTCCCATTTACTTAAGAGACAAACTGCAGTGTTCTTGAATCTTCACTAACTTCAGTTTCTGAGTGATCTCAATGCAGAGTTCCATGTAGAGTGCATTATGACAATGCTGAGGTGACCAAAGCAGAGATAATCATGACAAGGTCCACAAGAGTTAGAAAAGTGGGCACTTCTCTCAACAAGCTGGAGAAACTGGAGAAAATTTTGTTGGCCACCGATGCTACCTGTGCATCCAGGAGTTGGCTTGAGTCTCAGACTGCACTTGAGTCTCCCTTCCAACTGCACACCTGTGTTAAAAATGGCAGTCGCCTGTCTGCAATAAGATAAGGGGTGCTGATATAAATTCCACCAACTCTTCCATTTGCTTCACAGAATGCATGTACAGTTAACAACTGCACTTCATTTTGAAATGCATTGTTAATGAAAATGTCTCTTTTTCAGAGTTTGTGGTTAGAGGAATACATGAAAATCTAATAAGTGGAGAAAAATTACAAAGGGACACAGGTAGCAAGCCCATAAACTTAGCTGAAAGACATTTTTATTATCCAAACTATTAAATATTTAATATTTTAATATTAAAATATTAGATAATAAAGAATAACTTCTGTTAAATTTACCACCTGTATGCCTTTGGAATTCTTCTCCCTTTACCAGGACTTCATTTCTTCCTCTCACCTCAGATTCTGAAACAGATATTTTCAATAATCATGGCTTTGGGAGACCAGATGGCTAATATGATGGAGAGCCTTTGACCTGTGGATAATTGGTTTAAATCCAGCCTAGGTCACAAAAGAAGAAAACATTTTCTTATTACTGGATATGTATCCAATTATCTTCGTGACCTGAGCATGGTTGTCTCAGTAATGTTTCTACTGGATAGTCCCATAAATATACCATGCTCAATTAGTACTCTTGGTGGCAATCTCAGTGGATAGGCCAATGAGTTAATGGGCTGAGGTAACTTTTTGCTGCCCATGCTGTACCTGTCAAGTGGATAAGGAGATTTCAGTTTCTGGGGCTGTACAGTACAGTACCTTTCTTAAGCATTGTATTAGGGCATCAAATCCATAAGTCATCTCATATGACTCCTTTACATGTCTCAAATTGATACTCCACACAAACAGATAAGATCATTTTGATATAATATCCCTTCAACATACACACTCCCCTAACATATTCAAATTACAAGCATAAACAGGTAATACACCTCTACCCCGATATAACGCGGCCTGATATAACATGAATTTGGATATAACGTTGTAAAGCAGCACTCTGGAGGGCTGGGGCGGGGGGGGGCTGCAGGGCTGCGCACTCCGGCGGATCAAAGCAAGTTCAATATAACGCGGTAAGACTTTTTGGCTCCCGAGCACAGCGTTATATTGGGGTAGAGGTGTATATATATATATATAGGTTTGAAAGTATCACATTTTAAACTGTAGCAAAAAGCAATTTTGCCCCAATACTTGAATTAATTATGGACACAGAAGCTAATTTTGCCTGAGCTAAAGTAATTTATTTAATTAAAATAGTTAACAATAATGAGATGTAAATAATAAAGAGGACAGGTTACTGTTCTAGAGTAATCTGAATAACTTGGTTAAATGGTCACAAGTCAACAAAATGTGTTTTTAATACAATCAAAGGACAAGTTATATATCAGGGAACTAAGGGTTATACCTACAGGTTAGGAGACGGTCTTGGAAAGCAGTAACTCAAAGAAGGATGTTGGGGTCAATGTAGATAACATGAGCTCTCAATGCAATGCTGTGGCAAAAAGGACTAATGCAATCCTTGGATGTATAAAAAGGAACTATCAAGTAGAAGTAGGGAAGTGATCTTGCCCCTGTACACAGCATTGGTAAGACCGCTACTAAAATACTGTGGTCAGTTGTGGTGTCTGAACTTCATTAAAATAGGGAAATACTGGAGAGTGTTCAAAAGAGGGCCACAAAAGTGATCAAGGGGCTGGAAAACAAGCATTACAATGTCAGATTGCTTAAGGCAGCGGTTCTCAAACTTTAGCAACCCGAGGACCCCCCTTTTCATTTAAAATTATTGGGGGACCCCCCCCAGCCCCTCGCTCACCCTTGCCCTGCCCCACCCCCTTCTCTGAGGCCCCACCCTGCTCACTCCATCCCCCCTCTCTCCTCACTCACTTTCACCATGCTGGGGCAGGGGATTGTGTTGCGGGAGGGGGTGCGTGCTCTGGGAGGGAGTGTGGGGTATGGGCTTTGAGTGCGGGAGGGGGTGAGGGATGCGGGCTCCGGCCGGGCAGTGCTTACCTTGGGCGGCTCCTGAAAGTGACTGGCACATCCCTCTGGCAGCAGCTCCTAGGCGGTGGGGGCAGGGGATCTCCACAGGCTGCCCCTGCCCACAGGCACCGCCCCTGCAACTCCCATTGGCCACAGTTCCTGGCCAATGGGAGCTGCAGAGTCGACACTCGGGGCGGAGGCAGCGTGTGGAGCCCCCCTACCCCTCCGCACCTCAAGGGGCTGCAGAGATGTGCTAGTCGGTTCTGGGAATGGTGCGGGGCCAAGGCAGGTAGAATGGGCAGCGGTTAGGGGAGGCTGGGGGAAGCTGTCTCCCCAAACAGCCAGGTGTGGCCCTGCCCACACTCCGCCGCTGCTGCCGACCTCCAGGGGCTGGGGCTATGCCGCCCACCTTCCTGGAGCTGCAGCAGCGCCGCACGCTCTCCCTCCCGGCGCTCTGGGGAGGCTGCAGCGATGACAACGCGCGCTCTCGCTTCCAGGGCTTCGGGGGCTGCGGACACTAGCCAGCCTGGGGCAGAGGCTGGTGACTGGGGGAGAAGGGGGGCTTTAACTTCTGCTGAAGCCCATTGTTTTGTCAAAATATGTATATTTGTTAGTGTGTATGAACCTATGAGATTTTGCTGTATGGTTGTTACTGAAATATGTTGTAAGTTTATGAGTTCTCCAGTGACAGCAAAGGAAGTGACCAACACCCAGGCGGGCGCTGAACGTCCATCACCAGCCATTGACCAGTAGTGGAATAATAAACAAGGGATTTACAATTCAGTGCCAGTTTCACAAGACCACACCAGGGGGATTGCTCAACCTTGTGACTCAGTAAAGCCAAACAGGACATGTCTGGGCTAGTATTTCCCAGCCACATGGACTGGAATTATAAAATAAGGGTGTCGGAGAAAAACTGAGTTCTCACTTTTTGTTTGGGTACAGCAAGTCAGATGCTTTATTAACTCTCACAATTGTGCAGAGGGAGAGAGCTAAGCAGGTCTCCCCCTGGTAACTAATTACAGCAAGCATTTATACCTTTCATTACAGAAATAATGAGGGACAGCTGCATTTTGTTATACATAGGCCATCTTGATATCTTAATTCCTTACTTGTTTTGACTCTTGCCAACATACAATATTTTCTATACCTTATCTACACAAGGTCTTCTACACCTTATCTATACAAGGTCACAATAACTTCTCACACAGTTCTTTCTCACCCACCTCACACAATCCTCGCTTCTACAAATCTCGCGTTATCAGGGTTACAGTTAGCCTGACTCTTGCTAACTAACTGTCATGCATTGCAGTTCCTTTCTGTCAGTTCTTTCTCTGCTTCCACAAGGGACAGTGGCATCAGGCCTTGGCCTTTCTCCTCCCCCACCTACGCTGGAAGCAACAAAAATGCTGGAAAGACGGAAGACTTCAACTGAGGAGACCGATCCCAGGCTTGAGAGAGAGGCCTGTGTATTATGAATTATAACATCCAGTGGGGTGAGAAAATTGCTTGATCTAAATATTGCCTAGTCTAATAAGGTTTAAGATTTAGACTGTGCGCTTATCTTTTACTTTCTTTGGTAACTATCTCTGACCTTTTATGCCTACCACTTACAATCACTTAAAATCTATTTTTCTGTAGTTAATAAACCTGTTTTATATTTTACCTAAAACAGTGTATATTGTTGGAAGTGCTTGGGAAATCTCAGCTCAGGTTACAAGGGCTAGTGTAGGTCCTCTCCACATTGAGGGAGCGGTGGGCTGGGTAATAAACTTACACTGGTCAGGCTTCTGATCAGGGCAAGATGGTACAGCTCTGAGGTGCAAGGCTGAAGAGCTGGGGGAGACTGGCTGACACATTTCTCTTGTGATTCGTGAGTGGCTCTGGAAGCATTCATGCAATCATGCTGTTGTGCTGAGTGATAACAGTGCCTGGAGGGACTTGCTGCTTGTCACTAGCAAAGCATTGTGAGAGACAGCTCAGGCTGGAGAGTTAAGAGGGCACAGCGGTACCAGAGTTCCAGGTTGCACTCCAGAGATCCCATCACAGCTACTCTACCCTTTCCACTTGTATAATGAGCCCCTCTCTTCCATTCAAATGAGCTGCCACCCAGTTCTCCAAAGGTCTGATCCAAAATCCACTGAAGTTCCTAGAAAGACACCTATTGAGTTCAATAAGCTTTGGATCAGGCCCTAAGGCCCAGATGCTCAAAGGTACTTAAGAATCGCTGTGCTAAGTGTTGCAACACCTAACCCCTTAGGCGCCTTGCCACCTGGTGGAATAGTCAGCCCCAAGCTAGGTATTCAGGCACTCCGTACAGTGCATGGAGAGAATTAGGCATCTAAGAAAGGGAGCCTCAGAAGCCAGCAAGCTGGATGGGGAGTTGCCTATACTAACCAGGAGTAAAATATGGAGAGGAGGGGCAGGGAATGGAGGGGCAGCGGCTTAGTTGCCTAAGTGGTTGACCTTGTGTGCCTCACTGTCAAGCCACAGATAGGCACTTTCTTCCACTAGGAATCCTCAGCAAGGAACCCTCCCCTGGAGTTGGGTAACTAAGCCAGGTCATCTGCTCATGTAGTCCATGCCCTAGCAGCCAAAATCCTCTCTATCTCTCTCCTGATCACTCCTGATACTTCTTTCCCTGTGTCCCTGGCTGTCTTCTGTGTAGGTGCTGTGTCCCCCTATTGGTGGCTGGGGTCTGACAGATATCAAGTTTTAGGCGAGCTCAGAGCGGCAATACAGGATTGGGCCTTGCTGATGATATAGGCGTTCCCCTGCCTAGACTGATAATCCCACTTCAGGGTCTCTTGTGCTTCATCTTGAGCTAGAGCTCTGAGCTGCTCGTTAGCTGTGGGGAGGCATCAGGGATTAGGAGTCTTTGTGAATGTCAACTGGCAGGATTTTAGGCACAAAGGGGAATTAGGATCCTAAGTGGTAAATGGCAGTTGAGCAGCAATTATGAAAATGTTAGTGGAGTCTAAATCGTGAACTTAGGTGCCTAAGAGACAGATAGGTGCCTAAAAACCTTTGAGGATCTGGGACTAAATCCTTAAATCCTACTTGGATTCCTAGAGATCCTGACACTGCTTATTTTTCTTGCATGTCTGCAACTGTCCTGATCCACCAGCTGAGGTTTTTGGATGCTTCTCTCACTGACAAAAAATAAAAACCTGCTGGGATACATTAGTCTTACTTCAAGTGAGAAGACAGCGAATGGAAAATCAACGGGTTCAATAGTTCGATGCAGTATAGCTAAACAATATGTAAAAGATATTTTCCTTTGATACTTTAACACTTGCATGGAGAAATAAATTCAAGAATGAGAAAGCATCAATCCAAATCTATGTGGAGTAATTTCCCCCTGCAAATGACAGCCTTGATAGGATACACAAATTACAGGAAATCAGACAGAACAGATATTCCACCAAAGACGCACGAACCACAATAGGGATTAATGTCTGCTACGTGTACCAGGAAAAGTCTTTCCAAGAGACCTTAAAAACAGAATAGTGAAAATAACTCAGTCTCCTCAAAGGAAAATAAGAATAACATCTGAAAAGGAAGAAAATATGCAGATGAGCAATTCACACCCACCCCAACAGGATGGAACTATGCTTTAAAAAAACAAACAAACAAACAAACAAAAAACCTCCTCTATATACACATCTGCTCTGAAGAATTCAGATTGTTCCATGATTTCATGATGAGAGAAAAGTAACAGCAAGAAGATAAAATAACTGATACAAGCAAGTACAAGTGTATGTTTGGGATTAGGAAAATTTAATTGTTCCAGCAGCAAAGATGGTCAGTATATTGACCAGTTCTAAACAGTTCAGCATTGCTTCCCTCATCTTTACATGAGGACTTCACTTATTTTGCATTACATGGAGCAGATTGCAGTTGCCCTGGCAGTCACAGGCCACGGGTTTCAGGATATGCAATGCTTCCTCTGGATCCAACCAGCATGACCACATTTTACTTCCATCTACTACATTTGCCAGCTGAGACAGGAGCAACTGCAATCTGCTTCATTTTCTGCAAAGTAGGTGCAGCCCTTCCATTTAAGCAAAGATTGGGTGACCCAGACTAATCAGTTTCTCAAAATTTCCACTTTCCAATTGAGCGGAATTTATTGTAATATGACATTAGTAAAGACATATTTAGGATGACTATAATTATCACGCAGAAACTACTCCCTGTGTCAGTGCCACTGACTTCAATGGAAGCAGAGGAGGTGCTCAAGTTCTCTCAGAATCAGGCCCTCACAGGCACTGGTTTCCTCTGGGCCCCGGGGGTGCTCAACCCCATGCTCCGCCCTCAGCCCCACCCCAAGCCTCCACTCCCCCCGCCGTGCCTCTTCCTGCCCAGTTCCGCCCTGTCCCCGCTCCTCCCCCTCCCCCCAGCACCTCCTGCATGCCAGAAACAGCTGATCATGGTGAGCAGGAGAGGCACTGGGAGGGAGAAGGAGGAGTTGATTGGCAGGGCCGCTGGCAGACGGGAGGTGCTGGGGAGGGGGGTGTCACCCTACCCTACTCTACCCTACCCTAATGTAGAATTTCCCATTTTCAAAGTCCTGTGCAATTTGCAAACATTAAGCCAGATAATGGAATGACTGATCAATACTGCTGTTATAGCCAGTGAAATCTCTAGAAGTGAAAACCGGACAGTGGTCAAGTGTGTGTGTGTGGGGGGGAATAAATGTAATCGTAGAATCATGGGGTTAGGAGGAACCGCAAGGGTCATCTAGTCTAACCCCATGCCAAAATGCAGGATTTGTTGTGTCTGAACTATCCAAGACATTTTGGACAGAACATAACACCACAGTTGTACAATCAATACACTTTCAAGCCCTTTGGCTCTAGTGGGATTTTTGCTTGTAGAACAATTCAGGGTATGGCCTAATTACAAAAAAATCTTGGAATAAGATAGTAAAATCTAAGAAATAAGAAAAGATATAGTGTAGTAAGATGGCAGGATGTATGTGACTAAGGTGGACAAACATGGTGAGTGGATGCTTAAAAGTGACTAAGTATCCTTTTAAAAGTCAAGACGATGCACATCTTGAGAAGAGCCAAAAGGCTAATACTCAAATAAATTGAGTGGGTTAGAGAGAAGAGGTGGATGCAGATATAATTTCACTAATGGGTGTAAAATCATTAGCTCTTAACCTAGATAGCATTAAAAAAAATCAGCTTTTAATGTTTTTGGATATATAGCAAAATAAGGGAGAACACTGCAAAGAGACTAAATATATAGAATCAGATCTCTAGACAGCCCGCATGTGCTTTTGTACCACATCTCAGATGAATTAATTCTGCTGTTTCTAGTCGCGCAAACACAGTAGCAACTGATCAAGAATAAAACACCCAGAGGAGCTAGTAACTGATGTGTGTGACATTGGTCTGTACGGGGGGCTACTGTTGGTGTGTACGGGGAGCTCACAGCTAACACCTGGGGCACGGGCACATGACGGTCCGCAGGCGCCTATCGGGGAGCTGTGTGGTAGGATGGCGCCCCCTGGCAGGGGAGTCGCTGCCCAGCTCAGCCAGTAGAGCGCTGGCCGCAGACTCAGAGTAACGTGGGGCCAGCTCAGAGCTTCGCGCAGGCGCTATTGCCGGCTGCCCACAGGCACTCAGGTACTACCACTGCGCGTGCGCACTCAGGCAATACCGCTCACGGGTTGCCTGCCACGCGTGCGCACTCTAGCCATTCTGGGGGAATCCGTGGGCGGGAGGCGAAATCGAATGAGTCCCCGCCTACTTCCATGGTTTGTGGCGGTTGCTTGGTAACTAGTCACAGCGGCTGGAGGACACGGGGAAAGGGGACCCTATTCCGGCGGGCGCAGCTCGCGGGTAGTCCCAGCCTCTCCGCGCCTCCATGTCGTACTCGCACCCTCCCAGGCGCACGGGGCTGCCCCGCGCCGTGCTGAGGTGGCTGCAGAGCCTGGACCTGAGCTTCTTCCCCGGGAACTTCCGACGGTGAGATGGGGCGGGGCGGCTCCGAGCGCGCGCCACCGGCTGCGCCTTACCGTTATTGTCGTTGTTCTCTAGGGACTTCTCCAACGGCTACCTCATCGCCGAGATCTTCTCCTGGTACTACCCCGGGGACATCCACAGCCACAGCTACGAGAACGGCGCCTCGCTGGCCACCAAGCTCAGCAACTGGTCCCAGCTCGGCCAGGTGAGGGAGCCGCCCCGCCGGGGGGCACGAGCCCGGGCAACGGCTCTGGGCGGGGACGGGGCAGCTTGTAACGTGCACGCAGCGCTCGAGCCTTTCTTCCGTGTGAAACCTGCATCGCCATGGCCCGGGACACGTCGGGCTCGGAAAGTTGGTGCAGCGATGGCGCCCCAGTGGCGCGCCCCCCGCTGTATTGATTGGCCGCGGACAGTCCTGGGGGCCGCCCCAAGCTCCGCCGGGATGGCGATGGAGGAACTAACGATCCGTCACTCAACTGGACAACCCCAGTGACTTATTCCAGGCACCCGGCCGTGCGAATATTGAGGCACCCCAGGTTAAATCTTGGCCTTACGGTTTTTGTATTGTTAACAAATGCACCTCTTAAGTTGGGCAGTGAAGGGGGTTCCAGTCGGGGCGGCTCCAGGCACCAGCCCAGCTGTGAGGGCAGCAGTCAGGCGACTTTCGGCGGCATGCCTGCGAGAGGTCCGCTGGCCCCGCGGTTTCAGCGGCGGGTACGCCGAAGCTGCGGGACCGGCAGATCACCCACCGAAGGCCGCCTGACTGCCGTGCTTGGGGCGGCAAAAAACATAGAGCCGCCCCTGGTTCCAGTTGTTTTGGGAAGAAAAAGTTTGAATTTTTGCTCAGTTTATATTTCAGTTCTCACCCATAATATTGCATACTTTCTTTAATTGCTTGTCATTTTGGTTACGGGGTGAGGGTTTGAGTGGGATTGGATTGGAAAGAGGCTGAGAGAAAACAAAGTGAGCGATCACACATCAAGTGAAAAGCATGGAAGGATGGACCTGTGCCTCTCAATTAATAGGAACTGAAATGCTCTCTGTTTTTATTTTTTGCTATAGTTTTTTTCCAAAAGAAACTTGAAGCCTGTCCAAGAACTAATAGATGGGACAATTCACTGTAAACCGGGAGCAGCAGAAATGTTGGTACAAGACATCTACTCAATGCTGACAAATGGACGGTGAGTGCTGTTTACAGAAGTGTATTATGTATCAGGTTTAGATGATTCACTTTAGTAGCATATTAATGAGTAGTATATAAATATTACTCAAAACCTTCAGATTTCTGAAGCCCCGGTGTGAAGTCAATCGGAGTTTTGCCATTGACTTCAGTAGGGCCTGGATCTGATGCCTGTTTCACGAGTGAAATAACATTTAAATCCCTAGTGAACCTTTGCCCACATCACAAAAAACACCACAGTCCTTCTGCTCTGGTTCATTAATTGAAAAAGCAACGTTGTTTCATTGACAATGAGGTATTTAGTGTTGTGTGTGAAACTTGCAGAGCATATAGTATTACCTAGGATTTCTTTAAAGTGGTTATCAGCATGCTTCTTAGCAGCCCTGAAATTCACTAAATAAAATAAAACTAGTATAAAGAGCAAACCCATTATTAAAACAGATGGGGTTTATAAGCATAAAACCAGAGATCCATATGCTCTCCTCCAATTCTCTGAGTGTAAAGGAGCTTATGCCCACAGAGCTAAAGTAGGGGATGTGCAAGAGGGAGTGCCGCTTCTTCAGAACATGCTTAACTTTCCCCAACCCAGCAGAACCCCAGCTCTGTGGATGGAGTTGACCATGGTCTAGTTCTACTAGATTCTTAACCCCTCAGCACACTGTGGAACCTTGTGTATGTTATTGTAGACAAAGAGTGCAGCAACTTATACTACTGACTCCTCTGCAGTAATGAGCTCCGCTGATGAGGGCTACAGGGACAGTCATGGTCAGGGAAGCCACTGTCAGTGTGGTTTCTGTGGCCAGGCAGCAAAATGGTGTTAAGGGACATTTTTATGGATGCCCCTTCCCTCCAGTGGATTTCAGAGATTTATGGTTTAAGTGTTACCATCCACCAAGAGAATTACCAGACAACTCAATGAGTTTCTAATAATCAAGCTTTATAGGTTTATTTAGACAAATTCTGCTCTTCACTTTGCGCCCAATGAATCGCCCTGGTGGCATATAGAAGGCATAAGTGAGCTGCAAGAGAATTTCCCCAGCACAGGAGCAGCATAGGGCTGACATAAGTAGCCTTACATTAGCCTCCTCTGTAGTCCCCACCATAGGGGGTAAGCCTGAAGCGCTGACTGCTGTGCAGTCTTTAGGCATATGTGGAGAGTCCTATGCATGTGAACAACTCTAGTCACGATTACTTGAATGAAGTAACTTGCATCAGCAAGTGTCTGCATGTTTGGCTCCCAGGATAGACAGCTGTAGAAAGCTCTTGCTGCTCTCTGTGTCTCTGGCTTCAGCTGTGACTTGAACGTGTTACACAATCATGAACTGGAATGTGATGGCCCACAGAAGACTCTCTCTTAAGAATGGTCCATACTTTGAAAAAAGTTTGAGAATTTTGGTCTAGTGGACTGAGCACCAGGAGTTCCTGTATTCTCTTCCAGGCCTGGACACTGACTCTGTCTCTGTGGGTTTGGGCAAATCGCTTATCTCTGTGTTAAGGTTTCCCCATTTATAAAATGGAGATAATACCTTCCACACAATGGAATTGTGAGAATTCATTAGTAATATGTAACCAGGGTCTTGAAAGGTGTTAAACATCATAATGTGTTCAGTATTTATTAGTAGTAACGTAACTGACTCATTAATATTTGCTTTTTTTTTTTTCCCCCCCCAGAATTAAAAATATTCAGGATGAGGTTGACTTTACAGACCACTATTATCAGGAGCAGTTACCAATGGTCGCCAGGTCAACAGCTTCAAAGGCTATCAAGAATAACATTAAGCTAACAGAAATAATGATAGAGCCCAACATTAACAAAAATAGACAAAAGGTTAATGCCATCATCAATATGCATATGCAACAGAGACTGGTAGAGAGGCAAGAGAACCCAAGTGAGTGGTTTTTCAAAGCAAGTATAAAGAACTGATGTACGTGGTGCAACTGATTGTTTCCCATGTTCATTGTCCTAGTTTGTTAGTCTGATGATTTGAAAATGGAAAACAGGCAAATATTTGAACTATCTTTAGGCCAAGTCATGCTTGCTTTAACTACGACTTGTCACCCCTGTGACGGGTTGGATCACAGAAACCCCCTTGGGGCTGCCAACTGATGTGCCAAGACTACTTTTGCCCCTGCTTTCCCTGCCAGCTTGGGACTCCAGCACCCTGTCTTGTTGAGCTAGACATGCCAGTCTGCTCCAACACAGACCCAGGGTCTGAACCACGTGCCCCAAAGCTGCAGACTTAACTGAAAGCAGCTTACAGAAGTGTTCCGGTCTATAACACTCAGATGCCCAACTCCCAATGGGGTCCAAATCCCAAATAAATCCGTTTTATAAAGCTTATACAGGGTAAACTCATAAATTGTTCGCCCTCTATAACACTGATAGAGAGATATGCACAGTTGTTTGCCCCCCCCCCCGGGTTAATTAATAAGTAAAAAGTGATTTTATTAAATACAGAAAGTAGGATTCCAAGTAATAGCAGACAGAACAAAGTGAATTACCAAGTAAAATAAAATAGAACACGCAAGTCTATGTCTAAGAAAACTGAATACAGATAATACCTCACCAGTTCCAGTAAGCTTCCTTTTACAGACTAGTCTCCTTCTAGTCTGGGTCCAGCAATCACTCATACCCCCTGTAGTTACTGTCCTCTTTCAGGTATCCTTGGGGGTGGAGAGGCTATCTCTTTAGCCAGCTGAAGACCAAATGGAGGGGTCTCCCAGGGGTTTAAGTAGACTTTCTCTTGTGGGTGGAGACCCCCTCCTCTCCCCTATGCAAAGTCCAGCTCCAAGATGGAGTTTTGGATTCACATGGGTAAGTCACATGTCCATGCAAGACTCAGTCTGACTCAGCCATTGCTTACCTGCTCCCTTGAACGTCCTCATGGAGACTTCTTATGCAGATTGGAGCCTCCCAGGATCCGTTGTCCCTTAAGTGCTTCTTGGTTGGACACTTAATTTGCACATTCCTTTCTCAAGAAGCTGACCAAATGCTTTACAAAGGCTACTTAAAAATCAAGCCGGTGCCCAGCCAATATTCATAACTTTTAATACAAAAATTATACATGCATACAATTAATAGATTCAGTAGATCATAACCTTTGCAGAGATATGTTACATGGCATATGTAGCATAAAACATATTCTAGTTATATCATATCTACATTCATAAGCATATTCCCATGAAGCCTTATGGGGCACACTGTCACAACCCCACTGAAGTTAGTGGAACTATTGGTGTAAGTAACATGAAGAGGATTAGATCATGATTTTGTGCTTAGGAAATTATAAAGAAAACATCATACCACTTTGTGATTGCATTATTTGAGGAAACATTTTCAGCCAGTTGCATTCAAAGTGAACAGTGATACTTAGATGATATATTAATATTAGTGATATTATAAAGATGGAATATAGCTGAAGTAACAGATAAAGTTTCCACCATTGCCATATTACTTACAAGTGATTCATCCACATTTTGCCATTCCTTTGCATTAAAAGCTGCTGGTGCCATGATCAGATCTTTAGCTGGCTTAACTCTAAATAGTTGAAGTGTTTCTGCAGCAGAGAGATTTTCCTTGGTACACCACTGATTTCCTGCTAGTAAAAACATACAAACAGAGATGTATTGAACCTAAGTTTTCACTTATCAGGTAAGTTTAACTTAATTGGACAGTGAGCCTGGGGAATGTGGTGAGTTGGCCCATATTTGAAATGTTCTCAGAAAGCCTTTAAGAGTGGAAAGCGAAATACATACACCTCTACCTCGATATAATGCTGTCCTCGGGAGCCAAAATATCTTACCGCATTATAGGTGAAACCGCGTTATATCGAACTTGCTTTGATCCACCAGAGTGCGCAGCCCTGCCCCCCCGGAGCGCTGCTTTACTGCGTAATATCTGAATTCGTGTTATATCAGGTCGCGTTATATCGGGGTAGAGGTGTACTTTTAAATCAACTAGTTTTAGTTTGAGCTTGCTTAACTATTTTGTTTAATTCTTTTTCACATTTTATGATCTTGGGTGAATTTGCTAAAAAGCAGCCGGTCTTTATGAGGCCCTGATCCTGCAAACACTAACACATGTGCTTAACTTTACTACCATAGATTCATAGAGTTTAAGACCAAAAGAAACCATAAGACATCTAGTCTGACCGCCTGTGTATCATGGGCTGTTAAATTTCACCCAGTTACCTTTGTATGAAGCGCCATGGCCCATAACTTCTTTGACTAAAGCATATCTTCCAGAAAGGTATCCAGTCGTGATTTGAAGACCTCAAGAGATGGAGAATGTACCACTTCTGTTCGTAGTTTGTTCCAATGGTTAACCATCCTTACTGTTATAAATATGCAAAATATTTTTTCATTTGAACTTGCTTGGTTTCAGCTTCCTGGTTCTTATGCTATTTTCCACTACATTAATATCCCTTTAGTACCTGGTATTTTCATCTCGTAAAGGTGCTTATACACTGTAACAAGTCATCTCTCAAATCTTCTTTTTGATAAGATAAACTGATTGAGCTCTTTATATCACACTGTAAGGCAGTTTTTCCATCCCTCAAGTGATTTTTTGTGTGTCTTTTTTCTGCACCCTTTTCAGTTTTTCAACATCTTTTTTAAAATGTGGACAACCGAACTGGTTGCAATATGCCAGAATCAGTCTAACCAAAGCCATATACAGAGGTAACATCACCTCCTTATTCCTACTCCCCACTTTATACATCTGAGGAACACAGTACTTCCTTTTGCCACAGCATCCCACTGGGGCAGGGTGACCATATTTCCCAAAGGGAAAAGGCACCATGTGGGGCTAGCCTGAGTCCTCTCCCCCCTCCTCCCCCATGTAAATGTTTACAGGTTCAGTGCCTTAAGCTCTAAGTTAGCTGCTCTAAGCAACATTTTCTAGGAGTATACCACTAAAGTTTGAAAGTATTACAGGACACAGATTGATAGGCACAAATGGGAGCATCAGTCCGGATTGTCAGTAGAAAAGACACATGGTCAAAATTTGTCTAAACTTAAACTCGTGGGTCAAAAGGCTCAGATTTCTATGATGACAGTGGACATTCTGTGTGTCAAGTAATAAATGAGAACAAAAGAATAATACTTATTGCTTTTGTTCTTCAGAGTGCTTTATTTAGTTGGCCAAACTCAGCACTAATATACCTGACTATTCAGAGATGCACATTGTAATCTGTTGTAAAACAGCTTCTAATGCTTAGTTAAGGATAAGACCTATCTCGGATTAAGGGCTGGTCTACACTGAGATTTTACATCAACAGAGCTATGTTACTTAGGGGTGTGAAAAATGTACACCCCTCAGAGACATAACTATGCCAAGCAAAACCTGGGTGTAGACAGCACTGGATCAAAGGAAGAATTTTTCCATTGACCTAGCAGCTGCCTCTCGGGAAGACGAATTACCCGTGCCAATGGGAGAACCATTCCCATCAGCGTAGGTAATGTCTACAGTGGAGCAGATGCAGTTGTGCCACTGTAGCAGTTTAAGTGTAGACATATCCTTAGTCTTCCCACAATGTGATTGCTAAAGCATGTCATAGCCTCTTAAAAAAAAAACCAAAACCCACCACCACATACACACCAAGGTGCACTGCCACCTTATAAACTTATTTTATGTGTCACCTTGTGGATAGCTTTTGCAGAATAAAATGATGCTATTTTTTGCCAGAGCACTTTTTTCTTTTGCTAGAGTTTGTGATTATTTTCATTTCTTTATTTAGTTTTTATAGGTGGGAGTGTCTTTTAAATAAGAAAAGAAATCACTTTGAATAATTGGCCAATTAATTGTATGAAGGCTATGACTATGTGGACTATAATGAATGAATTGTAATTGTGTTTTGAAGAGCGGTTTAACATTAAACCAAGCTTGGCAGAACGTGCAGTTCGTCATCCGGCTGCTGTAGGTCCCTCTGGGAGTGCGATTAACATCCAGAGAGAGAAACTTTCTTTTATATCAAGTAAGCTTTCATTTCAATCTCTTCCATTGGATTGATTTTTTTTTTTTTACTTTGATTACTTGGATAAGTGGTCTTTTTACTAAAACAAAGTCTATAAATGGCTTTCAAAGTAAACTGTTGGACCTTATTAGAAAATAACTACAGTGCTTCCAAAAAGTTCTTTTTGAGCCTCGGTGGCAGCTACTTATATTTCAGGAGTCAAAATTGCTTCTCTTCCGCACCATAGTGTTTTGATTCAGAACTTCCACTATACTTAGTAGCACAGTCTGAAGGCAGTTCCTTCTCTAGTGTAATGGTAACAGATGTTCTTTACTTGCTCCCCAATGGAGAAATCCTGCGGTCCTTATTCACCCATTGACTTAGTTGGGAGTTCTATTTATCTTGCCTGATTCCATTTTTATTGATATCGTGAAGGCAGACAGTGAACCTTTGAGAATATTAGTCGAAGCTTTTCCTCACGAAGAAAAAAGTAGGGGGTTTGTAAAATCCCTAAGAAATTTTAACTAGTTAGATGGAAAAGGTTCCAAGACAGCTTGTATGGCCGAAGGCCACGGTGGACCAGTGTTTAAACTGGTCAGAACTGTGCAAGGGTGGATACTAGTCAGAAGGATGGTCCAGCAGATAGAACTCCATTCTAGTACTTAGGAGACAACAGTTCAATTCCCCAGCGGTTCAGTTCCCACAGACTTCACTCTATGCCTGTGGTCACTGTTTGTGAAAAGAAAAAAATGGGGGTAGTAATGTTATGGTTACAGGACTAGCACCACTTTCTTCCCTTCCATTGTCTGAATGTACCCCTTCAGGGCCTTGTGGGATGAAACTTTGCAGTTCTCCCACTCCCAGATCAGATCCTGGGCTACAGTACCCTGTATCAACCGTGTTTACCCCAGCAGGCCCCTTAAGTGTTGGTAGCCTACTCTTGAATTGACCCTTTGAATTCATATAGTAAACCTCTATCAGACACACATGTAAAGTATACAGTATTGATTAATTATTACAGATCACCCTTGCTTCTGTCACCTAGTACTTTCTGCCTCACAGGGATGTCATGAGGATAAATATATTAGAGTGATGCACTTGGATACTATGATAATCGTATTAGATAGTCTAAATGACTTCGGTATCACAGTTCAGCTGTTCTTTGCAATCGCCAATAGAAGTGGGAAGTGGATTGGCAGAGTCTCCTAGTGAGTGATTTCATGTGGAATCTTGATCATGATATTATAGAAGAGTCCAATAACAAATCTACTATGATAGTTTGAGGTATACTGTGGCCTGGTCTGCACAGTTTTTGTAGAGATTTAACTGTTTTGGTTAGAGGTGTGCTTTTTTTTCTATCAGGATAGTTAAATTTGTCCAACTCCTAGGGTGGCTGCAGTTCTATCAGTCTAAAGGTGCTTATATCAATGGAAATACAGACGCTCCCCGGGTTACACCAGACCCGACTTACGCAAATTCGACCTTATGCAAAAAGTTCCATAAGGCATAAATAAAATTTTCGAGTTGCGGAAAATAGTGTGTAGCATACGGGAATGCAAAGTACTGTAGTGCGGTGGAATACAGCAGTAGCATCTTCTACAAGGGAAGGCTTTGCACTCTCGCAGCCTCTCAGTCTCTTATTTCAGTGAAACTGTATTTCTGTTACTTCACCCTATTTCATTCAAATCATGCCTGTCTCCTCCTCTTCTTCCTCATCTACAAATTAAGCCCATTGTCATCCACCACCAAAATGCAGCCTTCAGTGTGCCAGAATAACAATAGGATTAAGGTAGATGCAATATTTTTGTTGTAATTGTTTGTTTTTTATGCTTGCACAATATATGTTTCCGACTTACGTAAAATTCAGGTTACGCAAGGCTTTCCGGAACGGAACAATTGCGTAAATCGGGGAACGTCTGTAAGCTAACTGGTATAAGCAACTTTATACCAGTTTAACTGCATCTTGTTGGTTATAGCAGTAGAGCTAAAAGGGTACACACTGTGTTAGCAGTTTGAGATAAATTTCATTGTATTCAAAAGGACATGTTTTTGTAGTTAAATTGGTTGATAATAAATCAGCAGCAAAAGTACATGGTTGCGTTATTCAATTGCTTCTTTTATTAGACCTAGGGCTCCCAGAAATCAGAGGCAAAACTGGTGTTCACTTCAAAGAAATCCAGGTGAAACAAGCTGACAGAGGCTCTTTTACTGTGGATGTATAAGTGCGGCAACTCCAAGCACCTGGCCAAAAGGATTCTAACTGAACACTGAAAAAAAAGTATTGGAGAGACCTCAACTTTGAAAATGTACAAGATCAACTTTATCTCTATAATTCTTTGACCATATCCATTGGGAGAGAATTGCCTGATTGGTTTCAGTGTCTGTTAAATCAGAGCATTATTTTCTTCTAGTAAATGCCAAAACAAAATACATATTGGAAATCTGATGTTTGTGGAAGTGTGACAAGCTAAATCATCACTAAACAAAGCAGTATCTAAAATATACATCACTGTAGTTTCCCTATTGTTAGACGGCTTCCTTCAGTGACTTGGTACCATAGTTGCTTTTACAGCTCAGCCTCCTCCTAGACTTGATTACTTGCTAGATTGAGTTGTTTTTAATATTTCAAGTTCTTTGTTAGTGAAATTTTCCAATTTACAGATTGCAGTGGTGCAAGATGAGTAATGATGATGTGTAGTCAAACTTTTTGTACATTGTGATGTGATGAGTTGAATAAATTTGACAGTTGTACTTTGTCCTTTTGTATCTTGACCTACTGTACATTAATTTTTACAATCTTAGAAATAAGATTATTATTAATTTTTCGTAACTTATCTATATCAAAGCTGGTCATGGCTTTCGTTTCCTTCATGTATAGGTGTACGGATCTGAAGTGTTCAAAGTAAATAAATCTAGTTTGTTGGAGAAAAATCTCTCCCTTCACAGCTTTAGAAGTTGTTATATCCAAATTAAAGCAATTAAAATTGTTTATTGCATCAGTGATTATCCTGCTTATGCATGCCTTTCAAAGAATGTGTAGGCTGTAGCTCTATTTCAGGAGAAACAGTTTTTTCAGTGTCCCATTAATTCATGTACATTTTGAAGGTGATCTTCAGAATGGAAAATTAGGAACATAAATTTTTAATGGAAGCTTAGAATCTGTGGCAGCTGAAAACTCCCTTGGAAATGATTCTGTTATTACATATATTAAAATCTGTGCAAGGTAAGGATCTGAATAGGGAGCAGGGAGCTGATTTAAATCAAAGTGATTTAACTATCAATTTTAATCATGATTTATATTAGCAAGTAGGACACCTTGCTTTAAAATCATCTATATTAATCATGTTTTGCCTTTGTACTTTAGTTACTTTCAGAAAAAAAGTTGATGCTCAGTGGTTGGTAATCATTTGTTTAAAAAGTGGTGATGTTCAACTAACTTTATTCTTTACACTAAATTTGGTGCTGCTTTTTTTTTTTGGCTAACCAGGAGGATACATTATATCTATATACATTTAAGCAGTTACACAGCTTTCATAGATTCCAAGGCCAGAAGGAAATATTATGATCATCCAATCTGACCTCTTGTGTAACACAAGTCATAAATTTACACTTATTCACATTCTTAATTTTTACATTTTTTATGTTTGAAAATAATGCATTTCTTAGTAGATGATTAATGTTCTACTTTTGATTTGTGTCAAGTTTTATTTCAGTGGAAATTCAAATTAATTAAAATGCAGAAAAACAGCATTTTATTTTTTATTAAATATAACTACTTTAAATGTGCTAAATTCATAAACTTTTATCAAAAATGTTTTACATTTTAAGCTAACTGGGTTACTAAACAAAGGGGAAGCATTGTCGCTTAGTGAATTGAATTGATTATTTCTGGTAAACATACCCTTCAAAAATTTAAAACTAGTAAATTTCATCCTCTCATATCTAATTTTTATTTATAGATTGGAAGAGGTAAAAACAAGCCTTCTGCCTTTTCAGCTTCCAATCAGTTTCTTAACTTTGAATGGACTAATCATTGAACTAAACTAGTTAAATAAGCCAAAATGAAGATATTCTCTCTGCATCTTCAGAAGAGGCTACTGCTGTCAAAAGCTGGTTCAACAAACTCTGGTTCCAAGTGGTTAGCTAGTGAGTCCCAGCAAAAACAATGAGGAATCTTGTGGCACCTTAAAGACTAACAAATTTATTAGAGCATAAGCTTTCATAGGATCTGAAGTGTTCAAAGTAAATAAATCTAAATATGCCTGCCTACTGTTATTTTCTCTCCATACATCTGACGAAGCGGGTCATAGCCCACGAAAGCTTATGCTCTAATAAATTTGTTAGTCTTTAAGGTGCCACAAGACTCCTCGTTGTCTTTTGCTGAAACAGACTAGCACGGCTACACCCCTCTGAAACTGAGCCTCAGCAGTTCAGTGATCTGACTTTAAAACTTTACATCAAACATGTACTACTTATTTTTTGTATTCAATTTACATGATTTTATTATAAGTTGTCAATTTCAAATGTAATTTTAAATAGGGTTATTTTTTAAAAATCTGATTTTTTTTATTTGTTTGTTGTTTTAAATCATCATTTTGTCTTTATGCACCCTGAATAGGCAGCATTTATGACTTTACACAATTTTAATTTGACACCTACACACCTGGAAAAGAAATATGTTTTTTTTTAATGCCATGTCATCAGTTTTAGGAGGGACACTACTTGTTTTTTTTGCAGTCTTGCCTTTTGGCCTATTCAATATCACTGGAATTTTGTAAGTCCTTGTCCACATATAGTGCACTTTTACTTGTGGCATTGTTAAATTTTTGTTACAAGAGTCAAAATCTGAGCTGTCCAAAATTAAATTAAATATCAGAGCATAAAATTAGCTTTTCTCTAAGATTTGTAATTAAGTTTACAACTGGTGTTTGTCTCCAGTCTCTGAAGCTTAAAACAATAGTAATAGTTTTGACCTGTTTTTCTTCATTTTGATAAACATGTGACTTTGGTAGAGACATTTTATTAGTTTAGCACTTATTACAAGAACACTAAGATCACAAGAGATTTTTTCAGAGCACCTGTTACAGGATATAAAAGTTTTACGGCTTAGTATTTTTGCCTGGAAAGCAATAGAGAAATTCAGACACTGTATAGCAATTATTTGAAGGTGAAGACATCAGAAATTTTTTTTAATATGAAGGGGAAATAGCTATAGTTGAGCAGTTCTGCTTGACAATGAAATCACATTTTAGCAAACAACCTGAAATTATTTTGGAAAACATTGATGCAGCTATGTTTTGACAGTTACGACTACATTTATTGTAACAGTAAATGCACATTTTACAATATTTTTTCTTATGTTTTCCCCCCACATAGGGTAAAGACTACCTTAAAGCAAATACAACATAATTTTTGTTCACAAAGACTATTAGCAGACATATTTCTAATATAAAAAGTGCCCTTTAACTCAATTTTTATACTCTAAACCTAACAATGAAAAAATAATTTGCCTCCCTCAGTGTCAAAAGAGGGAATAGATTTGTCTGAGATTCCACACTAAGGCACAACTTCCACAAATTGATGCAGTTTTACTACATATTTATAATTATTTAAAAGATTTAAGTACAAATCTTCAGGATATTACCAAAGATTTAAAGAATAGAATGGCAGTTGAGTCAATCCTTCAGATTCCAATTCATACAGTTAAACAAACTTTGGTGTTTATGATCAATCCTCTCCATCTTTCCCCATCTGAAAATGCCTATATTTCTTTTACATACACATCGGACATACAAGTCACACAGCACAAGGTAACTACTGATCTTTGATTCAACAAAAATAACCATTGTTTATTCACAGCTGGATAGGTTATAGTTCTTCCATAAATTAGTATAATGGTTCTTTTTTCTGAATTCCAACTCTCATTCCCCAAACTCCATATAATTAAACAAAGAGAAACAAATCTCAAATGGTAGAAGCAATAAAGTGATACCTAACTCTCTTGCAAAACAAGGGCTGGTAGTTAGGATGTACTATTTATTTGAGGCGCCAAAAATCTGTAATAAATTCAATAAACCCTTTGTGGAATAAAATTATTAACTTTAAACTTAAAAAAAAAGAAAAATGTTTGTTTTTTCCATACTTCATAGAATTCCTGAGTTTTAACTTCCTCTGTAGCCTAGGGCCGATCAGCTAGCCTCTCTAGCTCAGTTTCCACTTAGTAAAATGAGGACATTCCTTACTACCTCATAGGGATTGTGAGAGGATTAGGTTTGCAAGGCATTTTACGATGAGAAGGGCTATATCTTGTGTTATTCCTATTTTGTACAGGTTATTTAAAACGTTTTCAGTCATTTTTATTATTATCTCTTGATATCCCAACCAGAACAACGTTTGTTTGTTTGTTTGTTTGTTTTGGGGGGGGGGGGGGGGGGGGAGGGAGAGGCAGGGGAAAGAGGAAGTGAAGCTGATGAGAACAATGCCACTAACATGCTGATCAGGGAACCCAGCAAAAGGATTTCTAATACTATTTGATGGAAGAACAATTCTATCTGTGAACAACTGGTCTTCTCATGCAGGTATTTGATATTATGCACAATTTTTAGAATAAAATATTCTACTGCTGTCATTTTTTCTTTCATTTGGGCACATGATACTAGACGTGAACTAACCATCCAACTAAATAAAGCAATGCTCACATATTTATGTATCAGGTCCTCAATACCATACAAATTTTTACAATCTATACAAAATTAAAAAACAAAAATTTCAATTTACATCATGTATTTCAATAATTTTCATTAAATAAGCTGTTTATTACTTACAAGCTATTTATTAAAAAAATAAGGTTAATAGAAGACATTTTAGCGCTCAATAAAATATAATGGGGGGACTGCTAAAGATGGATTTATTAGAAAATAGAATAATTTATCCTAATCTAGATATTCATCACAATGACTTCTCTTTTCCTGTTAAAGCTTAAATATTTATTGTATGGAAAGATTTTTTAATGAAAAATTGAAGTATTTTGACTATGTTGTCATTTAATTTACACTATCACTCTTTAGAACACATTTTACCAAGTATTAGATACAAACAAAAGGGCATACAGAATGTATGAAACTCAGCTGTATCTCAGTGGCAATTCATAAAAGCATAAATATATACTGATGTATTTAAAAATGTCTTATGAATTTCACAGTTTCAGCTACCCCAGTATTTTGCTAATGTTCAGATATTTCTTTTCTTGCTTTACAATTTGCTCACAAAAATTTACTGAAATGTTTTTATGTTGTCTGACAGTATTCTCTTTTTTAAAAAAACATGGCTGTCAATTATGTAAGGACATTTTTTCTTTGGATTATCATATAACTTTATATATATATATATATAAATCTATTTTTCATTTTCTCATTTACATTTTGCAAAATTCAAATAATTGTCCTTCAGGAAGAATCAACTGCCATCTTTCTATCCTTCAACAATCAAGGTTAAATTAATGTTAACCTGCTGGATGTAACTTGTTTTAAGCACTACAGAGGAAAAAGTCTTATTAGAATGGGTTGAGTCGTATTCCTGTTCCTAATGGTGAGAAGGGATTCACTTTGGCCCACATCAAAGCATCATTCAGTGAAATAGCTGATTTTCCATCTTCAAGGAAAAACACTGGACCCTGTGAATGTTTGAGGAGGGGAGGAAAAAGATACACATCATGTCTCCATACTCCCAGAAGAGATGCAGTCTAGCAAATGCACATTTTTACTTCATCTGAGATGAAAATGAATAGAGAATACAATGCTAATTTATGTAATAGCTTTACAGGCTTAAAAAGTTATACCTGTTATAATCAAGTCTGACTAAAACTTTCATACTCAATTTATAATGCTATACTTATCAGGTAAACAGATGTGTCCTAAAAATCTGCAAGCCCAAATTTCACATTTCCTAAATTCCTGAGTTAGCTACATCTTAAAATAATAATTCTGTAATATTTACAAACTATCTTATAGTTAATTAATTCTTCCTGTGTGGCTATTGAGTATGTATACTCTCCTGTCGGCATAATTACTCCACCTCCCTGAGCAGCAGTAGCTATGTCAGCAGGAGAGCTTGTCACTCGGGGGTGGCTTTTTCACACCCTGTCAAGGCTGAATCCCCACTTTGAACTTTAGGGTTCAAATGTAGGG
>NW_020664417.1:38082703-38263537 GCF_002925995.2 Terrapene triunguis | reverse complement strand
TGGTCCTTGGGGTCAGGTGTCAGCCAGGTTACCCGAGCCTCTTAACCCTTTACAGGTAAAAGGATTTGGAGTCTCTGTACACAGAGAGCTGATACCCTTCCCTTTATAGTTATGACACACCCACAAGTGACTTATGTTATACCGAAGTAAGCGCTGGAGTGTACAAGCCCACAGTGTCTTCAAATTGCAGCATGGTCTAGAGAAACGTGCCTGGCAGAGTTGAGAGTCTGGGTCTGTTTCCCTATCTGTAAAAATGGCAATAATAATAATACGTACCTCACAGGAATTTACTGAGGATTAATATATGTTAAATACTTTGATCACAAAGCACTGTATAAGTGATAAATGTAATTGAAAGCTGATAGTGATGTTTGAAAGTATCCTTTATATTATTTAATTATGGGGAAAAGATGAGAACTGTCCTCTGAAGGATCACCGATGTATGTTTTTAATTCATGTAATGGCTCCTGGGTACTGTAGTGGTTGGCACTCTAGAAATGCATATTATAACACATATTTCCAACACATTAAGGACAGTGTGAAGTCTAAAATAAAACTTTGTAATTGTTTTCAAGTCAAACCATGGTGAGGTTGGCAATAGCTCGCATACATTAAAACAGCATATGCTAAGACAGGGGTGGGCAAACTTTTTGGTCCGAGGGCCACATCTGGGTGGGGAAATTGCATGCAGGGCCATGAACGTAGGGCTGGGGCAGGGGATTGGGGTGCGGGAGTGGTGCAGTGTGCAGGAAGGGGCTCAGGGCAAGGGGTTGGAGCGGAGGAGAGGTGCGGGGTGTACGCGGGGGCTCAGGGCAGGGGGTTGGAGTGCAGGAGGGGGCTCAGGGCAGGGGGTTGGGGTGCAGGAGGGATTTGGGGTGCGGGCTCCGGCCTGGTGCCGCTTACCTGGAGCGGCTCCGGGGTGGCAGCAGCACGCAGCGGGGCTCAGGCAGACTGCCTGCCCTGGTCTCGTGCCGCTCCTGGAAGCATCCGGCACCACATCCCTGCGGCCCCGGGGGGAGGAGAAGAGGGGGACAGAGGGCTCCGTGCACTGCCCTCGCCTGCGGGTACCTGCCCCGAAGCTCCCATTGGCCGTGGTTCCTCATTCCCAGCTAATGGGAGCTGCGGGGGGCGGTGCCTGCAGGCGAGGGCGACGCACAGAGCCCTCTGCCCCCTCACTCCCAGGGGTCACAGGGACGTGGTGCCGATCGCTTCCGGAAGCTGCGTGGGGCCCATGGTGCCACAGGGGTGGCAACCCCGCGGGCTGGATCCAAAGACCTGATAGGCCGGATCTGGCCCGCAGGCTGTAGTTTGCCCACTCCTGTGCTAAGAGAAATTTCTATTCCTTATACAGACTAAAAACTTTTGACTGCTCCAATTGGGGATTTCAAACATTTTTTCCTTCTGAAATTTTTCTTTTCTGTATAGTCTACTGTAGATAAGGACAGTGTCCTCCAAGGCAAAATGGCAGCTTCTGCCATTGCAGGGTACTCAATAGCAATATTCCAACTTGCCCCTTCTTCCTCAGAGGTTTTCTCTGAGAATGCTGCAAGCCTCAACTATTTTCAATTTTTATTCAGTCTCTTTACTTGAAAACAATTGGTTTGACTGTCTTTAAAGTAACTGTTATTTTATTAAGTATTCCAAAAAGAGCACTCAGGCTCCATAAAATGGTACCTGTATCCTTAACCCTGTCAAACAAGAGATGTGAACATCTGAGTGACTAGGAAGATTAGACCCAGTGACGTAATCTGGTCCAATAATTCCTTTAAGAGGCTCTTCTTTTATCCGTGATACCAATGTTGAATAAACCATTCTCTGTGATTCGGATGGAGGGGTATATGACAATTCATCAGTAGATCTGAGAGTAAAATATATTTCATTTTAAGCTATGCATTTCATTTGCAGTATACCTCAAAATGCACAAAAACAAAGAATATTATTTCAAAATGAAGTATCTTAATTTTTACATAAATTGATATAGTCATATTCTACAAAGAAAAAATGGGAAACATTTTATTTACAATGAGCATATTTAAATCATAGTACTTTTATTATGATAACTTTATGTTTCACACGTACTTGTTGACTAACTGAATACAAGCTCTCCAAGCATCTAGTTCCTCAGAAAGATGTTCAATTTTCAGGGGTACAGATACCTCCCGTCGTTTTAAAAGCTGACTAAAAAAAGAAATAAAAACTAATTAAAATATCTTCCCACAGAAAAAAATTAAATCAAGAAAATATACATTGTTAGAATTGAAGGGAAAAGAAGCTAGAAATTAGCAATATGAATCTGTCTTTGAGTAAATGTTGAATTGACCATAAAATTGGATATTTTTGCTATACCACTAGAGTTAAATTTAGGAATTATTAGTTTTTATATTTTCATATATAATTATCTTGATTTAACTGCAGAGTTTTCCTTTGAAGTCTATTTTTAAGGCTATATATGCTTTTTTTTTAAAAATGACAGTTATTGAATCTTATAGGAATTGTGTGCCTTGATACGTATTACTGACTGGTGTATGCTGAAATGATAAATACAATATCTGAGGATGTTGGAGGGCTAAGTGGATCAGTGTAATGTGATTTAGCACAATATCTGAAACAACCTTGTCTTGTCTGAGTACATGTGGAAATAGGAATTTTCAGAAAACTAACACTGGACCTAATTTTACATAAACCAGAGCAAGAAAAGAGGGACAGCTTTTCAGTTTACTCAGTCCCTGATTCTACAAGCATGCATGTACTTATGTTTAAGCATATATACAGGGCCATCTGACTTTACTGGGACATCTCATGTGCTTATGTGCTTTGTTGGATTGGAGCATAAAAAGCTATGAGGTCAGATTGTCATGGATTTTATAGGTCTTGCAGGGTCAGGCTAAAGAAATACAGCTTTAGAGGGTCCTTGTTCTCCTGAAACCTACATGGATTCTGTGAGTCCCAGGACGCCTCAAAGCTTGATGTCTTAAGTGTCACAAATAGATTATTACTAACCTATTTTTCCTTAGCTTCTTGTTTCTCTTATAAAAGAGAATATCTCATCCTGTTATTATTTCCCAAATCAATTTCAGTCAAATAAAATTATAAAGTACAATTGATAACTTATGATAAAGCAAGGAGAAGATCTAGAATATCTATTTACTTATAAAAAACAATCTTTTCTTTCAGGACCACACAGTTTGACTGAGGCCCAAATTCTGTTTTCAGGCTGACCTTGTGCCTGTGCAATGCAAGAAGCCAATGGAGCTCTGGGTGAGCATAGGAGTACATCCACATGTGCTCATTGCAGGAATGGGACTTTAGATTGATAAGCTTCTGGGGGCAGGGGCTCTCTCTTATTATGTATCATAATCCTGACGAAGGCTCCTGGGTGCTACTGCAGTGCAAATAGGTATATAATTAATATTACCTTGTGTATTCATAAAGTGCAGGTACAATGCTAGCATACTGTCTTCTAATAGCAAGTAAAGCACCAGCGTAACCAGACAATATCAGCAGCTCATTCCGAACTCTAAAAATAGAAAAGGATCAAAAGTAATCAGAGTTTTCAATCATCTGTAGAAACTTTAAACAGACTATTACTCTACTAAATAATTTTAAATATTGCTTGATCTGTGAATTTCTGTAGGGAATGTGTGTGCTGCCTGGCTGATTACATTTAAGTTCTAAACCAGATATCTGTAAACTACACTTCATCTGCTCAACACTGATTCCATTTATTGATTTTTATTTTTTCTTATGCTTCAGAATAAAAAGTGCCACACATGGACTCTGAGCATTTTCAGTTATTTAAAATAAATGCAAGTACAAATTTCAGCCAGCTCACTCCTTTCAGCAGGCTGCAGCTCCACATACAAACAATATCATCCCCACATATTAGCCAGTACTTCAGTCCTCTCTTCAAAAGCAGGGGCCATGGTTACAGGGCAAGTTGCACTTTAGATCCCTGGCTCCCCTGCACCCATCTCCAGGGTGGAATCCAGTGTTCCAATCACTTTGGTACTGGATCTCTGGGTTGCAGCATCTGTTTCTCAAGAGTGTTAACATGACAGAGTCAGCTGGGTTTGGCACCTGTAAACTCTTTACCTCCAGGAGCCTGCAACAGCAGCCAAAAAAAGTGATAAAAACAACTTCTTCGAAAGAAAGCATAACATATTCATTCACTCAAAAGGTACAGATTATGCGGAGCAAAGGGTAAAAACGAAGGCCTATATGTCTATTTCCCTTTACCTAGCTCTTAACATTTCCTTACAAGCTTTGATAAATTCATTAATCTCTGAGTTAGGAGAAACAGCCTGCTTGCTGCAGCTTCTCTCTCTCTCTATCAGAGACTCTCCACCAGGCAGCCTTTGATATCTCACACCTCCCCTTCTTTGTTCCACCAGGGTCTTTTAGACCAGTGTTGTTCAATGACGAGTCTGTGGACCGACACCAGTCCCTAAAATCTCCCTGACACACTTTAGAAAGGCAGCAAGATGGTCCCTGGTATCAAAAAGGTTGAAAATGCTGTTTTAGAGTATGTCTACACTACAGTAAAACTCCCGAGGCTCAGGCTGTGGGACCCTCCCCCCTTGCAGGGTCCCAGACCCCACGCTCCAATCTGAGCCTGAACATCTACCACTGCAATTTTATAGCCCCGCAGCCTGAGCCCTGCAAGCCTGTCAGCTGCCACAGGCCAGCTGTGGGTGCCTGATTGCAGCATAGACAAACTCTTAAAGGTTTAGTATCCCCTTTGATTGTAGGCTTAGATCTGGGAAATGTAATCCTGGCTAGCCTGGATGGAGGTGTACAGGGGCAATCCCCAATTAATAGCTTCCCCCATTATTCCCTTAAGGAGCCTTTTCTCCATCTTTGTTTTGCTTCCTATTTGCTTCCCCCCACAAAAGCCTCCTCTGATTTTATGCAGTCAGGCAGGATAATGTCAATTAGGCAAACTGAATGCATTATATCATATTTATAACCAGTAATAAAACTCCCACATTCTCTAAACCAGGCAAAACATTTAGGCCTTGTCTACACTACACTGCTTTTAGCGACACAGCCGTGTCGCTAAAAATCGGGCAGTGTAAACGCTGTTTGTCGGCACTTTTGCCAACAAAATACTTCCTCCCCTAGGAGCGGGGTTCTCGTTGTCAACAGGAGAGCACTTCTGCCAACAATGAGCTGTTTACACTGCCACTTGCTGCTGCAACTTTTGTCTTTCGGGGCGGGGGGTGAGGCTTTTTAAGCACCTGTGAATGACAAAAGTTTTGTCATTCAATTGGCAGTGTAGACAAAGCCTAGGCACTGCAGCATACTCCTTAAGTCCTTAACTCCAGGCATTTCAGATCAGCAGCAGGAGGGCATACCAGAGCTCTGGGGCTCTTATGGAGAATGCTCTCTGTTATGCAGAGGAGGATTTACCATCAGTGTCTCTGGTGATCATGATTGCAACAATGGCTTTGTCTACACTGGCAAGTGAATGACAAAACTTTTGTCGTTCAAAGGTGTTAAGAAATCACCCCTTCCTCCCCTCCCCCGAAAGACAAAAGTTTTGTCAAGGAAAAGCACCGGTGTGAAGAGTGCTTTGTCGGCAGGAGCGCTCTCCTGCCGACAAAGCTACTGCCGCTCGTTGGGGTGGAAGTTTTTTGTAGGCAGGAAAGAACTCTCTTGCTGACAAAAAGCAGCTACACTGCGTGCGCGCCTTTTAGCAGCACGGCTTCTAGCACACAGCCGTGTCACTAAAAGCTGCGTAGTGTAGACAAAGCCAGTGTATCATGAAGATAGAGGTGCTCAACTACACTTTGGCTATTTAAGGCTTTATAAGTTCAAGCCAATACCTTAAAATCTATCTGCAGAGCCACGTGCTCTCTACAGAATGGCCTAGTTATCAACCAGACAGCTACCTTCTGCACCAGTTCCAGCTGCCTATTAAATTTAAGATGTATCCCCCACAGAGTGCACTGAGATAGTCTAACCTTGCAGTGACACAGGCATGAATGATAGTAGCTATATCTGAATTTGAAAGAGTATGTCATACTCATCTGGCCAGAGGTAGATAGTAAAACACCTTTTTGATCATGACAGTCACTTCTAAATGCAGTTATTGGTCTAGCCAGACTCTAGTTATTTAACAACGGCAGCTGAACACCCTCACTCTTTGGTGCAAATAAAATCTCCACTAACTCTTCGGGTTGTTCTCTCAACCTACCAGCATCACCTGTCTTGTCTGGATTGAGCCTCAGCCAGCTTGCTCTCATCCATGCCCCAATTTCACCTATACACTGCATTAGTCTCTCAACAGCTCCAGCTTGGTCATTTGAATTGGAGACCTAAAACTTAAGGTAATTAGCCAGAAAACAATGCCATCTGAGTCTCTTCACTAACTCCTTTAATAGGCCAGATATACACATTGATACAAGAGGGGCAATAAGATGGAATCCTGCAGGACCCTACATGAGAGTGCCCTTACAGTTGACAAATAATTGCCTATTACAACTCTTTGGGTCTTCTCAGCTAGAAAAAGCAACCTCCACCCAGCTATTCCTGCCTGAGACAAAAGATGGGTCAGCAACACTTCATGATCAGCAGTTTCAAAGGCAGCTGACAGATCTAAAAGTCCAAGAATACCTGATCATTGTTACCTCAAAGGGAAAATTAAATGCAAGAAGTGCAGCCTGTGTACTAAACCCAGGTTTATGTCCATTTTGACTAGAGTGTCAAGGAGTTCTGAGGAAGCTAGATACTGTGATAGTGGTCTCACCACAACCTTCTTGACTACCCAAAATAGGGAATGCACAGGTTGTGGCCTGAAGTTCTCACAACACCTTCATCAATTCAGTGAAACTCAACCAGAAAAGATCTTGCATTTATCCCTTCAAGATCCTGCTCTGCTACTACAGATGCAGATAAGCTGGCCTGAATCTGAATTTAGGACCTAACCTTCAGTCGCAACATTTGCAAAACACCCATTGGTTCAAAGGAAGTTTGCCCATGTTAGGGCTGATGGATTAGATCATATAGTTGTATTTGTTATTTTTATTCAGCTGGGTAAGCTGAGAGCTATGTTGTAAAGATATCCAAGTGATTGCTAGCTGTAGGAAAGAAGTAGAACACATGACTGAAAACAAGGAGAAAGAGTAATCTTTAAAAAAAGAGGGAAGCCTCAGTTTTATAGTCATGGGAAACATACTCACTCACTACATTTATGCAGCACTAATCTTTCAGTGCGTATATAGCTTAGAAGATCAAGAAAGGGACACACTGAATCCAAAGTCCAATCTGAGCTACTGATTTGTTCTGTTGAAAAATACAAACAAAAAATGAAAATGGTAAATACCAAAGCAGAAAGAAGCCAAACAAATGACTATATTGAGATCAGGTTCTTCCATTCACAAGCCTACCTTTAATATATTGAATGCCAAGAGGAAGGGCTCTTTCTGGTTCTGTACTTAACAAATAGTATTTTATGGTTTCAAATATGTCTCCATTTGCCTGAGCAGTCTCTGCTAGCTGCATACATTCTTCTACACCTGGTAGATTACACTGGAAAACAAAGGTTTTACACAAGAAATAAATAGTTTTGTTTGAACAAGGTTAGGTTCAAGAAACTACGGAAGTTCCCATAAAGCATAACAAAAACAGATTTTCTCTGATATGAAGAAAAGATCATTCTCTTTATTTAAAGGTAATAAAGATTTTTTCACGGACGTGTATCACTAGGAGAGTACACTTTAATCCCCTCTATAGGGGTGCATACTGGTAGAGTCAGTACGCCAAATGTCTGGTGAATGTCAGCCTAGGCATCTAAGAACTTCGTGAGGTCTTTCTGTGACAAACCCACTGTTTAAAGAAGTCACTAGATGAGCAGTTAGAGTCAAAAGTAAAGCAGTCAGAGGAAGAAGACTCTTCCAGACTACAGAGGAAGTCTGCCAGGCAAAGGAGCCAATGGGCACCAGATGCAGTACCACAGAGATCAGGATAGTGGGGGAAGGAGGGATTCTTTAATATGACTTCAGAGAGAAGGGGACTATAAGCCCTATTTACAGGCGACTCTTATGACCATGAGCAATTAGAAACATTCTACCCTGGGGGGAATCCAGATTCTTATGGACAGAGGATCTGGCCTTAGTTTGCTACTGCACACATAATAAGAACAGCCACCACCAAGCTCTTACCATCAGCAGATTTCCAAGTGCTTTATAGAGGAGGTAAATCTCATTATTCTCATTTTATAAATGTGGAAACGGAGACACAGAGAAGTGAACGTGACTTACCCACAGTCACCCAGCAGGCCTGTAGCAGAGCTGGGAATAGAACCTATGTCTCCTGAGTCCCAGTCCAGTCTGATGGTCACTACATCAAACTGCCTTTATAGCATACCAGAAACCAAATACACATTTCTTATTGTGCATAAACTGATGGTAAAAGTCTTATGCAGATTAAACACAGAACAAAAATGGATATGAGAGATAATACAAAATATTATTAATATACAAAATAATATTCATAAGTGTTATGAATTTATCTACATATTAAGAAACAAAATCAATACATAACCTTATTTTACTATTAAAGTAAATGTTTGTTTTTATTAATAAAAGTCTCTTAAATGTACCTTTTCATGTAGGTCATTTATCTCTGCTGTGGATCCAGGATAGAAAGCACATAGCTTTACTAATTGCAATTCATTATTGGGAGTCATCATGAGAAGATCTGCTGCCAAGTCCCTGTGCAAACAGAAAGTGTACTCTCAACGACATGTAATGGTGGAGATGCAGTGTCAGAGGTAGGACTGTTTTCTTTACACTTGCCTTTCCTCTTACACTGAAGAAATATGTGTTGTTGCTGGGGGAATGGAAAAGGGGAATCAGTCCAGTAATAACGGCTTATGAGGAGAGTATTGCCTCTTTTTGCCCTAGTTCAACTCCAGGAAGTTGGTAAGGCACAAAGCTCCCAGAACTTCATGAAATCAACATTAGTCAGCACTAAAACTCACAGAAAAGTGTCTTGTAATTACAAGATGGGATTTCAAAACACGGAACAGGGATACATTTTCAGCCCACTGCAGATGGATTTGCCATTTATGAGAATCTCACTGCTGAAAATACATCCTTTATTATTTTTACTTCATCTCACATAAAAAAGCTTATAGGGAATATTTATTTAAGAAATAATTAACACAGCAAGATTTTAAATAGTTATTTTATTCAGTGCCCAATACTTCCTTATCTTGGCTCCTGCTCTTTCCCCAGTGTTCTGTGCCTATTCCTTGCACCACTACAAGCACCAAATACACATTACTCCAGGTTTGAACAACACTTCACTTGTTACCCAGGGAATGTAGCTGTTAGCCATAAAATTTAGCCTCTTCATCAGCACAGCTATCTCTGACTGATGTTCCTGAGTCTACAATCCCCACATTTGTTTTGCCAGTAATTGTAATTATTCATTAATTAGGCCAGAACTGAATACACAGGAACTGAAGCAGGAGTGACACCTATGGGAAATATGGGGAAATGCACAATTTAGCCTCAAGCAAATACAGATTGAGGCCATTCTCCACACACACACATTTCCACAGAACATCAAGTATGTGTCGGGACTGTTACCATCGGCCAAAGAGCATAATGCACCTGGAGGTGAAGCAAGGTTGCCCTTCATTCCCTGCACTCTAACTCATATTGGAGAAAAGGGCCATTTTGGTTCAAATGCTCCTCAAATGGGGTGCAATGTCTTCTTGTTGAATTTTGGTACTATATACTTTAATGGGAATAGAGAGGCTGGCATGTCCTAGTCATTATTCTGCCATTTTCTAATCACTCCCTTCCAGTGAGGGGTGCTTTTTCTTTTTCCAGCTCTACTTGATTTAGAATAGTTCTAATACCTTTAAGGTAGGACCCTAAATGTGCATTCAGTTAAAAACAGAGTGATACAAATCCCCATATTTTTATTCTTCTAGTTTGTTTACTCTTCACTCGCAGAGTTTATGTGGTCACTTGAAAATGTTAGTGAATTGTTGCTTTGTAAACAACTTCTGCCCATCTACCATTCTTCAAAACATTTATATACATATTTTATCAACCCTAGAAAAAAAACAAAGAACATAGTTTAAGGTTATTTTTAGTCTATGCTAAAATCATAGAGCTTCAATGGATTTTTTAGAATCTCTCTCTTTAGAAACAACAAAGTACCTGTATCCAAGAGATGGAAAGCTAAAAGGAAGATATTGAAACAGTAATGAGCAAAAAAAAAAAAAAAAAAAAAAAAAAAAAAAGTTTTTGTTTACTATATAGGGGACAAATTAATGAATAAACAGCACTACCACTCCAACAAGAATATAAATTTGGCTTGGGAAACAGCAGCAGCAAATTATACCAACAGCTTGATTCTAACCCCCCTTGCAAAACTAAATCAACAAGCTATTTGGAATATCAGCTTGTGTCATTCAACATATAATAGCTAATTTTCCAAGATACGCAGAAGCCATATCCAGAATACAACCTTTGTGGGATCCTGAAATGGCTTTCAAGATCTGTTCCTAAAAACTGTTTCCATAACATGGCTTTGCTGGCATGTACTGGCCTAAGTAGTTAGGGAAAAACTGTTTTTAAAAAAAAGTTGGTAGAAGTTAGTTGAGACCATACATTGAAAATAACTGTTTAAAACAAAGGTCTCTGTCATCCAAAACTGTGTTACCTGAAATGTTTTTCAAGAACCAATCTTGAAAAGAAATTCAGGATCTAGCAAAAATAGTGCAGCTGAGGCCAGTGAAGTAGGAGTTAAGCTTTCAATAAATAAATATTATTACGATTCATCTAAGGGAAAGAAGTGCCATTTTAGGAGTGGTAGGAGGTGATAGGCACAAACCAAAACTAAGCTGACATTATCAAACATTCAAAATAATTTCCCCAATATATTTTGTGTTTGTTTTTGAGAGAATACCACTGGACGAATGTATAGTAAAATGTTCCATCAATAACCTATTTCATTATCAGTTAATCAGGGATGGTCCGGTATTCTGAGAAATGCACTATAGTAAAATAAGAGTGTTTCAGAATAGTGGGTATTTCTAAATTTAGATTAAGTTATGGAAAAGTAAAGATTTCTAATGGTAAAGGGAGTTCCATATATGTTAGAAAAGCCAGGATCTCTGCTTCTCTCTATAATGAGATATAGGTATAGCATAGGTACACCTCTACCCCGATATAACGCGACCCAATATAACATGAATTCAGATATAACACGGTAAAGCAGTGCTCGGGGGGGGGGAGGGGGGGGGGGCTGCGTGCTCCGGCGGATCAAAGCAAGTTCAATATAACGTGGTTTCACCTATAACGCGGTAAGATTTTTTGGCTCCCGAGGACAGCGTTATATCGAGGTAGAGGTGTATTTACTATTGCTATTTTGAAGTATCTGAAAGGGGTGGTGAACTGTATTGCAGCAGTCTCTGGCTAAAAATTGGTGCAACAACTGTAAGTCTGAACATTGAGTTTACAAAGACTATACAATGTACACACAACTGTTGTCCCAGGAATATTACAAGCACTGGTTGTATTAACTGGGATGAGGTCTTTAGCTCAATGCAATGGTTTCTTCTAAGGGCCTGTCTATATGAACAATTAGATGTAGCAACATGGTGTGTGAATCTACCCTGCTACCCTTCTGTGGTTTAACTGTTCCTGTGCACCCTGCTGACATGCATTAACAGTTTGTTAGAGTGCTTTCAGCTAGTCCCATTTCAAAGTAGACTAGATCAAAGTGCACTAATGAACTGCTAATATGAATCATCAGGGTACATACAAAAAGAATGAGGAGTACTCGTGGCACCTTAGAGACTAACAAATTTATTTGAGCATAAGCTTTCGTGGGCTAAAACCCACTTCATTGGATGCGTGCAGTGGAAAATACAGTAGGAAGATATATATACACAGAGAACATGAAAAAATGGGTGTTGCCATACCAACTGTCATTATACAAAGTAAAAACTGTTTCCCCATGCTAATTTCTTTTCCCCTACTGTTACTCACACCTTCTTGTCAACTGTTGGAAATGGACCATCCTGATTATCACGACAAAAGTTTTTTTTTCTCCTGCTGATAATAGCTCACCTAATAGCTCACCTTAATTAATTACTCTCATTACAGTTGATATGGCAACACCCATTTTTTCATGTTCTCTGTGTATATATATCTTCCTACTGTATTTTCCACTGCATGCATCTGATGAAGTGGGTTTTAGCCCACGAAAGCTTATGCTCAAATAAATTTGTTAGTTTCTAAGGTGCCACGAGTACTCCTCGTTCTTTTTGCTGATACAGACTAACACGGCTACCACTCTGAAACCTGTCATCAGGGTACATACAGTTAGACCTCAGCAGGTGAGTGCAGAATAGATTCACAGCCTCAGCTTTGTGGCAGTCTAATTGTTTGTGTAGACAATCCCTAAGTGTGCATGGGAAAGTTACAAGCGTTACAATTGTACCATTTCATCTGTCTTCCTAATTCTGTCTGCAGTGTTTCTTGTTCACAATTTACACAAAAGCAACTGTGCCCACAATGATGGTGTGTCCTACAGAATAAGAATCACCAGGAATCTCAGAATGCAGCGATTCAACTACTATTGTAAGATGTGTTGCATGTGAACATGTCAGAACAGTTTTGTCAAAATTTTTGCTGGCTGACATGCCAAACCATTGTAAAGACAAGAGCCATAAACCAATCATTTTATGCAATCAATGTTCCTGCAACGGTTTCCTTGATTAAACTAGACCTACTCTTCTGTGGAAAGGAGCTCAACTAGGCTACTCTTGGTGTATCTCTAACTGGGTGATCAAATACCAACTTTGACAGCAAAACTAAAACTTAGATCCTTTTAAAAACAGATTGACTGTCCCACGTTAATTCCTATTTCTCTAAACAGAATACAAATCCTAAAATCATGCCTAAAGCTGTTCCTGCACATGGCATCATCTTTTCCTCCCATTATATGTTGTGCTCTCTATCACAGAACGATAAGCCAAAATTATACCCTGCCACAGTAAAACCAATGCATGGAGGACAATGTAATACAGGACCTTGTGAAATTTCTGCTGGATGACACAAAGGCATGGCCTCCTTCTCCTGGGGGAAGTCAAACAGCAATTCCGTGGTATCTTAATAACTTCTCATCTCTCCTAGCTATATTTCCAGTGCCATGCTAAATTACCCCTCTCCCTCCTGGGTGTTTATGCCTTACAATCCTTTTAAATACCACATCACAAATTTTTATCTAAGCTGCTGTTCACTCTTCACCTATGGATCGCTTTTGGCCTTACTTCTTCCAAGTGACTTTTGTTAAGTTTCTTCCGCCGAGTGACTATTTTCACTCACTTTTATTAAATTAGTTTTAATTTCTTGATTTGGGGCAAGTGAAGGAGCTTTACCTGTTCAAATAGAAGTTAAGAGTTTAGTAATCATTGTGGAAACACTGCATCTGCTTACTTATTTACAATACGTGTGTGTGTGTGTGTGTGTGTGTGTGTGTGTGTGTTTTCTGAGATTAATGAGGAATTAAGGAACATTTGGGTTCTTTATGTATTACCGGTCTGATACTGCTATTCTTGTTTAAGCAAAACTCCATCTGCCTTTAATAGGTTTGCCTGAATAAAAACGTCAGTATAAGGGGCTATATGTCATTTGGCATACTATTTCTCTGCATTAAATGTTCCAGATCTCACCATCTCTAGCTGGTGTATATTAAATGATATCTCAATTTCTATCTCATTTCTGCCTGCATCTGTCTTATAGAGCTACAGAGGATTCCAAATGATAGCTTTATTCATATCATCCTATGGACTTCTGTCAGTTATAACAACTTTGTGTTTTGTTAGAAAAAAAATCTTCTTTGGAGTAAGAAATTCTTACCATGTTGTTACTGTCATACATTTTCTTGCTAGTAACTCTAGAGCATAATGTGTTGCTTGCGCTGCACTTTCTCCTAAGACAGTACCCACACTGACTGCCAACTCCAGTTCATTTCCACGAATCAGGTTTGCCATGGCAAGCTTGCTCAATAAGAAAATCATATCAGTAAGTGACACAAGCACTTTTTAGGATTCACTGTGACTAGCATGTTACATTCATTTGTGAGATTGCGCTTTCTACAGAGTGACAAAACATGCATTAATTAAATAAACTAAAACTTAAAAGTTCTGCCTCTGAGAGGACTCAATAATTGTCTACCACATATCTCTGATCTTTTTATGAACAGAACTGCTTTCCTTTGGCCCAAATTCTAAAATCATCCTTTGTCCTGCCAAATCGTCTAGAAAACAAATATAAATTAACATTGTTTCAATAGAATCTACTATTGTCAGTTCCCAGCACAGACTGCAGGGGTGGGAGAAAACATGCTGCCCCCTGCTCCTGAGCCCAGGAGACTTTAGAATGGAGGTGCGAGCTTCCCCATCCTCATCCCACCCTCTCCTTGGGGTAAAGAGCAGCTGAGGTGCCAGCAAGGACTGCAATGATAGGAGAGGCCACAAGACCTTTAAACTCTTCTAGTTACGCTGTAACATAGGCACCGCCTAATGGTCTGCTTTCTCTCCTCATCGCCCACTATCTTGGAATATATTTCTGTGTGGAGGCCAGAGTGGAAAAAGGACACAATGGTACAGCAATGGTGGAGCACCGGGACAGAGCGAGAGAGAGAGAGATGATGGTGATGGTTTGAAGTAAGGTAAATTAAAAAATAAACTAACCAAAAAGAAATGTATTTTTAACATTTTGTGTATATGTTGTCTATTACTGTTTGCCTGTCTTGCCTATTTAGAGTGCAAGTCTTGTATTTTCCTGTATGTTTTCACACCATGTAGCACAATAAGATCCCTATTCTTACTGGGGCAACACAGCAATACAAATACTAAACACTAATATTTCTATTTCCCTATATTTAGAACTTATATTTATTCATATAATATTACATAAAATAATTTTTCTTTGCCTAAAAGTGATATCCTGGCCACACTGAAGTCAATGGGAGTTTTGTCATTGACTTTCATGGGGCCAGGATTTCACTCTATCAATGAGAATGAATAAAAAGTCATACTAAATGCAAATAATATATTTTTAAAATTACATAAATGTAGTCTGTTTTAGAAAATATGCTACAGCTTTCAATATAAAAAATAACCTACTATTGGTCTTTTCCTCTGTACAGAATAAAGAAAAAATATTACCTCAATATTCTCAACAGCTAGATGGCAACACGCTGCAAGCACTGCACGGCCATCCTGGAAATACCACTCTGCCAGTTCTTTACTGACTCTGTGGAGGAGTCTGAAACAACAAAACAGGAATTCTGCAAGAACACTTCTAAAGTTAATAACGAAAGCACCTGCAATCTTTATAAGTAAGGGAACCGAATGCGGTTGAGCACACTAACAACTCAACCAGAGAAGTTACTGACCCACTTTATTAAGATTATTCATCTTATTAACAGCACTAGACTTCAGCAACACAATCAGACCAAGCTATTTTTTGGTTCCTGGATTTTGACTGCATCAAAGTGGAGGACTAGAAACACAAATGTATATTTCCATGTTATTGTAAGCCCCTTGGGGCTGAGACCATCTTTTTGTTCTGTGCTTGTACAGAACCTAGCCTGGTTCTGGTCCATGACTAGTGCTCCTAAAGTTATACAAATACTAGGGCTGTCAATTAATCGCAGTTAACTCACGCGATTAACTCAAAAAAATTAATCGCGATTAATCGCAGCTTTAATCGCACCATTAAACAATAGAATATCAATTGAAAGTAGAAGTAGGACTGAGTGGACTTGTAGGCTCTAAAGTTTTACATTATTTTGGTTTTGAGTGCAGTTATGTAACAAAAATATCTACATTTGTAAGTTGCACTTTCACCATTAAGAGATTGCTCTACAGTACTTGTATGAGGTGAATTGAAAAATACTATTTCTTTTGTTTATCATTTTTACAGTGCAAATACTTGTAACCAAAAATAAATATAAAGTGAGCACTGTGCACTTTGTATTCTGTGTTGTAATTGAAATCAATATATTTGAAAATGTAGAAAACATACAAAAATATTTAAATAAATGGTATTCTGTTATTGTTTAACAGTGTGATGAATCACGATTAATATTTTTAATAATGTGATGAATCACAATTAATTTTTTTAATCGCTTGAGAACCCTAACAAATACTAAGTACTACTACTACTACTACTAATAAGCACCTGCGCATTTATAGGATGCTGATTTTACTATGTGCACATCAATACACAGCTGCACATTTGTCCTCAGAATTGGAGCAACAGCACTACATTTTTAAAAGGTCACTGTGTACATGCCAAATTTACCTGAACATCCATCTGCTTGCTCAAAAACCTGACTATGAAAATCAGATAACTGCACAAGCAAACAGATACTTGTGCTTGCACTTGCACATGCCCAGCTGTGCACGCATTACATGATTTATGTTTTTCAATGTAGGTGCAAACATGCAGGGCCGGCTCAAGGCACCAGCCCACCAAGTATGTGCTTGGGGCGGCGCCTGGAGGGGGGCGGCGTGGCGGGGCGCTCCGGCCCGAGAGCGGGGCCGCGACTGGGCTCGCCGCCCTCCCCCCGGCGCTCCGGCCGGTCGGGGAGAACGGAGGGCCCCAGCTGGGCTCGCCGCCCTCCCCCTGGCGCTCTGGCCGCCAGGGGCTCTCCGCCCTCCTCCCAGCGCTCTGGCCACCGGGGAAAGCGGAGAGCCCCAGCCGGGCTCTCCGCCCTCCTCCCGGCGCTCTGACCGCCGAGGAGAGCGGAGCCGCGGCGGGCTCACCGCCCTCCCCCCGGCGCTCCGGCCGGTCAGGGATTGCGGGCCCGCGGCCAGGCTCGGCACCCTCCCCTGCCCCCCTGAGGGGGAAGAGGGCGGCGGGTGGCAGGGGAGGGCGCCGAGCCCGGCCTAGGGCGGCAAAAAAGCCAGAGCCAGCCCTGCAAATTCATGGGTTTTATTGTGGGCATGTTCGATGGGGAGTCCACCCCACACTCTCCCTGTAGGGGTTAATGGAGGCCAGATAGACCAATAAACCTATTAGGTGGCAGACTGGGAGAATTAAGGCTGAAAGGAAAGCCCTAATTAGAGGAAGCTCATCTGTGCAGGAACAGGTAGGGCTTCTATAAAGCCAGGGAGCTGATAGCAGAGAAGAAGTGGTCTGTAGTCACTCCCTGGGTGAATAGAGGTTGTTTGGGACTATTGAGGGTAGTGCACAGTTAACTCCTTGGGAGCAGGGAGTTTAGTCAAGCACACTCACACATGAGAGAGAGTAGCAGCGGGGCATGCAGCGAGCAGCAGAAGGGGGCCTTGAACCTGGAAAGAGCTGATTCTCCAGAGTGGCTAGGAGCAGACACCACCTGCAGTGAGTGGACCCTGCGACAGCATGTCAGCTGTCACTATTTGAAAATTTGGCCATTAGTGTCCACTATGTGGCATATTCCTCTTTGGTGAAATGCAGTGTTGCCTTCGGGAGCAGGGGAGGGGTTATGGGAAATATAGAAATAATTAACCTGATGATACTTACTAAAATATGTTTTAGTAAAGTTTTAAATGTCATGAAAATTAAGAAAGTTCTGTTGGTATTAAATAACTCTAAAACGTAGTCATAACAAGCATTTCAAGCCTAATTTATCTGGAAAAATCCATTTGGAGCCAGGAGTGGACATTCACTGATGGGATCCGTTAATGCAGTAGCAGTTAGTTAATGCAGAGTCTGCTAATAATTAAGTATAGGGGAATACAAATGTCTGTTTCCTAGACTCTACACTACTGATGTCAAATCCAAATACCAAGACTTCCAGTGTAGTTATTGTCCTTGAGTGCTTTATACTCTGAACTAAAAAATTTACGGAAAAACTTAAAAAGAAGTGACTTCTCTGTAGACTCACTCATTGTAATCTTCCAAATTTCCATCAGTATTTGAAGATCCATTTGATGCTGAAAGCTGTAAGATTTGCATATTTCCCTCACAAGCTGCCTAGAAACCAACAAATTAATCCATCAACCATAAAATACTTTTGCAACCAGACAATTTGACACAGAATCCCTTTTGAAACCTGAGGGCAGTAAAGGAAACATTCTAACTAATAAACTAGTTTAGAGCAACTCTGTTCCCAGGACCTTCTTAGCCATGCAGGAGAGTAAGAGGCAGCAAGACACTCCCGCATCCCTACTGCAGTTGCAGGAGGTCTTCCCAGATTTCAGGCCCAAGTAAATATGACGGATGCTCCCTTTTCTAGAAGCAAATGGACAGGGAAAGAATGAAGAATAAGCAGAGCCATGGCTCTGCTCCTCAATATGCCTGCCAGCAGAGGTGGATGCCTGTGAAAATTCAGGGTTGCAGAAAATTACTTCCCACCTGGAGTAAGACAGGAGCAGCCCAGGACTCAGTGACAATTCCTTCCTGGACTCCACCTGGGGCAATGCAGCTATATGCCACTACACAGTCAGGGTTGAGTCAAAATGCTCAATATAGCCTTTAGTGATTTGATTGCTTACAATTGTTATTTGATTAAGCCCTCGAAACAAGAAAGGCCAACAATGCTATGAACTACAGCAAAAGCATCATGGTGATGTTTCCCGGAGCCAAACAACTAAAAAGATCAATCCTAGCTGTATTGTTTTAAGGTTCAAGGAAAATTAGGCTGTGCATGAGTATACTTCTAAGCTTTTTCCTCAACAGAATATAATAACTATTGCACAAAAGCAATGTGAACATGGGACTTTAAAAAACAAAACAAAACATGCAACAAAAATTCACAATGATTTAAGCTAAGACCACAAAAGCATTCTAGGGTAGTCAGGCCCAAGATAAAGCCTTAGGGCAATCTTACTTACTTATTTATGCATGTAAGCTCTTTAAAATCAATGGAAACCACTTGCAATGAATAAAGCAAGAGAGAGTTGACATTCAGAGGAAAAAATAGACAAAACATTCTGTCTTCTAAACATCATTTTACAGACACGATCCTACATCCCTTCTGCATCATGAGCTCAAATACAAATTTGGGGTGGCACAAAGAAGGCAAAAATGGGCAACAAATATTTTCAAAGTTGGGCTATTAGTCACACTGAACACATTAACAAAGTCAGATATTTAAAACTGTGTATTTTCTGCAATATTCTGAACTTTAGGAGCACATTTTTAGCACTTTGCTGCATAGTTTCATTGATCACATTTACTATCCTGCCTTTTTTTTTTTTTGTATTTACATTAATCAAACTATTTGTTGTGAAGATCCTCTGAAAGATAGGACAGCAATTAGAACAGTGCAGAATTATCCTAACAGGGGCCCAATCCTATACCCATTAAAATCAATGGCAGTTTTGTCAATGACTTCCATGTATAAAATCTCCAAATATGAGACCCCTTTCACGGTTTCCAAGTCAGAGTTGGCCAGCTGAATACATGAGTGACATGTGGGATTGGGATTTTTGGCCATTTAACAGAAGTGCATGTGTCTGACCTATTAAATATATGCTTAATCTCAGATTTAATGCTGAAAGGTCAGCAATGAATAACTAAATTTACCCCCCTTTCCAAAAGTATTTACTCAATAGCTCAGGGGTTCTCAAACTTTTTTTGCTGGACCCTCCTTTGAAAATACTTCAGGCTGGGATAACCCCCGCAAAAAGTGATAGCAGATTACTGTACATACTCATAGGAGCATACTCGTGATATTGCCATCCTTACTTCTGCGCTGCTGCTGGTGGTGGCGCTGTCTTCAGAGCTGGGTGGTTGGAGAGTGGTGACTGCTGTACCCCTCTTCTCCTCCAGCTTGCTCTCCTCCCAACAATATTTGTTTTATCTCATGACCCCTAAAATAGCTTGTGACCCCTTTTTGGGTTGGAACCCCCAGTTTGAGAAATGCTGCATTAGCTCATGATAAATATGGACCAATATCCATGTCAGCAATAATACCTGTGCAACAAGCAGAGCCTCTTTAAGTTGGCCTCTTGAAGTAAAAAAAGTGACTAGTTTCTCCACATCACCAGTAGCTATGCAGTATGGGATAACATCATCATTTTCCTCCTGAATTAACTGGTCAGCTCTCCTAAATGAAATTAAAAACGACCTGGCTGTTTAGTTTTATTTGGTGTTAGATATATTTTTAGCACCCCAGTGGTACATCTAGCAGTAGAAAGATCATTAAAACCCAGCTGCCTTGCCAGACTCCAAGAGACATTGGGTGTATTTACACAGCCCAAGGCAGCGAGCCTCCCAGCCTGGTTGACAGCTTTGATGATTCCTAAAAATAGCTGTGTAGACAGCACTTTGAAGTTGTGGCTAGGGCTGGAGCTCAGGCTGTGAAGCACCTTCCCTCCCCCGCTCTAGGCTTCAGAAGAGGAGCTCCAACCCAAACTGCTATATCTACACAGCTATTTTTAGTATGGTAGCACAAATCCAAGTCTGTCAACCCAGGCTCAGAAGCTCGCTGCCCCAGGCTGTGTAGACATATCCTTACAAGCTATACAAGATTCTCCCATGAAGACACGACATTAAAAGATTTCAAGCCTCATCACAGATTCTCCCCCAACCCTTAAATTTACTGAATAATATAGTTTTAAAATGTTCCATGCTTTATATATATATATCTATATATATATATAGAATCCCTATTGAAATCCTCGCTCATTCCATCACAAGTTTTAATGAATAATAAAAGCCACATCACTGGAATGTTGAAAAAGATGCCAGATGCAGTTTACTTTACTAGTACTGATGAATTATATTTGTCTTGGTCCTTTATTTTATGCATATTATAAGTTACAATTGAGCAATGTGTTTTTAGCCTTACCTTTGCATTAGCTTCTTCCAGTATTTCATAGAAACACCTGGTGCAACTGAGAGTGCTTTGTCCCACTGAAACACAACATGTTGTACATGAAAATTTTATGTTTAGAAATAGTTTAAATCAATTACATGTCTTTTCCATTAAAAATAAAATTGTCATGATGTAAAAAAAGAACAAAAAATTCGGTGTTACTTTTTATTTGTAAATTGGATACATTTGTTCTGGAGTAACTAATACCCAGATAAAAAAAGTTATTGAGGTACACCTCTACCCCCCTATAACACGGTCGTGGGGAGCCAAAAATCCCTACCGCGTTATAGCTGAAACCCCATTATATCGGGGTAGGGGCGGCAGGGCTCCGGCGGTGATTTAAAGAGCTCCGGGCTCCAGCCGCTGCGGGGAGCCGAGGCCCTTTAAATCGCCGGCGAGCCCTGCCGCCGCAGCCCTGGGGTAGGGGCAGCAGGGCTCCGGCAGTGATTTAAAGAGCTCCAGGCTCCGGCCGCTGCGGGGAGCCCGGGCCCTTTAAATCGCCGGCAGAGCCCCGCTGCCGCAGCCCCGGGGTAGGGGCGGCAGGGCTCCAGCAGTGATTTAAAGGGCCCTGGGCTCCCCGCAGCAGCTGGGGCCCCGAACCCTTTAAATCGCCACTGGAGTCCCGCTGCTACCGTGCTATACACAAACCCGTTTTATGTCGGGTTGCGTTATAGCGGGGTAGAGGTGTACGTTCCTAAATAAACAGATAGGCATTTCTGCAAATCCCACCTAAGTGAGTTAGGGCTTTTGTAAATCCAGTTAGGTACCTATGTGCTTTGTTAGAACCTAAATACCCTTCTTAAAAATGTAATGTTTGGATTCATGTTTGCCATCTCTTGGGCCAGATTTACAGAGTCACTTTTTCAGAACATAAACACGCTTTAAATTTTGTGTCAGTCTTATGGACCATAAATAGAGTCACAATTCATGGGGTGTTGTGTACATTATTCCTCAATAAGATTGTTTTAGGAGTTATTTTAAAAAATCTATTATTGCACCCATCACCATAATGCTGAAATGCAAACATACTACTGTTTATATAATTTATTTATTTCTCCACAGTAAATGTTCTGTTATTTTATTTATTTATCCAATTTTCTCTTTATTGTTTGCAAAGCTTTCTTAGCAAGATCAGCATTGGAATATCTATCTTTAGATAGATAGATAGATACAAATATATCTCTCTCTATATATATAGATAGCTAGATAGATAGATACACCCACATAGACACACACACACATACAATTAGCTTTGTTTTAAGCAGATGCATTTCTTACTAGTTACTGAAACTAGGTGAGTGTTTCATTAAATGCAAAAATGACACAGTAGGTAAAGCATACCTGAAATGCTATCATGAATTGCCAACCTTACATAGAGCAACAGCATTTTAACAGAAAACAAATAACCAGGGTTTTGGTTTTAATCTTCACTGATGCTATGACTCAAAAAAATTCCCCTCCCTTAAGAGATATAAAATATGCCATTTTAGTTGTCAATACATTTTTGTTTGTACTTCAGTTAAAAGTAATCTGTTCGGAGCAACCCATCTTGTTAACCCTTTGGGTGTTGCCTTAAGCCAAGTTTCACTGTACAGGTTAAAAACATCAAAATTGCAGGAAGATCACTCTTTGCTAGATTTATAACTCTGTTGTTTTCTCTCATGCAGAGGTAGTATTTATTAGACTTTTATACTGTACTTAGTTCTTCATTAGTTGGTTTAATACTTTACCTCTCCAAGCTCCACCATAAGTTCACAGTATCTCTGAATTTGTCCTAATCTTAAATGTATTTCCGCTGCTTCTTTTAGCCTTTCCTCCTTGCTAGGTGCACCAATACCTCCTCCAAATTTGGACATTTTTACTGTTGTTAGTTCTTGGGCTTTGGACTGGTAAAGAAAAAAAACACTATACTTATTTTTTTCTAATTAATACAATTATTGCTAAGACCAGTAAGTATTAAAATCAAATATTTTAATGGTAATATTAAAAGTGCCATTTGAGAAGATAAATAACAGCTTTTTCACTAAAGACCTTAAACATTGAAGAGATTATGTTGAACTATTACATTGCTACACCCATTGCATTAGGGCTAATTAGTTGTATTCATATATTATTTATTTATTCAAATTTATTTATAATTTTTATTTATTATTTTTTTCATTCCATTATCCTGATTCATATTTTTTGGATTATATGTATTTTCATTTCATTCCATTCTTAGACACTTATTGATATCTTATACATATACATATGCTACCTCATAAAAATCATTACCTTGTATTAAACACACATTTTGTGAAAACACACACATACACACACGGGGGGGGAGGGCGAGATGGTAACTAAGGCTCTTAGTTCTGATGGGAGTATGGAGTTGAATCTAAGTGAGGGTCGGATTATGGTAGGTGGGTTTGGTTTCTGCCCTTGAATCCTCATAACCTGCCATGTCCCATTCCCTCCATGATTATTTATATTTTTAACCATAATGGAGGTAAAGATTTCAGTTATGACTATTAAAAGGAGAAGAGGAATTTTCCCATGTGCTAATTGTATATAAGAGAAATTATTTATAGAGAGTTAAAATACAAAAATCACATTTCGTCTTAACTAATTAACAGAAATAAGGCAAAAGTGAACTTTTCTAACCCTCCTCCCATGTCAAGGGCTCTCATTTTATTTCAACTATCACTCAGTCATAGCTGCACATGCGACAATTTTTGCATTCATGACTTCACAGCACCAACGACTGAAGATGGAGATTGAATCAGACCTTTACACAAGTGGATAATGCAAAGATCAGTTCTTGGCCCTATGTTATCTAACACTGATTAATGACCTGAAAGAGACCCTTCCAGAGAACAGTTCCATTGCCTGCATCTACTGGTGCTTACAGTTTTCTCAAGAAGCAACAGAATAAAACTGACCTAACTCTTGCCAGTTTCATTGCTCTCTACAATATTCTCAAATAGCAGCAGTGAAAAAAGTGACAACACTCTACCCAGTTTTTAGTCTGCAGTAGTTTAAGGAAACCTAAGAGCAGACAGCATAGGTGTTGGAGCGCACTGTCTGCAGACTTAGGAGACCAATACTGGGGATGAGTAAACCTTGAAAATGTGAACTGAGTGTATCTACACAAATATAAAGGCTAGATTTTTTTTAAGCTTTTAGGGAAAAGTTGAGAGTTTTTCAGAATTTGATGGCATTTGCCCAGAAAAACTTACTACATGCCATGTCAGTGGAGGTTTCAAGCCCTACTCTCAATTTTTTTGTCTTTTTTTCTAAAGCTGTGATTTGAATGTGCCTAATTCAAATGTAATTCTGGAAGTTTGATCCTGAGGGATATTATGAAGACAAAGAGATTTTCTGTTTGCTTTTGCTTTTTCAGTAACATATTATCAGAGTAAGATGTGTGCTGAATGATAAACGTCATGGTTACATAATCAAGTGATTTGACACATTGAACATCAAAGTGCATAATAACAAGAGTTAGTAGTCTGACTCCACAGCGCAGGCTGCTATAATGTTTTCATTTTTCCATTGTTTTGAAACACTCTGTTTTTAACAGACTATAATCTAGCATTTTACCACTCAACATAAGGGGTAGTCACAGGTGCCTCTAATACAGGGCAGAACAGTACAGAGAACTGCAAGTAAAATGTTACTCATGATTTCCCCCTTGCATAGCAACTAAATCAACAGAGTAGCTGTGTGTTCAAACCTTTGCTTTCACTTACTCCTGTTGTCCCTATTAATGTGTGAGAAGAGAGACAGGCGGAGTCCAGGACAAGGCAAAAATAATAGCTTTTTACAAAAGGCAAAAGGAGGATGGAAGAAATTTGTACTATTTGTATTACAGTAGCAGTAGCAACTAGATGCCTCATTCATGGCGAGGGTCCCAATGTGCTAGGTGCTGCACAAACAGAATAAAAGATGGTTCCTGCTCTAAAGAAATTACACTTATAATCAAGACACAGTAAGTGGATTTAACAAACAATTGGACACCTCTGCTGGCAGTTTCCCTTAGGCATCATGGTAGAACTGGATCCTAAGAGGGATTTGAAGGAAATCAGAGTAGCAGATTTACAGCCTGCCTTTGGGGTGGGTGGGGAAGGAGAAGGTTGTTCCATGCGTAAGTATAGCATGAAAGGAAGTGTGTGGTTGGTTGTGGGAGAAGTGGACAAATGGGCCATGCATCATAGGTACAGCCAAGAGTGGGAGATAATGTGATAAGATACAAGAACCTAACAGGGGCTACGCTGTGAAAGGTCTTAAAGATAAGGACCAAAGGCACTGCAATACATCCTTGTGACAGGGTAGTCTGCCCCTAAAGAATAAGGTATCTAGGGGTCAGCCCATTCCCATCATGTAACATGGCCCTTCAAGATTTTGAAAGTCAGATGTATATAAAAGGACCTAAGAGATATCGAAAGAGAGGAAGCGGTCCTGGGAATAATTGGTGTTTTCAGGGCAATCCAATCACTGTGTCTTTATGGGCACTAGCCAGGAGCCTTGCAGAGAGGGCAGGACAAGGCTCCCCTCTCACCCAATCAACTGGGGATGAAGTGAGGGAAATGGACCAGCTTAAATACTGCCTCCTCTGTCACTGCAGAGCAGACACTAGCAGAAGAAGTCTGGCTGCTGAACCCTCTGAGCCTGAAAGTTAACTAGGGAAAAGGGGCCAACTAAAGGAGAATGCCTATGGTTGGCTAAATTACAACCCAGCTCCAAAGAGGAGAACTGGAGACTCCTATCTTAAGGAGAGAAGTAATAATTATCTGAATTACCCAGGTCCAGGAGGAGGGGTGGGGCTCCTGGCTTAAGGAGAAACAGGGTGACTGTTTCATTGACCTATCCCAGAAGGAAAGCTGGGGACTCCTATTTTGAGAGAGCGATGATGTGAAGTCCTACCCCAGTTCCAGAAAGGGGGCCTAAGAGGTCTCCTGAACAGGGGCAGGGAGCTGATCACGACTCTTATACAGACTGAGCATGGAGTGAAGTGAGATGACTATCAAAAGTGAGTTGCACTTTCTAGAAAGACTTAGTAAATCAGACCCCATGAACGGGGTATATGTTTTGAATTAATCTAGTCTGGGTAACTGATTGAAAGAACACAAAGGGGTGATGCATGCAAAACATCAGCAGGGCCCTGAAGTGGTGTGCTGGAGGGCAGCGCTCCATGAGACTCCACAAGGAAAGAAGAGCCATACTAGCAGGGCGGGCTCCAGGCACCAGCGCAGGAAGCAGGTGCTTGGGGCGGCCAATGGAAAGGGGCGGCCCGTCCAGGTTTTCGGCGGTAAGTCCCTCAGTCCCTCTCTGAGGGAAGGAGCCGCTGCCAAATTGCCGCCGAAGAATGAAGCGGCGCAGTAGAGCTGCCGCCGAAGTGCCACCGATCGCGGCTTTATCTTTTTTTTTTTTTTTTTTGCCGATTGGGGCGGCAAAAAAGCTGGAGCTGGCCCTGCATACTAGAGATGTGATCCAGTGCCTCTGTCAATAATCCATGTTTCACTTGTGTCCATGAGCTTTATCCTCACACCTGATCTTTTGCAAAAAGAAGAAATGCCTGCCTTTTTTCTAAAATGTGACTCCTTTTCATTGTAAGCGTTCAGCTTTGTAAAGCAGTGGATTTTCATATTTTTATAACTAAAAAATAAAACTACTGATGAATAAGTTTCACATAGTCTGCATACTTCACTTACCATTCTAAATCTAACCAGATGTTTCATATGCATAATTCCTTTGCAGTAATTTTGTGGAAGCAAGCTATCGTCCTGTCCTTTTATTACAGCAACGAGGTCCCATAAATTTTTACTGCCTCCTGGAGGCTGAAATAATTTAAAAAAAAAGAAACAGATTACAATAATGTGCAAGAGATATTAAAATGAAACCTGCAAAGTATATGGTATGAATTTATTAGTCAATTCAAAGGTAAATATTTTCAGAGTATATCAGGTTAGACACATACTACAGTCTTTTGAGTAAGAACTATTAGTGCAGTTAAGTGTATCAAGATGAGACCTGTATCCGTTATATAGCCACAAAGCACAACATACTTATACACATACATAGCACACACATACCACATGTGTGGAGAGAATATCTGTATAAAACTGAAGAAGCATGTGAAAAAATAGCAGAGATGTCATAAATAAAGAACACATGATGGTGTCATATGGAGGTTTTACTGCCATCAGTTAGAAGTGGTTGCATTACTCATATGTGGCAAACTAACAAATGATATGCATAATCCTAAATGAACGCTGATAAAACCTTTGTTCATCACCACACCACCATTCATTTACTATATGCCATGTGTGTTACAGAAATACTATTTGGGGAATGTTTTAGTGAAGTTTTAGTGGGTCTAATTCTTGTATCCCTCCACCTGTAAATCCAGGTACCTAGGTTACCATGAGTCTAGGGCTCAGAGAGAGATTAAACTAAAACATATAAAAACATCATTAAAGTGACCCAAAAAGCCTTCTTAGAAATAAAAGTGTCATAAATTTAATGCCTGATATATTCTGAACTGGGAGCAAGCACTGGGTCCCAATTCTGGTCCTGAAAAGTTTAGGAATAGGACTTCAAGTTTATCAGACTTTAATAGTAGTGACTAGAGCTGATTAAAAAAATTCCAGAGACTTTCTGACACACGAGAAATTCTGATATTTTGACATTTGTTTTCGTCCCGAATCAAAACTAAACATCAAAATATTTATACTTTTTGCAGAACAAATATTCCATAACATTCTGATTCAGAATTTTTTGTTTCTATGTTTTTGACTGAAACAAATGGGGCCAGTAGGTGAGAAAGGGGGCTTGAGTGACCCGGAACTACAACTGCCATGAAGTCCTGCAGCAGCTCAGACAACCGCAGAGCTTAATGCAGACTCAACCCAACATGAAACACTTCACTTTGACAAACTGAAACAAAATGTTTAATTTTGGGCGGACAAACAAAAGCAATTTTATTGATTTTCTCAATGGAAAATTCTGCTGAAATTTATCTATTGCAGCAGAAAATTCTGATTGTGATTATACCATATTTTCAACCAGCTCTAGGAGGGACATTTTCCATCTATAAACTATCACTAAGCAGAAGTCCTTCGTGCATGTGCTGAGCCTATTTTGAAGGAAATAGTACACAAGGGAGGGGAGAAGAAAGAAGAAACTTTTCTTTTGCAGTTTAATTTAAGGAATACATGCACGCGCAACATGTTGATGATTGTGGAATACTTACTGACAAACATTCTGAAAACCACCTTAGTTTTTTCCCTCTAGGATTACCAATCAGCTTGTCCACCTCCTGTTTAATATCCCTGGATACTTTACCACATAGCAAGGGAGGAGCACCTGGTTCCACAGCACGATCTAACAACACAAATATTTATGTACACAAACATTTTATTAAAGGTAATCTAACACAAAGCAAATGAAAATAACAGTATGTATAATTTACCTACCAGTATTGCCAATGATCTCATCCCAAGATCTGTCTGCCAGGATATTTATTTGGAGAGGGTTTATCAGAGGTGTTAAAGACCAAAGTCTCACAGTGGAGTCACGAGAACAAGAGGCCATAGTGAATGGACGACTAGGATGGCATGTTAAACCTAATGGAGAGACCATTTTAAACATTATTCAGACAATTACATTTATCTGCTAATTAGTTTTAAGGAAAATATATTATGGACTTTTAAGGTATCACATAAATACATTTTAGCAAAATAAGAATGGAAACATTAACATTTAAAACTATATTACCATATACATCTGCACCATGATCATAAACTGTGTCTAGACAGGTTCCATCTCTTGTGTCCCACACTCGAATTGTATAGTCCCAGCTGCCTGATATTAATAGGTAAGGGATTTCAGTATTCCACATTAGTCCCCGTACTGGTGCTGTATGTCCACTGAGAACATTTATACAAGCATCTTGTGTGTAATCCCATATTCGAACAGTGCTGAAAACAAGACACAAAAAGCATATATCCATCAATATACCAAAACAGGATCACACCTTCAGCAAAATTCTGAAGTTCACATTTCACCTGGAATATTTATTTATCTAGATTTACACACACTGTAATACAAGAGCTTTTATCCAATGCTTTGGGCACCCTATACAATTCGTTAAAAGAACACTAAAATAAAGAGACCTGTCAGTTCAATTCAAATACACCGTGACAGCAAAAATATAACTGAAATTCATAGATTAAAAGATTCCGATAATCTAGTCTGGCCTCCTGTGTAACACAGGTATAGAACTTCCACAAAATAACTGCTAGAGCAGAAATCCCCAAATTGAGGGGTGCACCCCTCTAGAGGAAGCGCAGAAGAACATTCCAGGGAGGGTGTGTGGCGGGGCCCGGGCCAGCCCTCACAGAGAGTGGTGAGGGAGCGCCAACCAGCCCCGCTCCACCCCCAGATCCGTTCCTGGCCCCGGCCCCACCCACGGCCCTGGCTCCTGGCCCCGTGCCCAGCCCCAGCCCTGCACCTGGCCACAGCAGCTGACCCCCACCATGGCCTGGCCACGGCTCTCCTCCCAGCCACAGGCCCCAGCCCCACCACCACCACTAGCCTCAGCCGCTAGCTAGGCTCCGTTCCCGCCCTGGCCCCAGACCCACCCCCAGCTGCGGCCCCAGCCTTGGCCCCCTTACCCCATCCGCCGCCCCCTGCTCCCCCAGAGCCACAGTTCCGCTCCCGGCCCCAGTTTGCGGGGGGGGGGGGGGTGTTGTTATTTGTTATTTCCCATGTGGTAGCAATGGTTTCTGCAGGGTTTTCTGGAACAGTGGAACCCCTCAAACAGCTATGGGGGTGGTAGGAAGCGATTCATGCCTGTATCATTGCTATATTTTCTGTTTAAGAATAATCAAATTAATTTTCTAAATGTCCTTTCATGTACGATAGTTCTAAACATTGGCTAAATCTAATCAGCAACCCCAAGCATAGAGGGTTGTTTTTTTTAAAAAAATAATCAAATAGTTTCTTGAAATGAACATCATATTTCTCTTTTTACAAAAGATTAAAATCTGACAGGCAACGTATCTACTTGCACACTAGCAAAGCCCACTCATGCCAGTGAACATGCAGGGCAGGTATAGCAGCCCTATTTTTGTTTCCCCAAACCTGCAGAGGAAAGATTCTACAAACCCTGCATCACAAAGCAGAACTGACAGTCAGAGGGTGTACTTTGTATATGCATGTAGCTCATGAATTAGAAATGGCCCAAAGGCAATTAGTGACCATCCATACACAGCCTCCTCTCAGAAATCTTATGCAATGTATACATCCACCTGTTTAGGGGAGCATTTGGCATAGTTCCAGAATTTCACTCATGAAATACAGTGTTACCAAATGAGAGAAACAAAAGGCTAACAAATTTTCCAGAATAGTGTAGGACCTAGCTATTCAATTCTCCTGACTTTAGAGTGTGATTGTACTCTGAAAATGACTATGTATTATCTAGGTACTTATATGGCCCCCACCATTACCATAGTCTGAGTGCCTCACAATCTTTCGTGTATTCACAATATCATAGAGTTCCATATTTATTGTCTCTCACTGAATTCATAAAAAGTTTGCAATTTACAAGTAAAAAGATTTTTTTTCTGTCAGCCTTGCAAATGCAACACGAGCTCTCAAAATCAAGTGTTTTTTTTTAATGCATACCAATGAATGCACGGATAGAAAATTTGTATCTGCGTCCAATCCACAAACACGGTCCGCGGATATCCACAGATCTGCAGGGTTCTACCCAGGAGCTCCCCACATGTCCTCCCCGCTCCCAGAGGCCAAGGCCTCCCCACTGCCATCCTAGAGCTATAGTAATCCACAGACCTGCTGTTGAGGAGAGACAGGGACAGGCTCTGATCCTCTGATCTTATGACCCCTCCCAAACATATTTTGGATACCTGTTGGAAAGTGACTGGGAATCACAAAAGAGGTGGTGGTTCTCGCCTGACTACCTTGAGGAGAAGTTTCTTTAACCCCTTTCTGACCCTTTGCTTATTCACAGCTGTCATCAGTAATACCACTGAAGGGGTGGTGTGGCCCCTTCAAAGATCTCCACAGATGATATTCAGTCTATCATACTCTAGATAGTCACACAAGGGAACCTTATTCCCTCCACTCACAGGGTCTTGGATGCAATGTGAGTATGTAGTATCATGCCAATATAGTCCCTAAGTGGTAGGTGGTAGTCACTGACTCCATTATCTGGGTAGGGTATAGAGTGTTGTAGTCATGTATCTGTCACATGGAGGCAGGCATGGAGCCAAGCCAGGATCTGCATTGTGGAGGAGACAGGGCTACAGTTTGGACCTTAAATGTTATTCATAGACACAATGATAGTAATGTTTGTTTGTTTTTTATGGGGCCAGCACCAGTGCAACTTGAGACCTTAAGTCTCTCACAGAATCTAAGAATACACACCCATCATCAGAACCACTGCAGAGGATTCCTTCTCTCAGAGGAGACCACCTTACATGAAACACCTTTGCAGTATGCCCCGTAAAAACCTTCAGTGGCTGATCAGAGCTTGTTGCTAGGTAATAAACACGAACATTTTTATCTTCACATCCAGTGGCTATCATATCTCTGCAAAATGACAACAGTACAATCATCAGCCATTGGAGTCAGTAGAAATGTATTGTTTTCAATTCTAAAAAATACAAATGTAGCACACATTTTAATGTATATCTCAGAAAATTTGACTTGTATTTGCTTTTTTTCATGCTATCTCTTTAACAGTTGAAATTATGCTTCAATATATGATACACAACTACAATCTGTGGGTTAGACCCTCAGCTAGTGTAAATAGGCAAAGCTCCATGAATTTCAATGGAGCTACAAAATTTACACCAGAATCTAGCCCATTATTTTCCAATAAATGTATTGAGTACACAGTAACAACAGAATAATTTTTTGCACCTATCACTAACTCTGCCCGAAGCAAAAATTTGCAAAATAAATGAATAACATGACAGATCTGTTTCCTGTTGTTCTTTTCTCTGCTATTCCTTAAAGCCTGGTTGCCATATTTACAGAACAAGGTTTTAAATAATAACACTGTCTGTATGTGTTGTGCTCAGGATTAGGCTATGTATATAATTATACAATTAAAAAAATGAATAAATGGTAACGGTACTTGAAAAAACAGAATAAATGGAAATGGTATTTGAAAGGAAAGTCAAATAGTGGCAGAAAAATAAGTCACATATCCATTGCTATGTATTTTATTTTTAACCATTTCCTTATGGAAAAGTTATCCAGCTGTGTGCAGTTCTCCCATTATTTCACTGCACCCAATCTGACCTCCCAATTGCTGAACCCCTGAACCTTCCCTTTCCACCCACATCCAGTAGCTATGACTCAATCTCACTTGCACCTGCCAAACTCCCCTGCAGTTTTCTCTCCCCCAATGTGCACTCCGTTTCAGCTCTTGCTGCAAGATTAGTATTAAAAATTCAGCATTGCAATGTAAGTCAACCTCATAACCTCACAAACACAGCAGATCCGATATTATTTTTGCTATTGTATATTGTTAATAAGGTGCTATCATCAGCATAGTATGAGAAAGCACTGTTGTTTAGTATTCTTTTTTTGAAAAAAAATGAAGCGCTTTTTGGAAAGTTTAAAGATCACATTCTAAATTACCTTTTTCTTATATTACGAGTTAAAATAAGTTAGCCTACATGATGGTATTTGTGTTTGCCTTTTCTAAGCAAATATTTTTGATCATATTAAAATACAGATAGCAAAGACTAGGAGGGAGAAAATTATCCACAACACAGACTGTAGGCACCTTTTAAAACCCAGTCTTCCAGGGTTCTTAAAATCACCTCTTTGTGTAAGGTGAGGTCTGTCCTATGGTAGAGAGGAACAGAACTGAGGAGTTTGACATGAATGGACCATAGGGAGGAAAGGAAATTAAGTGGCTTGCTATTGCCACATGAAGGGGCCAGAAAGAATTAGACACTTCTGTTTCCCTGCTAAGACAAGCTGGACCACCATCACAACAAGCTATAAGGAACAGGGGAAAAGCCGCAGCTAAATTAGCCACACTGAAGTTTCTATGGGGAAGAGGCAACTCTGCTTCCTATATATGCAGCTTCTCACAAATATTAGAAAAATTATTCCCCCAAAGCCAAATATTAAAATTTTGACCAATATTTATGGAAACACTTGTTCAAAGTCTATATTTTTGCAAAAAAATATGCAATCTTGGGTTTCCAAATAGATTTTTTTTAGTTGTATGCACTCAGGAAAGACTATGCAGATTTTGTGCTCTTTGTTCCTTTTGTAACCAATTTACACCATTCTTGAATTTACACACTACAAATGCTCTAACTTTTTGTAATTATTCTCATGGAATATATTTTATTATATTTTTTTTAGTATCAGTGTTGCTAAATTAAATATAATAATTTATGTCTCTGCAAGTCAGTTGCATCACTGACACAGTGCATCAATTTTTTTTTTAATTTAGCTATACTGAGGGTATGTCTATGCAGCAACTGGAAGGGTACTTCCCAGTGTGGGTAGACAGGCTTGCACTAGTTCAAGCTGATGTGTATACCTTCCTGTGCTGGGACGCATCCCTCCAGCTGCTGTGTAGACATACCATCAAGGCTTCCCATTTATTCCTCACATTCTTTCTGATTACTTCAAATGGGAAACCTGTTGAACGTTTATTAATTTAGTTTGAAGAACTGGAACTCTCGTGTCTAGAAGTACAATTGTTCTAATTTATGGATGTAAAATACTAAGATGACCCATTTCTAAATTATTTGCTCAATTGGGACATCAATTAAGGTTTTATTTTAAAATGAAGCATATGAAAATACATGATGTAAATTTTAAATAAGTAAGTAAGTAAGTAAGTAAATGGTTCCACTGTGCCTGAACATTCTCATGTACTCCCTGGCCACACCTCCTTTTGTCTCTCCACAGCTAGAGTGTATACGCAGCGGGAACTAGGCCTGCCTGATCATAATACTTTTTTTTTTCAGCCAAGAGAAGAAGCCAAATCTGCTAAGCTTCAGTGGCATATGATTTCATATGTCCAGGGGCGGCTCTATGTTTTTTGCTGCCCCAAGCACGGCAGGCAGGCGGCTTTCGGCGGCGCACCTGCGGGTGGTCCGCTGGTCACGCGGATTCGGCGGCATGCCTGCGGGAGGTCCGTCGGTGCCGCACCATCGGTGTCCCCGCCGCCGAATTGCCACTGAAGCCGAGGGACTGGCGGACCTCCCGCAGGTGCGCCGCTGAAAGCCGCCTGCCTGCTGCCCTCACAGCTACTGGCAGGCCGCCTCCCATGGCTTCCCGCCCCAGGCACGTGCTTGCTGCACTGGTGCCTGGAGCCGCCCCTGCATATGTCAGCATACCGTTTTTCCTATGAAGCACGACCAAATGGTTAATTTGAGCTTTTCCCCAAAAAAAATCACAGCCTTGAAGACTCTCCTCTTCTGGAAGCCAAGCCACTGGTCCCTGTCCCCCTCTGCCTTCCGTTGCACCCAAAATTAGACTTACAGTGCAGTTCTACTCTGAAAAATGACTCATAAATATGGCACTGAGTCTCTCACTGACTTCCATGCACCTAGCCCTGCAGATACACTCAGAGCGAAGTGGAGTTCTTTTCTTCTCATACATCATCACCAGTAACACAAGATCTACAGGCCAAACACTGTCCTTTACACCTGTATCATCCCCACTGCCTTCAATGAGGGCAGAATATTTGGCCTGCAGATTTTGTATTACTGGTGACGCTGCATAAGGAAAAGAATTTGAAGTGATCCTCAGCGCCCAGATTGATGTTTAATGATATTTTTACAGTCATATTATTAGGACAGAACTGCACATCAAGGATGGCAGTGCAGCTCATGTTAAATAATAATGTCTGTAAATAAGGAAGAGTAAACTGGCCTTTTACAGTATGGTCCCAGGATTCTCTGCCTTTATAAAACTAGGTCAATACACTGATATCACATTTTAAAATACCTTTGCATTATCTTTATGGTCATTCATTTAAGTTATAAATGTTGTTAGTTAATTAGTTCAATTAACTATTACTCACTTGTTGTTTTGGCTCCAATCACAACCAAAAACTGCAGCTGGATGTTTGTACTTGTGAAGAACTTTGCCATCAATGGTTCGAATAATACTGAAATCAATTACAATATGGTAATAAGAAAAAAAACCCAACATACTCAGTAGGACAATCCAGGTCAAAACTGATTTTATGTGCACCTATAATCAACATAAGGAGTCAGATTGCAGAAGTGCACAAGTGAAGGAAGAACAAAAGAAACCTTTCCATCCTTGCAGCCCCCACAAAGGTCACAGTTATAGTCCTTGTGCTTCCCCAAATACAAGGGCTGGTTAGAGGTAGTATACCTTTCCATAGAGGCATAGAATCACAGAACCATAGGGTTAGAAGGGACCACAACGACGGGGTGAAAGTAAAATTGAACTCTTACCAGTGTGGGGGTCAGCTCCGGGGGTCCCCTGCCCCCAGAAGGAGCAGGGCCTTGGGCAGAAGGGGAAGGGCTGGGGGTCAGCGTCCCCCAGCAAGCCCATCCGCGTTGCTGGCCCCGCGCTGCCCGGGGCTCCAGCGGGGATTTAAAGGGCCCGGGGCTCTGACCACTGCTGCCGTGGCCGGAGCCCTGCTCCCTTTTAAATTGCCGGGCACAGGGCAGCTGCTCCTTTTGCCTCCCCCCTGTCGACAGCCAGGGGGGTGGCAAAAGGGGCAACAACATTAAGCAGGGTCCTTAAAGCACTGTCGCAGCAGCGCTTTAAAGTCAGCAGTATGGGCTGGTACCGGCGGCCCGTACCGCCTTACTTTCACCCCTGCACAAGGGTCATCTAATCTAACACCCTACCAACATGCAGGATTTGTTGTGTCCAAACGATCCAAGACAGATGGCTATCCAGCCTCTTTTTGAAAACTTCCAGTGAAGGAGCTTCCATGACTTCCCTAGGCAAGTGTGACATGAACCAACTGTGCCACAAACATTAAGTAAATGGTTCCAGTGTGCCTGAACATCCTCATGTACTCCCTGGCCACCCCTCCTTTTGTCTCTCCACAGCTAAAGTGTATACACAGCAGGAACTAGAGTTCCATACCTACGCCTGCCTGATCATAATGCAAGCAGTAGCGCACATACCACTAATAGGAAACAATACTGCATTTTTGTTAGCAAATGGCATAATATATTGTGACAGACCCAGACCAGTGGGGTACAGGAGTCTGGTAGAGGGCAAATATACTGGTCCACTGGATGAGTAGTTTTCTGTTCCCTGAGTGACCAGAGCAGGGGCTGCACTAGAGACCCACCAAGATAGAGGAGGAACTTTGTCACAATATGCATATGTTGCTACTGTGTTGTCTGCTGTTGATGTAGTGCTATGTAACTTTATATTAATATATATAAGCAGAACACATCCAATGGTTATTTATGCCAAGATCTTAAACATTAAAAATATGGTGCTATCAAAGTTCACCTGCCCAAATAGCAGATTATTTTTCAACATGACACTCACCAGAATCCATCACCACTGCAGGTCGCTATTCTTTTGGAATCTTTATGACTCCAGGCAATGCAGAAGATTCCATTCTTTCCATGCTTCAAAAAAATGCAAAATACCTATCAATAAGAAATAATTCACCCCTTTTTCCTCTTAATTACTGACTTCTCTGTGGTTTTGCTAGTAGGATTCATTCCCATTTCCCTAAGTACAGTACATACACTGCACTTTTACACAATAATGAGGCCCTAGCCTTGTTGGGCCATGTAGGGTATGTGACCAGGAAAAAGGGAGTGTGGCTGGAGTGCCATTGTACTCCAGTGACCCCCAGATACTCCAAACTATGCTGCAGGCAGGCCTGGTCCAGAACCATCAACAGGATCAGAGAGTCTCAACTGCAGAGTGAGCACTTTGTGTCTATATGAACTTGGATGAGGGTTAGCTGGCTGCTGGGTACTTAACTTGGACAAGGTTGAGAAAGTTAGTGGGCTGTGTGAAGCAGCTAGAAAAGTTGGTGGAATATATATCAACACCACTCACTGAGGAAAGGTAACTTGTAACACAGGTGTGCACATTAGGCGTGTTTTTAGATCTTGGGCTGCTTCTGGATGCCCAAGTGGCATCTGTGGTCAAGAACGTTATTTTTCCATCTATGACTGCTGAGAAGAAGCCCCTTTTCTCTCTCTGATGCAGAGTTTACCACAGTTATCCATGTCTTTGTCACCTCCAGATTAGATTGCTGTAAGGCAGTCTACATGGGGCTACACATTGAGACCACTTGAAAACTGAAGTTAGTGCAGAATGGTGCAACCAGCTTATTAAACAGAGCTTTATGCCAGGAGCAGATTACATCAGTGCTCCAGGACCTGTACTGACCACCACTAAGATTCCAGGTAATGCAAGCCCATAAGAGGGGCACTTAATACAGATTTTTATAAGTCTAAATCAATAATTAAATAACAGTGCATTGCTAATGCAGCACTGTCATTCTGGAGTGAGACCTCAGGACTATAAATTAAACGAGTTTTATATCTGGTAGCAATAATCACTGCTACATTATATTTTGATATATTTTTGAATCTGAAGATTAATAGAATAGAGTAGAATAGAATAGAATGCGTGTGCTTTTGAGAGGAAATATTCCACTTTGCTTTTGGATCCTCTGTTAGTCAACTAGTAAAGCAATGATATTGAAGTGATGGATCCAAGCATGTCACAAAACCAACTTAAGGAAGTGAGTCGTACCTGTTCCAGAGCTCAGACTGGGTGTAATCAATTTGGCTATATTTTTAAGTTAAGTTACATACCTCTTTAAAACATACAAACACTGATCCAGCTTTATCTACAACAGCACTAGAGGGAGCCACGAGCTTACATTTAAGAAACCAAGCAAAATAAACTCATCTCACCTCACTGAACCGGGTTACCATTTTGCCTCTAGGGACATCCCAGATAAAACCACCATTCCTGGAGGTTGCACCAGCTATGCAGTTCAAATCCCCTTGGAGGAACAGACATTAGAGACACATTATAATGAGTACAATGTCAGTGTTATTTTTACATATATAATTTTCCATTTTAATTAAAGAAATACATAACCATATGATAGCAAAGGCAGATTAGCAATGTAGCCTCACAATCGGAGCCCAAATTTTGCAGGGGACTTGACACTAGTTCACAAGCAGCAGTTCCAACAAAAGCCTTATGTGTTCTACCCTCCTACTCTAGGCACCGCTGTGCAAGGTAGACACTGACTGGTTGCAAACATGAGCTGAAGTCCCATCCCAACCCCATGAACTGAATGCAGAGAGAGGACAAGATGTACCAACTGACAGCACTTTGTTGTCCACAGGCTTTCTTTGAAACTATAAATGCCCCACAATGTCTAGTGCTTAAAGCTCAAAGCATCTGCAGAAAATTATGTAGTTTCATTTTAAACCTGTCTGAACAGCAGAACACAGCAGAAAAAGTGCTCTCTCTCTCTCATAGTTGGGCACACATAGGACAGATGTGAGGACACTTGAGCAATCACTTTTCTTTTTAAATTACTTCCAGTCTTGGACCATCAGATTCCACTACTATCTATCCCTATAGGCCCCCATCACTGTAATACCTGAGTACTTCAAACACATTTGTGAATTCATCTTCACAGTACTCCTATGATGTAGGGCAATCATTATTGTATACATTCTACAATGGGAACTAAGACACAGAAACACAAGACTCCACTTTCTCATCACTGTGACTCAATCCCAGAACAGAAACTGGTGCTGTTAACCAGGCACGTCTCATACAGAAAACACTCATATGGTGCAGAAACAATGAATTTTGGATTATACTTCAGGGACTAAGAGGAGAAAATCTGGAGAGGGACCCAGGGGAGCAGAAAAGATATTCAAGTAGGTGGAGTTATGGAGGAGGGGAAAGAGAAATCAGTATGTTCAAAGTTCTTTCTCCAGATCAAATCCAAATGTTGGCAAATATTGTACGTGTGGGAACTAATGCATTTGGTGGATGATGCAAGTCAAAAAGTGGAAAGGGATCAACATTTTCTCTTTCAGATAAAGTTATTTATTTCCCACAAATCAAATTACAAATATATTTCTGTTGTATGTTATTTGTATTTGATGATGACATATCTCCTAGTACTACTAAAGCAGGGCATAAAGAAAAGAATGGGGGATTCCAGTCACCCTTGTGACAGGTTTCAGAGTGGTAGCCGTGTTAGTCTGTATCAGCAAAAACAATGAGGAGTCCTTGTGGCACCTTAGAGACTAACACATTTATTTGTGTAAAGGTGAAGGAGTGGTTGGCATGACCTAAGCAGTAACTGCTGCAGATTTGAGGCTGTTGTTGTAATTACAGAAGAGCTCTGCTGTTGCTCTATTGGATAGGGAAAAATTCATCCTCCTGTCCCCTGGAAGACTCTCCAGCAGCAGGCATAGCTACGTGGACATGATATTTTGAGGAAGATTCCTCCAAAGGGCCCTTTTCAGCACTTTGGCAAAACTGACACTGTAGTCTATGGGAGTTTTGCCTAAGTTAGAAGCTCTGAATAGCACCCTTAGTTGGGCTTGGGGACACATCTTCCAGAGTATGACTAAGATCAACAGTTGCTGGTAGGTAGCCTCTCCCCTTCAGACCCACAATGAATACATGAAGAAAGTCCTTGCACAGGTTTCTCAAATCCTGCCTCCACTCCAGTGAAGCAAAACTGCCTTGGTTCTGGTGCAGTCAGGGCCTTTTACAAATAGATGCTGAGGAGAGGGAAGGATTTTTCCTTAGGGATGGACAGCTCCAGAGAAGAGCATGTACATTCCAGCTTGCCAACTTGAGAATTACATGAGCGTTTACTTGAATTCATCAGATCAACTGCATTTTGTGCAGAAAATTTCAATAATCATATAATAATATTTATGCCTAAAATCAAATATGCTCACCTGGAGCCCAAGAAAGAGAATAAATGACCCCCTCATTCCCAGGAGAGGTGTAGACTGCTGTTAAAGTGTTTATATCCCAAACTTTTATTGTCCCATCAAATGATGCTGTAGCTAGAAGGTCAGGGTTATCAGGTTTGAATTTACAGTCAAAGATGGTTTCAACATGTCCCTAAAATGGCAGAATAAAAAAATGAATACTAGTACATTAAAGATTTTTCTCACATGAACACAGTTGATTTAATTGCTAAGCTAACCCTATTTTCTGTAGTTTTAACTCTTTACTGTAGTTCTCTAACATCTTTACATCTATATTAACATTTTATATTAATATTTTAGCATGCAATTTAGAGATTTACATAGTGCCTTAAACCAGTGGTTCTCAACCTGAGGTACATGTACCCCATGGGGTACACAGAGGTCTTCCAGGGGGTACATCAACTCATCTAGATATTTATCTGGTTTTACAACAAGCTACATAAAAAGCACTGGTGAAATCAGTACAAACTAAAATTTCATACAGACAATGACTTGTTCATACTGTTCCATATACTATACACTGAAATGTATGTATAATATTTATATTCCAATTGATTTATTTTATAATTCTATAGTAAAAATGAGAAAGTGAGCAATTTCTCAGTAATAGTGTTCTGTGACACTTTTGTATTTTTACGTCATTTTGTAAGCAAGTAGTTTTTAAGTGAGGTGAAACTTGGGGTACACAAGACAAATTAGACTCCTGAAAGGGGTACAGTGGTCTTGAAAGGTTGAGAGCTAATTCTTTAAATTGCCACTTTTTTTATTTCTAGATTTAAAAAAAATGCTTAACCAATTTTCACCATTATATTTTCTTTTAGAAGTCTTACCACAAAGCAAATGAATTGCTGAGTTTTAAGTAACTGAAAACTATGTGAGTGAAAAATATAATGGAAAAAGGCAATGATCCTTCATTTGAATGCAACACTAAAATAAAACCTACCAAGCCAACTACAGGCTCCAACAGAACCATACTTTTCAGCTAATCAGTTAATAGTAAAAGGTGTAATAAGCATCTGGATCTCTCCTCTCTCTCTTCTTCCAAAGGATTAAAAAACCCCAGCAAAATAGAATATGCCATAGGCCAAATTCTGCTCCAAGCAGCACCTGTGCACACTCTGGGGAAATTAACACTGCCAACCCCCTGTAGAGTTGCACAGGTGTAAATGAGCAGAATTTGGCTCCGTGCGTCAGTCACTATGACTGAAGTGTTATTAATTGGGCTGTACCTAAATGCAAAGTCATTTCTATTTCAAAATTCAATTTTCTTATATTTTTCCTGTGAGACCTTATATTCCAAATGTGTTTGTTTTATGCCTTATGGTGAAATAATGACCCTTTTTGGAAAACAAGTATGTGAAACTGACATGAAAGTTCTAAGGTACAATTCTCAGTGGCTGGCCACCTTTTGCTCTTGCGAAAGTGGACTTATTTTTTCACAAGTAGTAGAGAAAGTTCTAAAGCATTCTTTTCAAACCCTGATTTTGTTTTCAAACATAATGTCTGTTTCCATAAAAGTGGAAATAAACAAACTGGCTGCTTGCAGATGAAATCGAGTTCTAATAGTTTCTTTCCTGGTTTCCTATTTCTGCTTCCATTTTCATGGACCTGGATGGATGCTGGCGTCATACTTACTGTAAGCATCCATATATTTAAACAAGTGTTTGTTTAATAAACTATATTTCATTTTCTTCATTTATAAACATTAAAAACATTTTTAACAGAATCAGTAACACTAAGTGGTGGAGTTCTACCAAACTCCTGGAATATCTCCAGTGGTGGAGGAGCTAAGGTATACTCAGTTAATGTCAGTTTATTTCTAATACACCAGACGTGTAATTCTCCACCAGTGGCGTAACATAATCCAGGATTAGATGACCTGGTAGTAAAAATGCCTGTGCCTTATCTATCCTACAGCTTCCAAGGTTGCTACCAAAGGAGCTGCATCAGTAGAGAATTACATTTCTGAATTTTCCCAGTGGAAATACACCCTCAGTGTAACCAACATTTTGCTGCATGAAACGGCTTTGCTAATTCTAATTCTTGCCTGATCATTGAAAAAAGACATTATGAAGTAATGTTAGTAGTTTTACATTTTTGTGTTACTTTCTATTTCTCTATGACATTTTCATAGGCTTGCTCATAGTGCTTACTCAGACAAAACTCACTGGTTTCACTTAACGCTTTGCTTGCATATGGACTGCAGGATCACACTATGAGATGTTTGAAAACAATATTTATTTGCCTGCTTTGCTTAGGGTTTTTCAGTTGAGTAGATTGTTTTTTCCTCAATACTCCTTTTTAGTTTTTTACTTAAATCCAACATGACACTGCATTTTTTACCTCCTTGTTTATTAAAAGCATCATCAGTGAACTCATCAGCACTATTTTCTGCATGTGCTGGCTGGATAATTGACATGCAGCATAAAAAGGGTCACACAACTATTATACTCCTTCTCTTCATCCATTATTGAAAGAGTAATACTTTTTTTTTTGGTGAGGTGGGAGAGGAGGGGAGATGGGAAGAGTTAAACTGATATTTAAAATATGAAGTATCTCCCTCACTAAATAATATTAGTTTTACGGTAGTTCAAATTTGGGTCCTACATTATTTGGCAGTCTTCCTTTGTAGTGAAGAATTAAGTTCAACATTCTAGAGCTGTTATATAAAGTTTCTAAATCTTCAGCCCCTTTTTATTTATGAATCTGATTTGCCTGCACACTACACTGTAGGCTCTATGCTCACTCCTTGATTATTGTGCATAAAAATGCTGTATATATGTTAATTATTATTTCATTCAAAATATTGGACAGGCAAAGGAGACATACCAAATCTCTAAGGAAATCCCATTTCTTGGCTCCCATGTCATAAAGTCCCACTCCACCATCCATAAAACAGCAGACAGCATGGCCAGGAGGAAGAGAGAATGCTTGGTTTTGGGTTAGAGTTGGGGGTGGAACGGCCTCACTGGTAGATGATGTATGATGATTTTTAGTAGGAGAATGTGATGAAAGTGCTTAATAAAAAAATATAAACATATTAACATATTTTGTTTTTTTCATATTTAAAAACAAGCAGCAGTTACATCACTTCACGTCAGGGATTGTAAAATTCATTTGCCTATTTGATGCTGACAAGGAGGAAGGTTTCCATGGTGAGAGGGTGGGCCTGAGCGTATCTGATATTGTGTGTCTCCCAATAAATCCTTCTAAACATCAACAGGGGAGCAGAGAAATCCCTTAGAAAAATATTCAAGAAACTTTTAAAAAATAACAGGTTATACCATTTAAAGGGTGCTGTGTCAGAATCCACAATTTTTGAAAATTAGTCTTCTTCAAAAAATTCAAGTTGATAGTGTCCCTCAAAATATCAAGCTAACAGTAACAAAAGTGACAGGAATTGATACTGGTAGTAGAAAAATGGTGGCTGATGTAAAACAGAAGAACAGAAGTTAAATAAGACCAATATTATCATCTTTATTATTTGTTTTTGGAAATGCCCAAGATGTGCTAAGTGCTCTACAGACATTCAAGAAGGGATGGTCCCCTTCCTGAATGAAGTTCATAGTCTAAGGAAAAACAAACAGGTAGAAAGAGGTTAGAGGAACCAGGAACAACAAGATAATTAGATTCATTATCTGTAGTAGGGCAGAAGTGGGTCTCTAAAAGGAACTTAAATATGGATCTATGCCTTGGTAACTTGGAAGCTGTACAATGCATAGAGGTTGCATAGAAAAAGACAGGGAGATGAATATGGGACAAGTTGATAAATAGGCAGATGAGAGTGGGAAAGTCGACAGTGTAGAGGGGACAGGAACAATGTGTGCTGAATAAGGGAGGATAAGTATATGCAGCTTTGAAGGTGGAGGTAAGAAGCTTAAATTTGATGCAACATTCTCAAAATACTGTCTCTAGGCTGATGAAAGAATGCAAAAATGTGTTCTAGTAAGTTTGAAGAATTCATAGAATAAAAGTGAGAAAGTGGATGATATGCTAATAGGTAACCTTCCCTTTCAGTCTCTCTTTTTCATGGTAAGAGATTATGTGGTCAACAAAATGTCTTTTCTGATTTTTATACTATTAAACTATTAAGGCCTAGAGAACCGGAATCAATACACAACGTGCATTACACATCTTTACATGTATGCAGTGTTGTTGTACCCATGTTGGTCCCAGGTTATTAGACAGACAAGGTGGGTGAGATAATATCTATTATTAGACCAACATCTGTTGGTGTGAGTGACAAGATTTGAAGCTTCCAGACAGCGTCATGTGTGACCAGACAAAGATCTCTGTATAAGCTCAAAAGCTTGTCGCTCTCAGTAACAGAAATTGGTCCAATAAAAGATATTATCTCACCAAGCTTGCCTTACCTTGTTTACCGTGTAAAGCTATTCTAAGGGCCTACAAGCTTTGCATATTGTTATGAGGTATCTGTTATAAAAAGAGAATGTATATGGTACTTCACTGGGGTTGGGAGCAAGACTGTAGTATTCCTACATGAGGGACTGCCTAATAAGGAAGAACTTAACAAAAGGTTTGATCTGATAGCACTTAGTCCGCCCAAAAATGCATTGGTGTCAAAAACTTGCAACCACTGCACTGAATTACAATAATAAAATATATACTTACACTTTTTCTTTGGAGGAGAATTGAGCACATGTAAACCATGGAACCCTGTTTTCTTCAATTTAAAATTATCTATAGGTGTTGTGCGTGAAACATTCCAAATACGTAACACTCCAACCTGAGAATCTGAGATTTAAAAAAAAGCTCCATTTATTAATGTTTTTTCTACATAAACAATGTACATAATTTAAGTATCAAATTAATCAAAAAGTGAAACATTGAATTAAATGTATAATCTTAAAATAATGTTACAAGCAGGCTTTTACATCTTCACAATAATGTTACTTTAAATTAGAGATGTTCATTCTTCGAGTACAGTGGGTAAACCTATCAACAACAGCATAAAATATTCTCTCATTCACCCTTCCTCTCTCTCTACTACTCCAACAATTCAACCATAATTTCCTCTTCGCTCTCTGGTTCAGAAAAGAGAAAGGATTGGAACAAGTGAGCTCCAAAAACAACAGAAATGGAAGCGGGGGAGTGGGGAATGGCTTGCTTGCTTATGCCCATCCCCCAGCCAATTGTAATCCATGCTGATAAACTCATGGCAAAACTGTTTGCATCTGTTTTATGCATTCATTTTTTCTAGAATACGTTAAAATATTTCTGTTTCTATTGATATTAAAGTCAAAGGTATAGAAAAGATTAAACATGAAGTACAGTACCTATTTTGGAGATTCAATGCTATATTTATAACCATTCAATAAACTATCAACAATAAGAAAAGATTACCTCCAGTAATAAACATTCCAGGAGCACTAGGAACCCAGGCTAAGCACTGAACTGATGCTGCTGCACTAGGAAAATTAAATGCTGTGATACAGCAGAGAGACTCAGAATCAACTAGTCGAATGCCATTATGTAAATTAGCAACAAGAAGATAGTCAGTCGACAGAGGGTCCCATTCCAGGGCTGTCACTGGATCCTCCTCGTCTGTCCCTTCAAGAGACTCTGGTCTTAGGACATGTTTCTGACTCTTAGAACCTTTAAAAGCAAAAGGAAACAGACCACCTTAAATTAGATATAATGTGTATCAATTACAGTGATTTATGCATAGTTTTGTTATGTCTGCTTAGGCTGGCAAACAATCCGTATTTCCCCCCAACACACTCTGTAGCTTCTTCCACAGGCTGTACTAGTGAAGCCAGCAAAGCTCATCCTCTGCTGCACTTACTAACAAAGGTCTGACTAAAGCAGACATTTCCACTGCTTCCTTTTTATCTTAATAATAGAAAAAAATAGAGTGAAAATGGTTGTTCATGTTTACAGGTTTAGATCCTGCAAACCCTTATTCATGGGTTCGCAGCATCAGGCCCCAGATGCAAGCTGGTTTTAGGTAAATACATCTGCACAAACAAAATAAAATAAGAGCAAAGAAAAGAAGAGTGATATAAACGAGGAGAAAGACAGTGATAATGAGTCAGAGTAATCAATGTAATAACTTATTTTTTCAAATGTAAATGGACAATTGTTTTTGTTACATCATTTGTTCAAATTCAGGAGTGGATAAATAACAAATAGAGTCTGAGTATGATACCAGAAGGGACCCTTACATCATCTAGACTGACATCCAGTATATATCAGCACATCAAACATCACTCAGCTGCCCCAGCAGTGAGCCCAGTAACTTGTGTTATGATCATCATTACCCAATATTATGGAAAGCTAGCACTGATTTTTGATATTACAAAAAACAATCCCACTCACAGATAACACAAATCTTTGTTTTTTAAAGCGATGGTGTTCTATTCAAAATAAATAAATGAACATGCTGTGCTAGTTCCCTAGAAACAATGAATTAATTAATTATCTCTAAATTTATTCAGCTTTTATCTACTTTTGAATTTTGACAACTAGGAATGCCATTAATTTGTCACATTTTGACAAATATTAAAAGCTATCTGTTATCCCTCTGATGGATTTCATTTAATCATTGACGTAGAACAGAAACAAAAACTACTTCAGTTAGCATTAAAAAACTGAATCAAAAATCTGCTCACTGGGGAACATTTTTCTTTGAGTATTAAAATAATTCACACTATAATTTGGTAGGTGTGTTTGCTTACAGATGTATGGTACTTATGGTACGGTAGAATTAAACACCACCTGTTGCTGCTGCTGTTGGGGCAAATAATACACATCAGACTGGATAACAGTGAATAGGAGCATAAATTGATATACATTTCTGTTAGTTTGTCTCAGGCCCATAGCTAGCACATTGACATGGGGTAGAGGACTGCATGACAAGAGGTGCTGTTGTGCTTGCCTTCAAAAGTTCATGTACTTAGCGAAAACCATAGTCTCAGTCAGAGGCTTTTCTTTTTTACTTTATTTTTATGAAATAAGGAAAAATAAGATACATATTTATATGATTGTTCAGTATAACAAATATTCCAACATTCAAAGATTCAGAAATATAAAAGTATAGATCTTAACATGAAAGTGGGGTGTAACAAAGATTGTTCATGAAACTAAAGTTGAAATCTCCTTGGATAATGGCATCTAAATTCTTCCACAAAGGCATTCAGGTTCAGTTCTTCAGTCAAATCACTTTCCTACAACAGGAGAATTAGGTTTCTCTTTCTGTCATGGGTGGTGCTCAGCCCTGGGTGTGATAAAATTCTTTTCAAACAAGAAAAGGAATTTTCACAAACTCAAGACCACTATAGACAATTCAATTCAAATACAGAATTCTCAAGACCACTATAGACATTTCAAAAATAGACGGGAAAGCCTTCTTTAATTCATTGGCAGCACCTAGAACTTCTTAAAATCCCTTGCAATTTCTCTCTTCTATCAGTGGTTTAAATACAGCCATTTCAACTGTCACCTTCTCAGTATCTAATCCAAGCAAGTCAATCAAAACACTCGGTGATTCCAATTTCAAGACATCTGGAGAGCTGGTGAAATAGATTGCTGGCAAGCTTTTGTATAACTCGGAATTCTTCTCATAAAATCTCTTTTGCAATTCACCACTGGTTTCATCAATCGATTTTTGACAAATTTGGGACCTTTGATGCTCATTTACACTTTGCAATTCTGGTAAGTACTCAGTGACCATGGAATCTTGAAATTTTGGGGCCAATACCATGGCTCTTTTGGTGGCACATCTTAATGTTGATGCTTCATCACACACATCTTTCACAACACGGTACTTGGATCGAATGTCTGGGAAAAAGTTTTCAAACATCTCTCTTTTGTTGAAGTTCTTCACAGGCAATAGTAATCAATTAAACTCCTTTAGCAGGGTGCATTACTTCCTTCTGAAACTAATTGTTCACACAAGCAAAAACTTTCAAAATCATTCTCATAACCTCAACTAAGAACAAGAATTTGAGTGATTGTGTAACTTCCAACATCCCTCTTGCACTATATTCATTCACAAAGTCTAACGAATACTCTGAATCTCTTCCAAATTACTATGAATTATTTCTGCGGTTTTCAGGTGACCAGTCCATCTTGTTTCTATAAGTCTTTGCAGGTGCTAGCCTTTATACAGAGCACTAATTTCATGCCTGCGAAAAAAACTGTATAGAAAAATACAATTTGAGAACAAACCTGCCACTGCTGAGTTCCTGTCAGATACGGGAGACCACCAGATGTAGTTGGTTATTCAAGCAGTGTGTGTATTTGCTTGTTTAATCTCTCTTGTAAAAGGATTTGTAAACACCTCCTTTGCACTTTGACATCATCAAAGCAAGAATAAAGTATTTTGAGGGTCAAGACAGCTCATGGAGGTGTCAAGGCTGTATCCCCACTTTGAACTTTAGGGTACAAATGTAAGGGCCTGCATGAGGGCTTCTAAGCTTAACTACCAGCTTAGTTCTGGTCCGCTGCCACCATTCCCTACCCTGGGAAGCTTTTAGAAACCTCTCACCAATTCCCTGGTGAATACAGATCCAAACCCCCTTGGATCTTAAAACAAGGAGAATTTGACCCTTCCCCCCCTCCTTCCTTTCACCAACTCCTGGTGAATACAGATCCAAACCCCCTTGGATCTTAAAACAAGGAGAAATCAATCAGGTTCTTAAAAAGAAGGCTTTTAATTAAAGAAAAAGGTAAAAATCATCTCTGTAAAATCAGTATGGAAAATAAGTTTACAGGGTAATCAAACTTAAAGAGCTCAGAGGACCCCCCCCCCCCGTCTTAGGTTCAAAGTACAGCAAACAAAGATAAACACTCTGGTAAAAGGTACATTTACAAGTTGAGAAAACAAAGTAAAACTAAGACGCCTTGCCTGGCTTTTTTACTTACAAGTTTGAAATAAGAGAGACTTGTTTAGAAAGATGGGGAGAACCTGGATTGATGTCTGGTGCCTCTCAGTCCCAAGAGCGAACAACCCCTTAAAACAAAGAGCACACACAAAAGCCTTCCCTCCCCCCGCAAGATTTGAAAGTATCTTGTCCCCTTATTGGTCCTTTGGGTCAGGTGTCAGCCAGGTTACCCGAGCTTCTTAACCCTTTACAGGTAAAAGGATTTTGGAGTCTCTGGCCAGGAGGGATTTTAGTACTGTACACAGGAGAGCTGTTACCCTTCCCTTTATAGTTATGACAGGAGGTCTTTCAAAATCTGTTGTGTAACATCTTCAGCAGTGAGGCCATGCTATTGGGCCACTCCAATAAGTCTCTTTTTGGCTTTGAAATCAACATAGTAGTGTAAAACAGTGGACACGTTTCCTACATTCACAGCAGCCTTTGTAGTGTCACAGTTCAGGCAGAAGAACTTAACATCACTATTTTTTCTGAATAGCTTCAACAATATCTTTCAAAACCATCTTCATTATATCAGTTATTTCATTCTGAATTTCATCAGAAGTGTACTTTGCATTTTTTGGAATGGTTTTCAGAGCATCTTTGAATTTTGGATCTTGTCCTACAGTAAACTTAAGTAGGTTGATGAAAATTCCTGATGAGTTGTTCAGAGTAAGATCTATGTCCTTGATGTTTATTATATCTTGATCCCTCAGAGGCAACTCATTTATCACAGCAAACTGATTAATTTTTGTGAAGGTTTTAAATAGTATCTGTTTCTTTCAATTTGTGAGGATGACACCAAAGCAGCAATTGTGGCATCTGAAAAAGGAAGTTATGATAAAATAAATATCAGATTCATAAATCATTAATGATATTGAGCAAATTAATAAACTGAAATCATAAAAATAATAATTTTTTTGTATGCTGGATCTACCACATCAAGTTTTGGAGTTTTCCTCAAGTTAAGGGATTTAAAGTTTATAGGTGCTAAAGAGTAGGCTTTAGGATACGTCAAGGATGTGGAGTTATATGCATGATTTTGTGCAGGATTTGGGTCTAGACCCATGATTTGACACTACTTGATTTGTGAATCTCAGCAGAATGACATGAAAATATAAATGTGAAATGTAGAAATAGCAAAAAATTACCTGTAGCTTCTCTTGTCCTTGTTGCAGTCCCATCAGCCATTGTATTCAAGTGGACTAAGCATTTCTCATGTTTGATTAAACCTTTGCCTTGATAAAGTGCATTTTTCCAATTGCAGAATCCAGATTTGATAAAAACCATATCAGTTCCCATTCCACCAGCATTGCTAGGGTGTGCATACACCCACCAAGGAAAACAAAATGGACTTATCAGTTTTAACAGAATATTCCAAACATGCAGAAGTGACGTGTGGGGGAAGCACGCTGGGTAACATGCCCCCTCCCTGATTTTTTGGTTTCACCCTCGAATCCAGACTGGGTGGCCTGCTGAGATGACTCAGGGGGTGGAGGTGGTGCTCCTTCCTCAAGCCCCAGTGCACAGGGCTGGCCTGAGCCACCTGGTGTCACCACTTGCCCCCCCCCAATGTCCCTCTGCTCCCCCCCCCCAGGGGGCATGCCCCACAGTTTGAAAACCTCTGTGGGGTGGTCACGTACCCTCCCAGAACCTTTAAATTATGTCCCCTCCCCCCCATCAACAGTTATGCATCGCCTCTGCAATCATGGCCAGCTCATGCACCACTTTTCATTAAAACAACTCAGCACACCTCCAATATTTATTTTAGGAAAATTAATTTCAATTGAGCTATTTTGAGAGTTCCAAGATCTCATGGATCATTCTTGTATATAACCTTATTATGTTTTGTATTATCTTCTGAAGTAGATGGTGAGCTTGGTCGAGTCTATCTCTTTATGAGATGGACGAATCATAAATTTGTCCATTTTGAAAACTATCTGTAGCTATTCCACCATGTACAGAAAGGGCCTGGGTCTGTAGGTCAGTGTGGTGTTGACCTGGGGTAGGCGGTCTTTGTGGCATCAATAGAAGGGTAAAAATCAGTTATTGGCTCTATGCTACATTTTTAGAGAACAAATAAACAAAACCATTTCTCTCTTTTCAAAGTCATAATGGTAATACAATGGTAGCCATCACAGTTGCAAATCCAAGAAATCCTGTGAATTTAAATATTCAGATTTATTATTGTAAGCAAATTTTCTCAAATCAGAGCAATCCTCAGTGAGAGCTAAACTATCTTCTGGCTCAGACTGTCTTACTAAGGTTTTTCTAGCAACTATTTGGTATTTACCTTCTGATTTAGGGTCTGATCCACTTATGCACAGTCTAACTTTCCTCTTGTGAGTAGTCCTATTTGCTATAATGGGACTATTCAAGTAAGTAAAGTTACTCACATGCTAAACTGTTTGCAGGGACCAAGACGTCAACTAATTATATTCTCTGCTTGAATGCAAAAAAGTGTGGAATTTATATTTTAGACATAGCAGAGTGATGTAAAATTGCTAGATTTTATTCTATAGAACAAGGTTCCAGTGAATGAGTCCAAGTTGTAATAATGATCTCACTCAAACCAAAACAATCCTAATCAGAAAACTGTAGGCTATACCTCTGTGTTTACACTCATAGACTTTAAGGCCAGAAGGGACCATTGTGATCATCTAGTCTGAGCTGCACATTGCAGGACACAGAACTTCAGCTATCCCCTCTTGTAATAGCCCCATCACCTGTGGCTGAGATACTGTAGTCTTCAAATAATGATTTAAAGACATCAAGTTAGAGAGAATCCATCATTTACTCTAGTTTAAACCAGTAAGTGACCCATGCTGCAAAGGAAGGCGAAACCCCCCCCCCCCCCAGGGTCTCTGCCAATCTGACCTGGCTGAAAATTCCTTCCTAACTCCAAATATGGCAACTTGTTGAACCCTGAGCATCCCGGCAAGACCCATCAGCCATATGCTGGGAAAGAATTCTCTGTAGTAACTCAGAGCCCTCCCCATCTAGTGCCCCATTTCCAGTCATTGGGGATTTTTGCTACTAGAAGTCGCAGATGGGCCACATGCCATTGTAGGCAATCTCCTGATACCATCCCCTCCATAAACTTATCAAGCTCAGTCTTGAAACAAGTTAGGTTTTTTGCCCCACACTGTTCCCCTTGGTTTAATCTGAAGTCAATTCTATGCTGCTGGGAGCTGAGATTTCCCCAAGAGTAATGAATAATGCTGACATCAAGTGGTAAAAACTCACATTATTGTTCGCCACGTTAGCCAGAGTTCTACTTACCTTTGCAAGTTTCTTACACTCTTGAAATATCTAATTCCTAAACCTATTACTCCTATTTTCGCCTTCAAATCATTTTAGAATCATAGAATCATAGAATATCAGGGTTGGAAGGGACCTCAGGAGGTCATCTAGTCCAACCCCCTGCTCAAAGCAGGACCAATTCCCAACTAAATCATCCCAGCCAGGGCTTTGTCAAGCCGGGCCTTAAAAACCTCCAAGGAAGGAGACTCCACCACCTCCCTAGGTAACGCATTCCAGTGCTTCACCACACTCCTAGTGAAATAGTGTTTCCTAATATCCAACCTAGACCTCCCCCACTGCAACTTGAGACCATTGCTCCTTGTTCTGTCATCTGCCACCATTGAGAACAGCTGAGTTCCATCCTCTTTGGAACCCCCCTTCAGGTAGTTGAAGGCTGCTATCAAATCCCCCCTCATTCTTCTCTTCTGGAGACTAAACAATCCCAGTTCCCTCAGCCTCTCCTCATAAGTCATGCGCTCCAGACCCCTAATCATTTTTGTTGCCCTCCGCTGGACTCTTTCCAATTTTTCCACATCCTTCTTGTAGTGTGGGGCCCAAAACTGGACACAGTACTCCAGATGAGGCCTCACCAATGTCGAATAAAGGGGAACGATCACGTCCCTTGATCTGCTGGCAATGCCGCTACTTATACAGCCCAAAATGCTGTTAGCCTTCTTGGCAACAAGAGCACACTGTTGACTCATATCCAGCTTCTCATCCACTGTGACCCCTAGGTCCTTTTCTGCAGAACTGCTACCTAGCCATTCGGTCCCTAGTCTGTAGCTGTGCATGGGATTCTTCCGTCCTAACCCACATGTGTTTACATGGCCCAAGAGTAAATCATATATTTTCTTTTTACTGATGCTTTCTATTAGGCTGAGACAGCACTACTGGAAGTAATGCATAGTCAGAAAAAGTATAGCCTTTGGAAGTGCTAATTTGATACAAAGAGCAGCAGAAGGAGAAATACAAGAATTCTAGCATGGTTTTTAGCATTGTCCAAAAACTCACATCTGGTTTAGAGGAGATTCTTCCTCCCCTAATATTCAAAGTCAGTTGTCAGAGCAAGAGAAAAATACATACCCTGGGACACAAGAATGGTCATCACCGAGGGTCATCTTTCCTCACCAAGCAGTGAGGCACGTATGAAAAAGAGAATTAACTACTTAGCTCCAAAGGAAAACTCCACATACTCCTTCAAGGAATGTGCATTTAATACAACACCGTGCTATTTATAAAGCATACAAAAATGTGCTAGGTGCATTACAGATAAATTAAAAAGACAGTTCTTTTCCCTAATATGCTTTAATAGGAGACAGAATCTTAGATCTGGGTTCACAATTGCTGATTTGTTTACCAAAAAAAAAGGGTAGAGGATTGAACATTCAACAATTAGAACATTCAATAAATAACAATCCAAACAAATAAAATTAGGAGAACAGTAGTTCCTGGCAAACATCAGTATAGTGGCAGATCAAAAGTTTAGAGTAGAGGGCTGTTATCATACCCTCAGAATCAGCTTACTATACACATTTTAAAGATGCAGTGTTGATTTGATAACCAAATAGGATTCAATACAAAGACAAAAGATTCTGAATTTTCTCGAGCTAATCAGATGTATTTTTGTCATATGTAGTGAGTAGGAACACTACTATACTCTGAACAAATTTTATATAAAAGTTTCTATAAAATCTAAACTAGAGAATATAACAACAAAAATCCTACAGTGGCCAATAATTACTTTATCAAATAAATTTTCACCTGGTTGAAAAATAGAAAGACTTCCATCAGTGTGTCCAAATACTACTTTTCCTTTCTTCTTTGGATGCCATCTAAATAGACAAATGTCTGACAAGAAACTATGTGCTTCTTTATGTACAGCTACCCCACTGTCTGGTCCTGAGATAGTCCAAATATACAATGGGCCTCTATGGGAAACAAATGCAACTGCATCACCTGCATTCCAGCACCAACTAAGTGAGGCAGGAACCCCTGAAACATTTAAAAAAAAAAACATGTAAGAACTAGCATTTGAAATTTAGAATGCTATTATCTATCAAATATTCGTAGCCCATTACTGACATTGGTCTTGAAAAGCTACAGATCTTAAATTACTAGTAAAGGAATACGTTAAGCATATTTTACAGACTTCAGTCTAAGCGTATGCAATTGTGTGTACTTGGCATGGCATAAAAATAAACTCTACTTACGCATTTTCAAAGAGTGAAAATTTTATGTACTACATGGCAGCGGACTACACATGCTTAACTTCTACTAGTGCCAAAGGGAGTTATTCATATGACTGAAGATTAGCCTGCTCCTATATGTTCATCCTTACACAAATACTTACCTTACAGTAAGAGTAATGAGCTGTTATTAATCAGTTAAAAAACAAAACCACTTGCAAACTTTTACAAAATGTATTTACGTTTTGGCAAAAACCCAGGAAGTCTAACCACAGTGGGCTAATCTACACTAGAAGCGCTACATCGGCACAGCTACACCGATGCAACTGCGCCCCCTGTAGTGAATCTGGTGAAGATGCTCTATGCTGACAGGGGAGAGCTCTCCCATCAGCATAATAAATCTACCTCCACAAAAAGCAGTAACTATGTTGGCGGGAGAAGCTCTCCTGATGACATAGCGCTGTTCACACCAGCACTTAGGCCAGTGTAACTTATGTCGCTCAGGGGAGTGGCTTATTCACACTGAAATAAGTGGTAGTGTACACCTGGTCTAAGACTACAGGAGCAGATAATTGCACCTGAACTTTAAAGTTTTGTAATCAGTGGGAGCTGTAGCACTTCTGAAAATCAGATCGCTTTTATTTAGGTGCTTAGATATGGACACAGGCACCTAATTTCAAGTATCCAAGTTGTAAGTGTGACCTCAGCATTTCCCACACTGCAATACTCCACATAATCATAAAAATTAGATTGCAAGGTGTGATCAAAGAACAATCTCAATAATATGTATTTCCCCAAGCCTCCCATGCACATTTTATTTAGGTACTTTTTTGTAATAGTACCATCAGAGATATCGGATATGCTACGAATGTAAAGTTAATAAGGGGTTTTAACACAGTTTATTCTGAAAATAAAAGCGGTGAGCAACATAGGAGGTACATAAATGGGATATGAAAACCATCTCCTTCAAATTCAATCATGGACTCTGGTAATTATTTAGGATTGATCAACTGGTTCTTAAAAAATAAGTACCAGTACTGATTTTAACCCATATCCTGAGCAAAAGTAAAATTTTTATCAGGGCTGAATCAATTCAGATTTCCTTGACCACTATTTGTGCTTTCATGTGACCTTTAGATCTCACAGCACGTAAGGTTTTCAAAGGCATGCCATATATTCTAGAAAATAACAAAATGAGAAGCCTCAGAGCACCAGAAAGCTTGAGAAGCCCAAGAGAGGCTCCCAGACCTTCTGAACCTAACAGAACTTGAAAAGGTACAGGATTGAAGAGGGCACATGTTGAAGAAACTGACTGCAGGAAAGCACCTGGGGTGCACTAGCTGCTTGCAGGGAAGGAACTCGGGCTTGTTGCAGAGGAAGTTATTACACTCAGCCTGTTGGAAAACACATTGGAAGATAATAGGGTTGGATCAACAGTTTCATACTTTTGAGAAGAGCTAGCTGCACATTAGGATGTTTATCTAAAATGAACCAAAAACTATATTTTAGAATTTAAGTGTGATCATTATTAGTAAATGGCCTCATCTGAACAGCAGCCTTTGTTGTAGACCAGTTTTTATTTGTGTTCAGCCTTGCAAAACTGTTATGAAAATTCATATCCAAATCATAAATCGTAATTGCCTACATTTCACTATGATGACTGATGATAACTGATACTATTTTACTTGCCAATAAAAAACAAACAAATAAACTTGCCCTGAGTACAAGGCATTTTGAAAGGCTGTAAGAAGAGTTGAAAAATTCAGTTTTCAGCAATTACTATACAGTTCAGAACAATGTACAAAAACACTGTGTTTTATCATATTCTACAATGAACTACAGTAGAAGTGAGGCTAAAGAATTTTGTGCTCCATCTATAACTGTTCAACTTCTAAAACGTTCTCTACCAATCATTCAACATTTAGTACATTGCGAGTATTTCTGCTATTTCAAAGATGAAGAGCTATAAGAAATAAACCTCTGTGTCTCCGATACCTTTTGTACTGTCCAGTTTTGCAACAGCTTTTTGTTCAGCCACATTCCAAATGATCACTAAATTATCTGCACTGGCACTTGCAAACATGTCAGGGTTGTGGGGACACCAAGATATTGCTGTGATTGTCTTTTTATGCTCAGACATAATTGCCCGGAGTTTGAATTCATTATATCGGTGATCCAACTAAAAAAAAAACAAATTTATTTTAGATACTCAAATTTCAGTAAACTCGCTTAATATCTATGGCATATATTGCTAAGTTGGATAGTGTAGCAGCTCAAGTCACTAATGGACAAGAATAGGAAGCGTACCATACTTAAAAGACTACAATTTGATTTCCACTGCATTTAACAAGTCCAAGTACTTGCAACTTTAATAAGCTAGGTCCATATAAATTTTAATTGCAGGGAAATGTGTCAATATTCAGTTAAGCCCCTCCCCTCCCTCCTAAAAAATTACTTCCATATGTTTCATACAGTAACTTCTTTTATTTCACTTCTATAGCACTGTTCATATCAGAATTTTAAAGTACTTTACAGGTATTATACCTATTTTACAGATGGCTAAACTGGAGCACAAAGAGATTTGCCCTATGTCACACAGCCAGTCAGTGGCAGAGCTGAGAACAGAATTTATGATTCCTGGAACCTTGCTCTAATCATAGACAAATAACAATTTGACACTGGAATTAATTAAAGCTATTGAATCAACCTAAAACATTTACTCATGATATAGTGATTTATAAAATACAGTGGGTCTCATCTTGCTTTGAATGAAATCAGTGGGAGTTTACAATATCAAGCAATCAACATAATCTCCAGGAACCTTTATTTAGTGCCACTAATGTGTATCCAACCCTTCAAATCCAGAAACTCCAGAATTTATGGATCAACCTATGTTTGTCTCATTTTAATACAACATGACTGATTAAAGACTTAGTAAAGATTTAACTCTGATTTTTTCACCTTAAGTCAAACTATTAATATTATTTTCATGTATATTCAGTGTCCTTAGCTGGCTTTTTTGGTTTAGTACAGCAAAGAAGGGGAAATGACCTAGGGAGAAGCTCCGCTATACAAGGTTTCGTTGTACATATGTAATACGATACATATTGTATTAATGGATACTATAATTTTGACTATATTTAGTATGCCATTTTTAATACTCATTTTTTGGCAGTATAAGCAATGGTTAGTACTTCGCAGCCCACAGGCAGCGGGCAAGGCTTCAGTTTATCCCCTCACTTGAACTCCATAATATGCACCTCACTTACTCTATTTGCTGCAGAGATGTTTTACCCTATTATGAACAATTGTTCCACTCCCAAACCAGAGATGGATTTAAAACTGGGGGTTTATTAAAGTTAATATAAAAAACAAACAAACAAACAAACAAATGCAGCTTGCACACACCCCACACCAGCTCGGTCTCATCAGAGTATACCAGGAACCCCTCTGGGCCCACTTCCTGTTTCCCCACTATGTTCCATTTAAGGGAGAGCGTCCAGTTAATCTAATCCTGACATTTCCTTATCAGTGCTACACAATTCTGAAAGTGATGCACAAGCCAGCATGGAATCTTGCTCCCTTTCTCATATCTACACTGGCTCTGTAATGTTGACCTGAGTAACAAATTGTAACAATATTTTTTTTTAATTGTTTTGGAGTAGATCTGTTGAATAAAAAGATGCCAGTTCTTTACAGTCACTTTTCTGACTATAATCACACTTCAAAACTACTACAAGAACATTTCTTGAAAGTGATGAAAGTGAAGTAGGAAGCAAAGAACAATGTTCTAAAGTAAGTAGTCTATTGAGAAAAAAGTAATCTTACCTGGTAAATATAAATAGCAAGTGTGGCACAATAAGCAAATCTATCCCCACTAGCAGCACATACATCTTTGTTCCAAGGCTGACATCCAGCAGCTAAAAGGCCCACTTGCTTAACCTGTGACATCTTTGCCTATAAAAAATAAATTTATGGAACTGAGACATAGAGACAGGACACTTTTTTAATGAGCCAACAATGCACTTTTGTTCAACTGTATGTTTAAAAATATATCCTTTAATTTTATAAATCAAGGCCATATGTTTTCTGAGATACAATGAATATACCAGGAATAAAACCATGCAGATATTTATACTATGCAAGGAAAGGGGTTTAAGGTCATTGGCAAACATACATGCAGGAAGAGACAATTGAAGACAATAGAGCTATGCTGATTTAGAACAGCTGAGGATCTGTCCCAGTATTCCTTTTTGTTATCTCTTGTAGTAAAATTCAACATTTTCTATTCTTAAATCTAATTCCCCACAAAAATGTGTGGGTAAAATACATCATGTGCCAAACATCTCAATGTAAAACAAATTAAGCAACGATTTTTCATGAATTTTTTTCTTAAATTTTTAAACCATTATGGGCTAATTATTTAATTCCTACTCTTTCCCTTTTGGAAAGGTAATTTTTCGTATCTTCTCAGTAGTCTACATCTACAATAAAAGATTTAAAATGCATCAGGAAAAATAAATAGGAAGACAACTGACATATGTTAATGTATCATTAAACGTCTTTGTGGACACAATCTTACCGCTTTGTAATGGGACTCTCCTGTTGACCCACCTTGTTAGTAGGTATTAGACACATGAATAACGCTGCAGAAGTACTGCTGGATCATTATGGGAGTGGCTCTATAGAGAGAATAGGTCCCATAGGGAAAACCAAGTTCAAGAAGGAAGCTGGATATGAGATTTATGCTTTGTTATTGTGTCTGAGTTACTAGTTTTGTTGGGGATGAGATAGTGACTCAGCCCATTCAAACCCTTCGTATAGTGCCCCATGACCAAGACAGCACATGTATCTGCACATAAATCATCTATGCTATACTGAGAGCAATTGCAAAAACAAACCACTTAACCTCTATTCCTCCCCACAAATGAATTACTGCAGGGTAAAACAAAGCAGGGTATGATATCACAATCTCACTCTCAGTGGGAGATACAGATTACTAATGAAGTGTAGTGGTGCCTTAAAAATTCCAAAACAATTTTCATTTATATTAATACACAGAACTTGTATTTAATACGAACATTAAAACATTTTTACAGTTCTTTAAGAACAGTGAAGCATATTCTCAACTCAACACACACTGCATTAGCCGTGCAATTCCCATCCACAGGCATTTTTCATGAGTTGACAATGTGCCCTCATTTAATTTTTTAAATGAGAAATAGTAGGTTTTGTAAAAATATGAATTAATCAATGGTCCAAGTGACAGTGGGGGCGGGAGGGAGGGAGAAAGAGAGAGAGAGAAATCCTTTGCACTCTAGATCAGTGGTTACCCAATGGTGTTTTATAGCCTCCAATAGTCCACAGAACACTTCTAAGTGCTTCCATTTTGGTCTTAGTATGAAGCATCTGTCAGTTTCCAAGCTTGCCTGAAGAAGAGCTCTTTGTAGCTCAAAAACTTGTCTCTTTCACCATCAGAAGTTGGTCCAACAAAAGACAGTATTTCACCCACCTTAGCTCTCTAGTTTCCAAGCAGTGAAAATTCCTACTAGTGTAGGACTAATCCAGAGTAGGACACTTTAGGGATTCCAAACACACCACATCACTGCTTCATGCCTTTCTTTTTGTGTGTTTCTCTGGCATAATTTCAACCATGATTAAATTTGCAGAGGACACCAAAAGTGGAGGGATAGTAAACACACATGATGACAGATCCAAACTCCAAAGTGACTCCAAAGTGAGATTACAGTAGTGGGGGCTTCAGGCATTGAAGGGGAGATTGAGTACTAATTACTATTAGTTAAGCATTGACAGGGTAAAGTCAAAGCAAAGGAAATAAATAGCACTGATACAAAAATAAGGGCACATAACTAAGGATCCGTACCACATTAAGACTGTCCTAATATTACTTTAATGTGCAACTAAGTACAATAGGGAAAGTGGGAAATCAGACTGGGAAGCTTGGAGAGAAAATTCCTTAAGAAGTGGTTCACCTTGTGGCTTGCAAAATCCACTCACATAGGGCAAGGAGGACTTTTTCCTCAAGTGTGGGCCATCAGCTTCTGCAATATCTAAGCTTTCATTTAAAAAAACAAGTTAAAGTCTCTAGCTCTTATATAAAGATAACCTCTCAAATACAAACTAAGCGTCAGCTGATGCAACGTCAACTTCTTAAGTCTGCAGAAAGTACCAGAGCCAACATCATTATTACGGGAAGGGGAGGCCTGGTAGCTACAGCTGCGTCGGGTTGAGAGCAAAGAGGATTGGTGGCCGCTGTTAGGAATAGAGTGCCCTGGGGTGGTGCAACCCGTTGGGCAAGGGGTTTGTTGTATTAAGTTAGATGGAATAAATGAGCCAAAGGTGTTAAAAAACCCAGTCACTGTCCAACGTTAAACAGTGTTAAACAAGGTCCATGGTTTGGTATAAAGAGATCTCAGCCTTAGTACCATGGCAAACACACCATTAAAAATCCTTTTAACCTTTTATTAAAGATCCAGAAAAGATGGAAAAACAGTTAAAGCATTTGAAATGTAAAGTATTAAGTAAAGCTTTCATTTTAACAACATTTCTTGTTCCCTTTCCCTTTAGCTGGATTATACCCTGGCTCACTGAAATTCAGTCAGAGGAAAATATAATTTTAAAAGCCTAAAGACAGGGAGACTTCTAAGGCTTAAAGCTCCATTCCAGAGCTCATGCAGGAAGAGGAAGGGGTTCTCACACTGGGCTTAAGATTACCCTCATCAACCACAAGAAAACAGCAATTATGCATTAGAGACAGCCCCACTCTTTCCTTCAATGTGCTTGCATGGTGTATTGTACGTAGTACTTTGTATTTTTAAATGATATAAAGAAGTCTGGGTAGCTGAATGTATCATTAACGGGATGCAAAGCCTTTAGGTTGCTGAATGAAGGCCAGGTTAATGGTGACCAAGAGGCATTGCCATCTGATGGCTGTGAAATGAGTTTGTATTTTCAATTTAGTTCACAATTGATGTGTGTCCATAACACAAAATATATATCACATTAACTAATGTACTTCTATTTGCAACATGAATTTGGCTGTACTTTCCCTTCTTTCTGAATACATTTATAAAAAGGCAAAAAGTAACTTAATGAAAAGATAGAAATATACCTTTTAGAGAGACTCAGCAACAGGTGACTCAGCAACAAGATGAGCCAGGTCATTTGAAAATATTATATTTTTTGACTTTGATAAGTCAGTGGTTTTCTTAAAATATGTTCTCAAAATGAAATTATGCTCTTAACAGCACATTTAAGAGGAAAAATATGATTTTAAGATTTATTACTATTTTGTTGAGATAATCACACATGCTTAAACGGCATCATTTCTGTGTTAAATCCTTACACAGTTGTTTTTACTATTTTTGATTTGCAATTACATTTAAATCTACATTTTCAGACTATTTTAGTATTTACCCTGAGCTATAATGTATAAAGTACTTCAAACTTTACTCTAGTATCTCTTGTAAACTTGCTGATTTTCTTTTGTTATTTATAAAGAGTTTCAATGTCACTGTCTGTTTGCAAAATACTTCAGTTTTATTTCATGATAAAGGAAGTATTTAGTCTGAAATCCATTACAGCTAAAGAACTTAAATAATATTTTACAAGGATTGTTATATCTCTTGTCAACACCATGCATCAGGCCAGTATCCAGCAGATTTCCTCAGACATTGCAGGTTTCAGTAAACGTGCTCATAGTATGAGACAGAAAGCAGCATTCATCAGAACATCAGCGTGAAGAAAATGGCAGCAAATAAGAAAAGCACTATAAATAAATATCAAAACTGTTACGTTACATCTTTAGCAATGTTGATTTTTCAGTCATCCTCTGTTAAACTAATTTCTATTCAAAATAGAAACGATTATTTTATATTTATATATAGCATGTAAATTATGCAGAAAAATTTTGCTTACTCAAAAATTCTGTAAAATGTACACAGCACTAAGGAAGCTATTATTAAAGAATGTCTACAGTTTCCTAGGAGACAGAGAAAAGCCCAAGCCTTTTCTCTTTTCAATTGGCATGAGCAGAAACATAATAAGTCCTTCCTAATTACTAAATATAGAAACCAGCATTAAACTGAAAGTCTGTTTACCTTAGAGATACTATTATTAAATAACAAACCCATATGACAAAATGGATTGGATGAATGGCTACAGCTATATTATTATTTATAGATACATGCCTATGTTATCCCTACCTTAGAATAGGTATCATTTTTTGTGAACCACTTAAGAATTTCCATGTCCATTCCAAAACCTCGCAGCTCCCAAAATATACCACCTCTTAATCTGGATGTAGCAAGAAATCACTTTACTCAAAGAGGAAGGAACTAAACCCTGATGTTCAAAGAATAATGCAGACTTACTAAAGGATGCAGAAGAAAAGCCTGAGCATTGTGTCGCACCACACACACAAAACGGCAGTGTCAGTAGCCTGGCAATTGCAGCTCTTTAAGAGGTACCATTTTAATTTTAATCTAACTCGTTTTGCTCTATTTCATGTACTCTATGTATTTCATCTATTTGCTGTAATTCAAGATTGTACTACATTGTTATCTGCAAAACAGTGAAGAGGCAAGACTGGCACAGTACAGCATCCTTTATCAGGGTGTATATGTGTGTGTCTGTGCCAGTATATAGGCACAGACACACACACCCTGATATTTATTCAGATTCTGAAATTTTACACTTTTATGATGTTAGAAAATGATGACTGATGCATTTCTCATTTACCAGATGATAATTAATTTGTTACTTTTGACTTCTGTATAGCTCTTTTTTGATGGAAGTTTGAGTTCAGTTAAAAATGCTCAAAAACAACAATTTAAAGGTTTTTTTATTAGTTAAATAAAACTACATTAAACATGCTGGATACATAGGAAAAATGATTATCAAAAAGTTTATCAAAACATGATATATATTTAAACCTAACTGATTTATTAAACAAAGAAATAGAGCTAAGTGAATAAGTGACTTTTTGGTTAATGGGCTGAATCAAAACATTTCAAAACAAAAAGTCAACTTAATTTGTTTCAAAATGGCTGAGAGGAACCGTTCTGACTTTTTTTCTAAAAAAAAAAAAAAAAAAAAAAAAAAAAAAAAAAAAATTATTTTTTTTTTTTCTGCAAAATCTATGAGCTCAATTTGACCCAAATTTGTGAAATTTGGTGCCCTGCAAAATGCATTTTCTGGCAAATTTACTATTTGCTAAAAAAATTCACTGTTGGTAGACAGGATACTGGGCTGGATGGACCTTTGGTCTGACCCAGTATGGCCGTTCTTATGTTCATCCCTATGAAGGAAGTATTATCTGTAGTTAGGGAATTGAACTGATTGTTTCTGGTCACAATATCCGTCAAGATTTTAAAACTAGTAGATCTCATCCTCACACACCTAGTTTTTATTCACAGATTGAAAGAGGAAAACAAGTTTTCCTGCATTTTCAATTCCTAATCAGTTTCTTAACTTTGAATGAACTAGTCACTGAACTAGCTGAATAAACTGAAATGAAGAAAATATTCTTTCTGCACCTGCAGAAGGGACTACTGCCATCAAAAGCTGGTTGAGCACTTCAAACTCCAGTTCCAGGTGCATAGCTTGTGACCTCCACCAGTTCAATGGTTTGACTTTCAATGGAATTTGGCAGCAAACATGTACTGCTTAATATTATTTTTATCTAATTTAAATTATTTTAATAGATTATAGTTAGTTTAAGCCTTAACATAGGTTGTCATAATTTCAAATTAAATTTTAAAATAGGTTTGTTATTAAATTAAATCTAATTTTATTATTATTTGTATAAGCACAGTGCCTAGGAGCCCCAGTCATGGACCAGGTCCCCATTATGCTAGTACATCTGTACAAACACCGAACAAAATGTTTTATCCATCCTGGTGTCTGGGTAACCGTCCACTCAGCCTTTCCACACACTTCCACTCTCCCCCAGCCTCAGCAGGAGTAAGCCTCACAAAGGAATAACGGTGCAATTGGTACACTACCCCTCTTCCAAAGGAACTGGAGGATGCAAAGAAAAATTAAGTCCCAACTGATCTTCAGATGTTAAATGTACTGGTTCTAGAAGAGATAATGCAGGGTACCAGAGCTGAACACTGAAATATTCAGGACACCTGTACAACCTGAAAGCCAACAAATGAATTTAATCTCCTAAATCATAGCATCATAGGACTGGAAGTTACCTCAAGACATCATCTAGTCCAGTCCCCTGCACTCAAGGCAGGACTAAGTATTATCTTGACCATTCCTGACAGGTGTTTGTTTAACCTGTGGTTAAAAACCTCCAGTGATGGAGATTCCATAACCTTCTTAAGCAATTTATTCCAGTGCTTAATCACCCTGACAGCTAGGACATTTTTCCTAATGTCCAACCTAAACCGCCCTTGCTGCAATTTAAGCTCATTGCTTCTTGTCCTATCCTCAGAGGTTAAGAAGAACATTTCTCCCTCCTCCTTGTAAAATAATGTATACTATGAAGTATTATAAATTAAAACTAAAATAAATACATTTGTCAAAAAAATGAACAATGTACAGTTTATTATGTCATCTTTGCCTTTATCCCCCACCAACTGTGCTTGTTCACTCACTACATTCACAAAAGCCATTAATTTGCTATTGGCTTCTGAATACTAAAGGGAACTTGTGAGATTCTAAATGTAATTGCAAAGCATGGAGATTATTTAAAATACTTACGGAGATGCAGTTGAGTCTAGCTTTTGGTTATAAAACTGATTGTAAATATTTCCTCCCATATCTCCGAAAAGCTAAGCCCCCTGACGTTTCGCATGGCACATTCATATCGTATTAGAGTTTGTTTTAATTTTTTACCCCAAACTTCCCTGAAAGGAGAGTTTTGAAGCGATGTTGTTTCAAAAATTTCCATAACATTCAGTTTGAAATAGAGGCGAAACATTAAGGAACCATTTTTTAAAGTAGGGTAAAGGAAGAAAATAAGTCAAATAAAGAGGACCTATCTAACTAAAGCTGAAAAAGTTTACAAGAACAATAAGTGTGTTCAACAGAAAATAAAACAGTTGCTTCATAATGTAAACCTCTCAGAAAATAAAACACAACACTTACGGTATGTCTACACTACGGGATTACTCCGAATTTACAGAATTCGATTTTGGGCAACCAATTGTATAAAGTCGAGTGCATGCAGCCAAACTAAGCACATTAATTCGGCGGTGTGCATCCATGTACCGAGGCTAGCATCGACTTCCGGAGCATTGCACTGTGGGTAGGTATCCCATAGCTATCTCATAGTTCCCGCAGTCTCCCCCGCCCATTGGAATTCTGGGTTGGGATCCCAATGCCTGATGGGGCAAAAACATTGTCGCTGGTGGTTCTGGGTACAGCCTCACCCCTCCGTCCGTGAAAGCAACGGCAGACAACCGTTTCGCGCCTTTTTTCCTGGGTAAACTGTGCAGACGCCATACCATAGCACGGAGCCCACTCAGCTCAAGACAGCAGTCATGAACATAGTAAACACCTCGCGCATTATCGTGCAGTTTATGCTGAACCAGAACCTGGAAAACTAGGCGAGGAGGAGGCTGCGACGAGAGTGATGAGGACATGGACACTGAATTCTCTCAAACTGCGGGCCCCGGCGCTTTGGAGATCATGCTGTTAATGGGGCAGGTTATAGCAGTGGAACACCAATTCTGGGCCTGGGAAACAAGCACAAACTGGTGGGACCGCATAGTGTTGCAGGTGTGGGATGATTCCCAGTGGCTGTGAAACTTTTGCATGCGTAAGGGCACTTTCATGGAACTTTGTGACTTGCTTTCCCCTCCCCTGAAGCACCAGAATACCAAGATGAGAGCAGCCCTCACAGTTGAGAAGCGAGTGGCGATAGCCCTGTGGAAGCTTGCAATGCCAGACAGCTACCGGTCAGTCAGGAATCAATTTGGAGTGGGTAAATCTACTGTGGGGGCTGCTATGATGCAAGTAGCCAAAGAAATCACTGAGCTGCTGCTACCAAAGGTAGTGATTCTGGGAAATGTGCAGGTCATAGTGGATGGATTTGCTGCAATGGGATTCCCTAACTGTGGTGGGGAGATAGATGGAACCCATATCCTATCTTGGCACCAGAGCACCAGGGCAGCCAGTACATAAACCGCAAGGGGTACTTTTCAATGGTGCTGCAAGCACTGGTGGATCACAAGGGACGTTTCACCAACATCAACGATGGATGGCCGGGAAGGGTTCATGACGCTCGCGTCTTCAGGAACACTACTCTGTTTAAACAGCTGCAGCAAGGAATTTACTTCCCAGACCAGAAAATAACCATTGGGGATGTTGAAATGCCTATAGTTATCCTTGGGACCCAGCCTACCCCTTAATGCCATGGCTCATGAAGCCATACACAGGCAGCCTGGACAGTAGTCAGGAGCTGTTCAACTACAGGCTGAGCAAGTGCAGAATGGTGGTAGAATGTGCATTTGGATGTTTAAAGGGTCACTGGCGCACGTTACTAACTCGCTCAGACCTCAGCCAAACCAATATTCCCATTGTTATTGCTGCTTGCTGTGTGCTCCACAATCTCTGTGAGAGTAAGGGGGAGACCTTTATGGTGGGTGGGAGGCTGAGGCAAATCGCCTGGCAGCTGATTATGCGCAGCCAGACACCAGGGCGATTAGAAGAGCACACCAGGAAGCGCTGTGCATTAGAGAAGTTTTGAAAACCAGTTTCATGACTGGCCAGGCTACCGTGTGAAAGTTCTGTTTGTTTCTCCTTGATGAAAACCCGCCCCCTTGATTGATTCATTCTCTGGAAGCAACCCACCCTCCCCCTTCGATCACAGCTTGCTTGCAAAGGAAATAAAGTCACTATCGTTTAAAAATCATGTATTCTTTATTAACTGATTATAAAAAGAGGACTGACAAGGTAGCCCGGGTGGGGTTTGGGAGGAGGCTAGGAGGGAAGGAAAAGGCCACTAAAAAAGTTCAATATAATGACAGCCTTTTGGTTGGGCTGGCCACTGGAGTGGAGTGGGAGGGTGCATGGAGCCTCCCCCCGCTCCCCCGCGTTCTTACACATCTGGGTGAGGAGGCTATGGAACATGGTGAGGGGGGAGGGCAGTTATACAAGGGCTGCAGCGGCACTCTGTGATCCTGCTGCCATTCCTGAAGCTCCACCAGATGCTGGTGCATGTCCGTTTGCTCACGCAGCAGCCCCAGCATTGCATCCCGCCACCTCTCATCTCGAGCATCTCTCCTCTCCTCACGTTGGTCCCTTCTGTCCTCACGTTGGTCCCTCCTGTCCTCACGTTCACTGGCATCTTTCCTGTACTTTGACATCGCATCCTTCCACTCATTCTGATGAGCTCTTTCATCACGGGTCAATTGCATGATTTCTGAGAACATTTCGTCTCGCGTCCTTTTTTTCCACTGCCTTATCTGAGATAGCCTTCGGGACGGAGGAGGGAGGCTTGAAAAATTTGCAGCTGCGGGAGGGAGGGAGGGGAAAAAAGGGAGAGAAGTATTTTAAAAGATACATTTTACAGAACAATGCTTATACTCTTTCACAGTGAACAACACTATTCACATTACATAGCACATGTGATTTCAGTACAACGTCGTATTTTGCATCTTAATATTGAGTGCCTGCGGCTTTGGTGTTAGAGATCACAGACGCAGGTCCGGGCAACAGAATTCGGCTTGCATGCGGCCATGGTAAGCCATTGTCTTTCGGCTTCTACAGCCTTCAGAAAGGCAGCGCCCTCCTTTCCCACATACCAAGCAAAGCCCCTTGAGAGCTGCGGTTTTCCTGTTAACGTGCAGCAGCAGAAAACAAACTAACCCCCCCATCCAATTATCTGGGATGATCGCTTTACCCCTCCCCCCACCGTGTGGCTGGTATCAGGGAAGATCCCGGCTAGCCAAACGTGAAAAGCTCAGCGCCATTCCACCCCCACCCCCGCTTGGCTAACTGCAGGGAAGGATTTCTTTTCAGCCACAGGCAAACAGCCCAGTAGGAATGGCCACCTCTGTCCCCTTAATTAAATTCCTGTATTTCAACCAGGTTGCCATGAGTGACATCACTCTCCTGAGGATAACACAGCGAGATAAAGAACGGATGTTGCTTGAATGCCAGCAAACACCGGGACCATACGCTGCCAGGCTTTGTCATGCAATGATACCAGATTACTTGCTACTAGCATGGCGTGGTCAAGTGTCCTACCATGGAGGACGGAATAAGGCTGCACCGCCCAGAAACCTTGTGGAAAGGCTTTTGGAGTACCTCCAGGAGAGCTTCATGGAGATGTCCCTGGAGGATTTCCGCTCCATCACCAGACACGTTAACAAACTTTTCCAGTAGCTGTACTGGCCGCGAATGCATCCCAAGTCCTCAGGGCAAATTAATCATTAAAAAAGGTTGCTTTTAAACCATGTCTTATATACAAAGGTACACTCACCAGAGGTCCCTTCCATGGCTTCATGGTCTGAGATAATGTCTTGGGAGGGTTGGGAGGGTACTTAAGTCTGGCTGAGAAAAAGATCCTGGCTGTTGGGGAGAATGGAGTGCTGTGTGCTCTCCACAAGCTCGTCGTCCTCCTCCTCCTCCTCATCATCTTCCCCGTCCGCAGAATCCTCAGGCATCGCTGAGATTATCCCCTCCTCGGAATCCACGGCCAGGGGTGGGGTAGTGGTGGCGGCCCGCCCTAGAATTGCATGCAGTTCAGCATAGAAGTGGCATGTCTGCGGCTCTGCCCCGGACCTTCCGTTTGCTTCTTTGGTTTTCTGGTAGGCTTGTCTGAGCTCCTTAACTTTCACGCGGCACTGTAATGAGTCCCTATTGTGGCCTCTCTCCATCATACCCTTGGAGATTTTTTCAAATGTTTTGGCATTTCGTCTTTTGGAACGTAGTTCTGCTAGCACGGAATCCTCTCCCCATATAGCGATCAGATCCAGTATCTCCCGTACGGTCCATGCTGGTGCTCTTTTTCAATTCTCGGACTGCACGGTTACCTGTGCTGATGAGCTCTGCGTGGTCACCAGTGCTCTCCACACTGGGCAAACAGGAAATGAAATTCAAAAGTTTGCGGGGCTTTTCCTGTCTACCTGGCCAGTGCATCCGAATTCAGATTGCTGTCCAGAGCGGTCACAATGGTGCACTGTGGGATAGCTCCCGGAGGCCAATACCGTCAAATTGCGGCCACACTAAACCTAATTCGAAATGGCAATATCGATTTTGGCGCTACTCCCCTTGTCGGGGAGGAGTACAGAAATCGATTTTAAGATCCCTTTATTTCGAAGTAAATGGCTTCGTTGTGTGGACGGGTGCAGGGTTAATTCTGTTTAACGCTGCTAAATTCGAACTAAACTCATAGTATAGACCAGGCCTCACATAGCACTCACTTTCAAGTGATTATGCCTGGCTCTACTGAGAAAGAGGAAGACAGCACAAGGAGATCTCTCTCTCTCTCTCTCTCTCACACACACACACACACTCTTTCCTCTTGTGCACACATACAGGGGTTGAGTACATATGCAGTCCTTGTGCTCTGGGTATAAGTACCACTCCACACTAGCCAACCCCACAGTATTGGATACAGCATACCAACAAACTGAAATGAGCTGATGAGAGAGGGAGTACACAATGACTGCTATCCAGGGTGAAAGAGATGTTGCTCCAGCATGTGTGCCTCTGGATGTATTCTAGCTGATCCTTCTGGGATCTGGCCAATAGGATCAAAGGAAGGCAACTTAATGTGACTTCATCAGCATTCCCACCAAATCCTGTATGCAAATTGACAGAACCTATATTAGATGGGGGGTCTGAGACTGCCTCTGCCAGCTGTTAAAGTAGCTGGAAACAGAAGGAGTTCTCACTTAACCAACCAAGGAGAATGGGGAGTTGTGGGGAAGCACTACTTAAAAAAAAAAAAAAATCAGACAGAAGAGAAGGGTGGTGTTTTTAGCAAAGTAGAACGAGCTGCGCTCCCCAGCTGCTCTACCTTACTTTAATCCCTCTCTAAATCATAAATTATTTTGGAATCCAACCGTGAAAGGTCAGAATACTGGCAGAGAAGTTATGTGAGGCTTATTAGTTAACAACTCCTTGGTAACCTCAGCTAAGAAGGGAAGGTTAGAAACAGCAATAGATGGCAAAAATCAGCTACATCAAATGATGGCTTCTTAAGATTATTTTGTGTTTCCGAGTAGGTGGTAGACTCCCCCCTTAAAGTAGATATTAACGATAACTATCTCATTAGGCACACACCAATCAACAGGGGCAAAAGTTCTGCTTTGCATATGGTGGCAAATAAATCTAATGAATTTCCAGTTCTGGATATGGGCCATCAAATTTCTAGCCCTTGTGGTAGCGAAAACGGCCTTCTGAATATGAATTGATCCAATGCAGTCTGACTGAAACTGTAAACCACTGCCTTGAACAGCTCAAAGCCTTGCAAAGCTTTTCTGGACCACTAATAAGTTTTTCATTTATTATGACAGTCACAATAAAGGGTTATTACATAAATTTGGTTCCTGTGCTGCTCTAAAGTAAGTGTTAAATGCCCCATACTTCTCAATAGGATTTCAGTTCTGTAACCTAATGATGACAGTTAAAATGTTAAATATAGTTAAACTACTTTATTGCTGATCATTTTAGTAGAACTATCCAGCTAATGTGCTTATCCAGTGTCGATCAATATCACTGAAGACAGACAGGAAAATCTTCTTAGGTCTGCTGTGTACAATCCATGGTCCCCAAACTGCCCATAACTTTCTCATACCTTTGAAGAAGCAGGGAACCGTTGAGAACGAGCAAAGAGTAGAGAGTTCTTGTTAGTGCTAGATAGGAATTTCAACCTAATTCTGCTCATCAACAGTCTTCTGGAGGATCAGAGGCCTTTGCTTGCAGCTACAAGCTTTTATACAGACAGCTTCAGTGGAATGACATTTCTTAATTTCCAACTTGCCAACAAAAGCTCAAAAATCAAAGTGTGAGTGTCCGCCATCCCTATGCCAATTGGAGCAAGAAGCTTCAAAATTCAAAGCTTTTTCAAAGGAACAAAAGCTGTTCATATATGTTTGCAGACCCATTTTAAGCAGAATCAAATAATAAAATTACACGTGTGCGCGTGCGTGCACATACGCACACATACAGGCTAAAGTTCAGCTAAAATTGATTGAGTTGTGGTGTTTCAATGCAACTTTAATAATGGGAACTTACTAAATTTCTATGAATGTCTATTGGATGATAAGTAACCATCGAAGTAAAAGGGATGGATAATATTTGTATAATCTTTTTTGAAAGCATTTTTTTATGAATCTGAACAATAAAAATATCACATTTACCCTGCAGAATAAGACTTGGCTTTCAGAATGCATGTGACTGCCTCAAAGATAAAAACAGACTTGAAGAGATAGGTTTGCCAGTACCATTTTCCCACTGATATTTTTCAGACTTCTACACATATTTTGTCAACTGCTGCATACAATTATAGCATGCTTAACATAAATACGTAATTGTGTGCATTTACAACAGATTAAAATATGAAAACCTATGTCTGATCCTCAAGCGCCTGGCAAGCTGACACTGCATTATTGGAAAGGTTGTGCACCTCTGGCTACACTTGATTTGGCAGTACTTCACCAATGGGAATGAGAGCCTGATTGTATGTCCTGTCCAATAACACTGGCTTCTGTGGTACTATTGATTTCAGAGGGTGAGCCAAGGAGCTCAGAAGTTCCATTTTAGAAAATAGTGCAAAGCCCCTTGTGACTTCCAGGGAATCATCAACACAGGAGAAATGAAAGAGAGAGGTAAAAATAAACCACAAGAACACTATGCCACCTTATAATTCAGACACTCCAGCTTAGAACTTCTTCCACTCTTTCTGCCCCTAACATGAAGTCTTTTACAAAATCACTTAGATATTTTTAATGTCAGTCAAAAATACCTCCTCAAGAGATAGGAAATGCCAGAACTAAGGTTGCCCAAGCAACTTTAATTTGGCACCTTTGCATATATGTTTATGCTATGGTCTTTGATTACATGATCACTTACTATTTTTTTCCACCAGACTTACCTGCCAAAATTTTGACTCCCTGCTGCAAAGCAGAGAAGAGTTAGAGCTTCTCAATGAAATGATTATAAGAATTTTATAACATGGGCAGACCATATATTTTTTTCCTATCCTCCTCCTCAGAAATGTCTGAAACATTAAAAAAAAGAAAAAGATACCTGCATGGAAAATTTCAGCCCAAACAGTTAAAGTTTGGCAAAGTTATGAGCTACTGAAAAAAGGGTCTTATAACAAAAGTATTGGATGACCTTAACTACAGGCAACTCTATCAGTGCTATCTATAAATGATTATATCTTCTCATCCCTAGATCACAAAACTTTATTCTTTTCCTGCTTCAAATTCTTTCTTCTAGAACTGCAATAAAACGAAAAGCCAAATGTTAACACCAGTGCTTCTGAGCGGTCACTATATACGCTAATATTCCTAACAGAACACAGCCACACATGTTGAATCATACAAGTAGTTATGTCAACTTGAATCAACACATAGCACAGGTTTCAAACTAACGTCTTTTGAGAGCTGGCTGGTCACATGATATTAGGATTAATAGTTTTCAGATGTCAAATGCAATTAAAGAGACAGCTAAATATATTAAATAGTTTCTATTGCCATGCTAACAATTGCTATAGCCAGCACAGCCACAGTAGATGATAAGAAAGAGAGGTAGGCAGTCCACAAGATTATCGAGGTGTGTCCCATATTATGAAAATATTTGAGAACCCTGATGTAGGGAATCTGTTTTCATCTCCCAGGAGAAGGTTACCAGCCACATCATAGCATAGCCTCCTTCCTGCTGTCTGCTTGCCATTACAGCAGGGGTCAGCAACGTTTGGCACGCGACTCGCCAGGATAAGCACCCTGGTGGGCCGGGGCAGTTTATTTACCTGCTGACGTGGCAGGTTCGGTCAATCGCGGCCCCCACTGGCCGCAGTTCGCCGTCCCGGGCCAATGGGGGCGGCGAGAAGCGGCGCGGGCGAGGGATGTGCTGGCCGCGGCTTCCCGCTGCCCCCATTGGCCCGGGACGGCGAACCGCGGCCAGTGGGGGCCGCGATCGGCCGAACCTGCCGCGTCAGCAGGTAAATAAACTGCCCCGGCCCGACAGGGTGCTTATCCTGGCGAGTCGCGTGCGAAACGTTGCCGACCCCTGCATTAGAGCATTATTGGTCTGAGATATGGCTACCACTAATCTCCCAACTGCTTACCTTATGAGTGGCTGCTAGAGAATGGGGATGTATCAAAAGCAACTATGCAATAAAAAGATACAGTAGATGAGAATGAGAAAAAAAGATTAAAATCTTCTAGCGCTACATTGCAGCAGTGAGCACATTCGCACTTAACAAATCACACATATAGTTAATAAGGAACTACTGAAAAACAGAGAAGCCAGCAACTCCTGCTGCAATGTGATCTAATGGCTGAGAAATATACCATTAAAAGAAAAATATGAAAAAAAGACACCAAGCAATTACATTAAAAGAGGGCATAACATACTGAAAGATATATGCCTTTCACTATTTTCCTGTCTTAAACCTATGAAAAACAGTAATAGATCAAGCTTGTCCGAAGCATATGGTAATCAAAACACATTTAAACATTTTTTCCAAGACATCTTGCAAAGGTTGCCATAGCAACCACTCTTCTTATTTTGAATTAATGTCACTCGTTCCATAAAATCCTATACAAACGTCCAGAGTACAACATGGAGATGACCCTAGGTAAAGTTCTATGCTCTATTTCTTAAATATTGTCTTATTCAGATTTTCCCGCACTCTATTCTATTCTTTACTGTAGCTAGTTGATTAGAACTGATAGCTATTACATTCATTCCCTCTAATAGACTAAAATGGAACATTTAATTTCATCTTTGAAAATTTACTACATATTAAAGTATGCAACAAAAAAATAAAAATGCAGCTATCTGGCAACTGAAGTTCCAACACTGAAAAATACAGTTCTGCTGGTTATTCATATTACATTATACTGAAATCTTCAAAATATGACATTATATACTTATCCCAGGGTTAAGACAATATAAATAAATATTAATGATCCATTCTCAGTACTGCAGTACAAATAATGCTAATGGTATATGTAACACAGAGAAACAGCAGTGCAATGAAGAAAAATGTAAGGCAGTAAAACAGAAAAATAGAATTCTTACTCTTTGGTGTCCTTCATACCAATCATCTTCATCAAACCAGTGAGAAATATAAGTCATCCAAGCCATGATACATAATATGTTTGAAATTTAAAACAATCATAAGATTATATCTCAGCGTCTGAACACAGATAAGGACAACGTGGGTTCTGTGCTAAAATTTACCCAAACTAAACCAAGCTACACAGAGATCAGTTCTGGGCTTAGTGAAATGATTCTCTACAATAATAAGCTGTAAGTTCATGAATATTCCATGTGAAAGACTTTTAATGAGAATACAAATACGATTCATTTAAGAAATTCTAAATGAAAAAATTGAAATCAACAACAAATAAACAAAATCATTACTATATCATATACTTCAGTATTTTAAAATTAAAGCTGATTAATGTTTCAAACTGGGTTATAAAACACTGATGAGCTGTGAAAAACAACCGTGCTAGACTGTTAAGTTATTTTCCAAAACAGATTTTCTGTTTTCAGTTTTAGACTATAAAATTGGTCTGTAAGAGGTAGTTTCCAGAACACAAAACCTAAGTGTTAAAATATAAAGTACCTTTAGCTTTATGGGGCTAGATAAATTAGGCAATATCAATTTCAATATCTATGCTTTGGTTGTGTTGAGTGGTTTAGAATGGTACAAATAATACTACATAGGAGTGGTCACAACACCTACATATAGGTTGCCTAACAATTTCTAGCAAAAAAAGAAATCTGTTTTCGAAGAGCTCTAAAGCATCCCTTGTTTGCAACAGAGATCTCTAGGGCTCTGCCACAGCCATCTGCACTGATGAGGAGCTCAAAGTACAGTCATCACCATAACTTTACAGATAAGTGCAGTGTTTGTTTTCTCCCCCTCGCTCTCCTCCCCCTTGGTATCAAGCAGATTTAAAGAGATAGTTCCACCTATGTGCTACCCACTCCTTTGACTTACCTACTGGGCCATGAGGTGCCATATACTCCCCACAACATCACAGGAGTATGAAGTGCTGTTAACAAAGAGGGAGAAGGAGGAAGGAAGAAATGCCCCCCTTCCATCTGCACCACAATCCACTACTTCAGCACCACCCTATGTCAGCTGCACTTATTTAGGGACTATCATGCAAATTTTTCTGGGGACTACAGCAAAGCACAGAACAATACTGTCACACCCTGAAAATCTGGAAAACTTGGAATATCCGCATCTTCAAAGATGTGGGACCCAATTATCCTACACACTCCCAAGTTACACTGGGTTAAGGAAACTTTCCTCCAAACCACCACATTGGGATAAATCCAAAAGCAGGACACCTGAAGTCAATTGTTCAATCAGTAAAATCATTAAAGAGAGGAGGAAAACAATACAACAATCTGAAAATCCTGCTGCTGAATGCACAGTCGGCGATCAATAAAAATTATAATTGTTAAACGTTTTAGTTTGTATTTGCTCAGTTAACCCTGCTGCAGGGCCGCCCAGATGATTCAGGGGGCCTGGGGCAAAGCAATTTCGGGGACCCCTTCCATTAAAAAAAAAGTTGCAATACTATAGTAACATGTATTTGGAAATATAAAAAATAACCAGTGAAATACATTCAAAAATTAATTTTTAATAATTTGAAAATACACAAAATACATTATTTAAAAACATTAAATGCTTTAATGGTATGTATATATTTGCAATTACATAATGGGCTGTCACTGGGTGATGGTTGGTGCCAATGGGCTGTCGCTGCCTGGGGGTGCCGCTACTGTTGCCCAGAGCTGGGTGGGGAGCTGGGCTCTGGGTCGGGGGGTGCTCAGAGGGGCTGGGCTCGGAGCTGGGGGTCAGGGCTGTAGGGGGATGGGGTCGGGGGATGCCCAGCTCAGAGGGGCTGGGCTCGGAGCTGGGGGTCAGAGCGGCGGGGGGATGGGGTCGGGGGGGTGCCCGGCGCTGGGGGTCAGGGCTGTGGGGGGATGGGGTCGGGGGATGCCCAGCTCAGAGGGGCTGGGCTCGGAGCTGGGGGTCAGGGCTGGGAGGGGTCTGCAGGGGGTCCGGCTCAGAGGGGCTGGGCTCGGAGCTGGGGGTCAGGTCTGTGGGGGGGAATGGGGTCAGAGGTTGTCCGGCTCAGAGGGGCTTACCCCCGCCTCCCCCCCTCCCAGAGCCTCAGCGAGCCGCGTCCAGGAGCTCCTGCCGCTCGGCCCGCCGGAGCTTGCAGTCCTGCCCCCTTACCATGCATCTCCTAGCAGGAGGACCTCAGGCCCCGCCCGAGCCACGCCGCTGCAGTGCTGTCCAGGGCCGCTCCTCGATGCGACGCTCTGAGGCTCCTGGGGATGGGGGAAGGCGGAGGCGGGGGGAGCCTCCGACATTCTCGTGGGGGCCCCTGCGGGGCCTGGGGCAAATTGTCCCACTTGCCCCCCCCCAAGCAGCCCTGCCCTGCTGAAGGGTTGCCTTTAACATCCCTGAATGTTCTATTGTCACTGAGCATGCTTCCCAGCATGTCACTTCAGGATCCTGGGTCCAGAACTGAACCTTTGGACAGGATGCAGAGATAATGAATCCTCATCCTTTTACTACTATTCAAAATACCTTATGGCTTAGGAGAAAGGTGCACTGGGCTGCAGATCAGAATTAATTCAAGTGTCATGTCTTATACCAACTGATGTTAATAATTTTGTGCCTTTCATAATCCTTATTATTGAACAATGCCTGTCATACTGAATGCACACAAGAGGGCTGAATTAGAATTGTATGGGCAACCTTAATTCTACCATTTCTTAACGTTTGAGGGCTGGATTTTGCAACCTTAATAACATTCTTTTAATATAGTCTTTCTATATGCAATTTGAACTATGCCATATATTTTTCAAGATGATAAATTTAGACTATCTAGTGGACGTGCGTGCTGAAGGGACTGCAAAGTTGGAGATGGTTCTGAAGTGACAGTTCTAGAGATGTATCTGATGTAGTTGTATTAAGGTTTTTCGATCATTTAAGTTTAGCAACATTTATTTGACAAGGTGAGCTGCCATTTTACTCTCATAAATGAGAGACAGTTTTTAGACTCCCTTTTTTAGCTTCTAAGGCTAGGTCTACACTACCCGCCTGAATCGGCGAGTAGAAATTGACCTCTCGGGGATCGAATTATCGCGTCTCGTCGGGACGCGACAATCGATCCCCGAATCAACGCTCTTACTCCACCAGCGGAGGTGGGAGTAAGCGCCGTCGACGGGAAGCCGCGGAGGTCGATTTTGCCACCGTCCTTACAGCGGGGTAAGTCGGCTGCGATACGTCGAATTCAGCTACGCTATTCGCGTAGCTGAATTTGCGTATCTTAAATCGACCCCCCCACCCGTAGTGAAGACTTGCCCTAAGAATATACAAGATTCATAAGTCAACCACTAAGTGTGGAGTCCACAACTGATTATTATATCATTCTGTTACAGTAACTCCTCACTTAAAGTCATCCCACTTAACGTTGTTTCGTTGTTACGTTGCTGATCAATTAGGGAACATACTCATTTAAAGTTGTGCAATGCTCCACTCTTACGTTGTTTGGCTGCCTGCTTTCTCCACAGCTGGCAGCCTCCCTATGGGCCCCCCACCCCACCCAGTGCCTCCCGCCCGTCGGCAGACCCCGCGGATCAGCGCCTTCCCCCTCCTCCCCCCGCCCCCTGCCAGTGGCAATCAGCTGGCTTGAGGCGTTTTGGAGGCAGCAGGGAAGGGGGAGGAGCGAGGACTCAGTGCGCAGCCTCCCCCTCCCTCCCCTGCCTCCCAAACGCCGCAAGCCAGCTGATTGCCCCAGGCAGGAGGTGGGGGGGGAGGAAGGGGGAGCCTGCGCCAAGTCCTTGCTCCTCGCCTCCCCCCTCCCTCCCGAACACGGCAGGCCAACTGATTGCCCCGGGCAGGAGGGAGGCGGGAGGAGCAAGGACTCGGCGAGCCTCCCCCCTCCCTCCCGAATGCAGCGTTTAGAAGGGAGAGGAGGGAAGGGGGAGGAGCCAGGACACAGCGTGCAAAGTAAAGGGGGAGGAGAAGAGGCAGGTCAAGGGTGGGGGCTTGGGGGAAGGGGTGGAGTGGGCAGGCTGAGGGTTGAGCCCCCTGCCCCTAGTGCTTGCAGAGTAGGGGAAGCTGCCCTGGAACCTAACCCCCACTTAAAGCCACTTAAAGTCGCATTTTTCAGGAACATAACTACAACGTTAAGTGAGGAGTTACTGTATCTTTTTATCATTTTATTTCCCTTTATCTGTCAGATAGAGGAGTAAGACTGACTTCAGAGAGGAGATCCAGTATTATCTCTCAACTAGGTCTCAAAAAATGTTTGCAAACAAAACCTGACAACCCCCCACTCCTTTTCCCTAAAACAGGACTGGTTTCCAGGTTAGTTACAAGCTTGAAACATAATGCAGATTGCACAAAAAGTTCCCTTACTAAGAAACACAGAAACCAAAACCTGTTGAAACTCCTGGTTTATTTGGTTTCTATGTGAACCAAGACGAAACTCAATCATCAGGAGTGAATTTTGCTTCATGTTTTAGGAGCAATACAAACCTGACATTCCAAACAAAACTCTAGATGTATGAACACAAAGATGTTCATTCACACTAACTTTTGCAAACCAAAACTAATTTGAGTTTAATACAAATCTACTTGGAGCCAGATGTGAGTAAGACACATTTGTACTGATCCAATAATTCTTGAGGGGGTATGTAACTAATATCAGATTCCAGGATGCTGCAGAACTATTCCCTAGACTCATTTAGTCACACAGAGCAGGCTGATTCTTTTTGGAAATGTCTACACTACAATTAAACACCCAGGGCTGGCCCATGCCAGCTGACTTGGGCTCCAGGGGCTCGGGCTAAGGCACAGTTTAATTGCTGTGTAGACATTCAGGCTTGGGCTGGAGCCCAGGCTCTGGGACCCCAGAAGGGGGGAGGGTTCCTGAGCTTAGGTTCCAGCCCGAGTCTGAACGTCTACACTGCAGTTAAACAGGCCCTTAGCTGACTTAGTCTCGCAGGGCTTGGACTGGCACAGACCAGCTGTGAGTTTTTAATTGCAGTGTAGACATACCCTTAGATTCAAACCTGTAGCATAAACAAGTTCTGTGTCTTCTTGAGGCAGAAAGAACTGGGAGGGGGCAGGCAGGTCCTGCATGGGGGGGAAAAAACCTTAGGACCAGCTCAGCAGAAAGATTAATCTAAGATTTATGTATTTTATTTAAGTCTCCCCAGGTACTCTTGAGGTATAAAGGTACTCCCAAGAAAGGGAGCAAATTTGGGGCATAGTCACAATGTGTGAACTTTGTTAGCAGCAAGGCAAGAGCTCTCTCACAGCAGGTATCCAACCTTTTCAGATTTATTTCTAAAGCCAGTGGGGGAGCTATTCCCTACTGCCCTCATCCTGAGCTAAGAAGAGAAAAAGGAAGCAGAGCTATACCTCCATTCTGATCAGCTAGGAGGCATGAAATCCTGAGAGGAGTTCACTGGAGCCTTTATGGCTATGTCTGGAAAAGAATATGCTGGAAAAGAAGCACAACCCAAGCATCTTGGACTGAGGGAGAGGTAGGGAATCTAGAAATAGGGTACATCAGTGCTACAAGCACTGCAGCTATAGCATACACACTTACTACAGTGACAGACCAGGTTTATCCATTGCTCTAGTAAATCTACCCCCCCAAGAGACCACAGAATTAACATCAACCTACAATTCTTCCTTCAATCTAGCTGCGTCTACAGTGGTGTTAGTAAATATTAACTTTACTATTGTAAGCAGAGTCAGGATGAGCTCTACCCTGACATCTGGTGGTGAATTATGGCGAGTGTGGAAAAGAACTCCAGGGGCGGATCTTGTTTGCATAGGCACACCCACACGCCTAGCATGAGCCCACAGCAACCAAAAGTGGTTACTTTGGCTGGTGTGGGATCCTCAGTTTCTCTGTTATTGGGGCAGGAAGAATAAAGTTTTGTTACCCTGATTCTGTGAATCAAGGCCAGTGGAACTGTTGTATGACAGAAGGACTGAGTGAATCCGTCACCATTACCTAAGTAGCATTTGCTTGTCAAGGGGCATGGGTTACAAAACCCAGTGAATTGAGAGAGGTTGGGGGCAGGTATTGGTACCTGGTGGTGTGGGGCCCCTGCGTGAGCCTGAAACACCAATTGCACCTTCTCCTCTCTCCACTGTTGAATGTCAGAGCTAACTTTGATTCCCTTAGGAGTCTAGTTACAGGCTGCTGAGCTGAGTTCACTTTGGGCCACTAGTGCACCAGCACTGGGGCTCCCCTACTATGAGCTGAAATCACTATGAGCTGAAATCACTATGAGCTGAAATCACAAAAGAGCTAAAGTTACTAAGAGCTGAGATCACTGAGGCTGTGTTAACTAGTGGGGGAGCCTGAATTGCTAAGCGGCTGGCGGAGCAGTTTGCGGGGACGGCTGGAGGAGCAGCTAGCCGAGTGGAGCCTCGCGGGGACGGTTGGAGCAGAGCGGAGCTGAGCGGCTCACAGGTCGGTGAGCGGAGCAGAGCAGCTGGAGGAGCAGCTGGCAGAGCGGAGCCTTGCGGGGACGGTTGGAGCGGAGTGGAGCCGGGCGGCTCACAGGTCGGTGAGCGGAGCAGAGCAGAGCAATTCGTGGGGCGGCAGGAGCGGCTCACAGGACAGCAGGTGGAGTGGAGCGGCTCGTGGTGAAGGCTGCGGCGGAACCCCACGGAGAGGCGGCCGGTTGGTCTCGGATCACGTAAGGTGCCCCTTAACACCCTGCGCCCCTTCCCCCTGAACTCTGGGGCTGCACTGACCAGGGACAGAGACTTTGGGGGGTTGTTGGACTTTTGGGACTTTGGTGATTCTTGGGTTGCTGGACCCAAGAGACTTTGGGGTTGTTGGACTTTTGGGACTTTGGTTGCTGGTTTCAAGAACCAACGGGAAAGGACACGGCCCAATTTGCTGGGGTGGGTCTTCGCTCATGGTTTGGTCTATGAACTCTAGTTGTGGTGTTTTCCCAATTTAATGCTATGTCGTTTACCTCATGTTATTAAACATTTTTCTGCTACACCGAGGCTCTGTGCTTGCGAGAGGGGAAGTATTGCCTCTTCGAGGCGCCCAGGGGTGTGTGTAAGATTTTCCCAGGTCACTGGGTGGGGGCTCGAGCTGGTTCTGTGTCACGCTGTTGGGAAGGGACCCCTATGTACTGAACCCGGCCCTTGCTGCTATCACTTGGCCTGGCAGAAGGGTTACACTATTTTTAAGTTAAATTCTCAAAATTCTTTTATGTGCTAATCACAAAATCCTTTTTATGTTGTGTATTGATATATTTAGTGCCCTATATATAGGGCCCTACCAATTTCGCGGCCATGAAAAATGCAACACAGACCATGAGTGAACTCCGATGTCCACTTGTTCCTAGGAGCGCCCCAGCAAAGGGGGCTCCTAGCTTCAGTTACACTGGGGAGGGACAGGACTTGTCCATCCCCTGCACAACTACTGGTAGGGGGAGGAGGGAAAGACCAGACCCACCTCCAGGTGCCTCCCCCTGCTGCAGGATGCTCTCTGGGACTGGGCAGCAGCCCCAGAGGTTCCTGCAGCTGGAGGAGGCTTGTGGACATGGGTCTAATCTTCCCTTATTCCTAGGAGCACCCCAGCAAATGGGGCTCCTAGCTCCAGCTGGGCTGTGGAGGGACAGGACTTCTCTCCCCCGCCCAGAGCAGCTGTGCAGGGGATGGACGAGACCCACCTCCGGGTGCCTCCCCCTGCTGCAGGACGCTCTGGGACTGTGAAGCAACCCCAGAGGTTCCTGCAGCTGGAGGAGGCTTGTGGAGTTGGATCCGATCTTCCCTGTGCTGCTGGGAGCACCCCAGCAAAGGGGGCTCCTTGGTGCTAGTCCAGGCAGGGATGGGACAGGGCAGGGTAGGACTTGCTCTTTCCCTGCAGGGCTGCTCTTGGATATCTCTCCCGGCTGCAAATAGCTCCGCACCCCTTCCTCCCCACTCTGTCCAGCTCTGAAGGCAGCACAGAAGTAAGGGTGGCAATCCCATAACCTCCCTACAACAGGTTTGCGGCCCCTCCCCCATCCTCTTTTGGGTCAGGAGCCCCATGGTTACAACACTGTGAAATTTCAGATTTAAACATCTGAAAATGTGAACTTTACCAATTTTCAAATCCTATGGCTGTGAAATTGACCATAATGGACCGTGAATGTGGTAGGGCCCTACCTATATATATTGAAACTAAAAAGTTCTTTGTCGTTCAATTGAACCTAATGGATGAAGGGAAAATGAACATAATAATGGACTGTGTATAAACTTTTAACCCTACTGTTTACCTTGACTTTACTAATATAGTCCAGGTGTCCAAGGAAGAGAACACTCTAATGAAAAGTGTCTACACAAGTATGTTATAAACAAAACTGGGTGATTGATAAGGAATAGTTGTTTTTACAGATGAATGAAAAAATGCAGATGGATGAAATAATGACCCACTGAAAGATGTTTTTAATTCATTAAGAACTATTGGCTCTCACAGATGCTTGTAATAATGACCAGATTAGAGATTCCTTTCCACTCATCAACCAGGTAAACTGAGGCACATAAAAGCAATGCCATTAGTAATTAGGAAAACAGAACACAGGGTAAAATTAATTGTGGGAAAGTATATTTTCCTCAAAAAGGATTTTCATTGTTTCACCCTATAAAAGGACACAGGTTTGGAAGTGAGTTTGGAGAGTGCAGACTGCCAGCATCCGACCAGTTACAGAGGAGAAGGAGACAGAGACCAGCTCTTTATGATTAATAATAATAATCTTTTATTAAATAATTCCATCTGAGCCTGTTACTGACAATCTCAAATCATTATTAAATTCAAATAAGCAACAGGGGACTAAGTCAACCTTACTACGTTATACAGGGCATGAATTTTTTCACAGCCTTGAGCGATGTAGCTAGGTCAAACTAGTTTTAGGTGTAGAGCAAACCACAGTCCTTAACATGGAAATGAGCATTAGGCCTTTAAAATGAGAGCTGTAATATATTCCTTAAAACAAAGATTTAGAATGTGAACTAAACACAACATATCCATATTTAATATTGCTAATGCTTGCTACACCCCTCCCCTTCTAATTATTCATACTTTGAAGTAATACTGATATGTTTAGGAAAGATTGTGTTTGCAGACTGTCAACTTTGCCCTTTCAAATGGGTTTTGGGTTCCAGATGATTCTGGGGTTTGTAAGCTGGAACCAGAACCTGTCACATGTAAATCATTGGTTCAGTTCTGAATTAGTTCAGTAGTGACCACAAGTTGTTACCACTCTATGCCTGTTACCACCCAATGCCCTGGTGACCTATGCAAAATGAGTTTTCTGATATCAATCCAGTCCTCGTTTGGCAAATGTATCTCGTCACAAAAGGCACCATTACAAAAGTCCACTTTTCATTAGAGTCTCAGCAGGGAGCCAAGGACTAAATGAACATAGAAATTGAATTATCATTTCAACGTAACTAGTGGTGATATCTTCAGCTCAAGTTAAAACAAAGGGTAGGACATTGTGTGGAAGCTCTAACTGCTGATGACTTGTTGTACCCATCTGCAGCTAAATACAGTAGCAGGCTTCAGACTAAATTAAATAAATATAAAAAATAATAAAGGGGAAAATAGCTTGAACAGCTCCCCTTCTCAGACAATTCATCAAGGGTCCGTTAGAAATACTGATTAACATATTCATTCCTGTTTAACATATTCATTCACTCATTGACCTGCTGTCAAAACTACTGTTTACAAAAACTTTTTGTAATCAAATGACATGCAATGTTCTGATTTAAGGTGAATATAACCTAATTATTTAATAAAAATATGAAGATGGGTTAATGTAAGTCCAAAAAATATCTGAACTCTTTAAATTAGCCCAAACAAGGTAAACTTGGTTTAGTATTTTAGATACATAGTTTATAATATACTTAATTCAGAAAAGAATTTAATACTATCCTTACATTTCTTTTAATGTTCTTTTTTCCCCCTCTCTCTCAAGAACAAGGTGTAGAACTACGTTGGTATAATAGTTCTTGTAATATACCAAACTGGAAAAACTTAATTCATTTCCATTTTAGTTGGTTAACTTAATGTTAATAAACTATTATCATACACACCTCTAAGCAAATCAAAAAATCATATTCAGTCTTAAAATACACGATCTTTTGAATGTACTCCTGATATTCTAAAAGGAATACAAGACACACAGAACATATTCACTTAAATACTGAAGTAATTGCTTAATTCTGGAATTAGTGTCACCATAGTGATAAACCCTGTGATCAAACAGATATTCCACATGCCACTGTTTATGCCTCAGATCCTATTAGATACTAAGCACCCTCAATTCTCTTTGAAATCAATGGGGTAAAACACACTGCACCTTACAGGATCATGACCTTAATTCATACAGGAAACAATTCTGATGAACCAATTACAGTTTAGAAGCTAAACCAACACTTCATGTTACTATTACTATTTATATTCTGATACATTACTGATATTCTGATTGCCTCTTTTATCAATCAATTAGAAAGGGTATGTTTATTATTAATCCTCACAACCACATGTCAAGCAGAGAGAATTATTACTCTAAGGTAGTGGTTCCCAAACTTGTTCCGCCACTTGTGCAGGGAAAGCCCCGGCAGGCCGGGCAAGTTTGTGTACCTGCCGTGTCCGTAGGTTCGGCCGATCGCGGCTCCCAGTGGTCGCAGTTCACTGCTCCATGCCAATGGGAGCAGCTCAAAGCGGCGCAGGCCGAGGGATGTACTGGCCGCCGCTTCCAGCAGCTCCCATTGGCCTGGAGCAGTGAACAGCAGCCACTGGTAGCCGCGATCGGCCAAAACTGTGGATGCGGCAGGTAAACAAACCGGCCCGGCCCGCCAGGGGCTTTCCCTGCACATGTGGTGGAACAAGTTTGGGAACCACTGCTCTAAGGTCAAGGACACTGCAATATGAGTTTATAAAACTGCCGGTGTAACATGGAAAAAAAAGACATTTTAAAGACTATTTTAGAAAGTTAAACTCAGGGGCATATTCTATGCTTACTTATGTGCCAGCTACTTTGACTTTTACCTTTTTACACAACTGAGCTATGTAAAGTAACTCAATTAAAGCATATATAAGGGATGATCTAGCTTTGAACTTGCTCCACTGAAATCAATTTCAAAACTCCATTGTCTTCAGTGGGAGTAGGATCAGGCTCTATGTCATTCAAGAAATAATATGTCTCATCTTGGAGACTTCTCGAGTTAAGCTGAGTGGATGGGTATCCTATGCAAAACATCTGAAACTGTGCAATGTGAACAAATGACTGATACAAATTATATACTAACCTAGTAGTGTATTTATACAAATGTTCATTGTTTCTTTCTTTTCATTTTTGATGAAAAAGCTATGTAAATTCAAAGTATTATTTGTGGATTGAAGAAATAAAATGCAAAGAACTATGGTTAACCCCATCATTTTGGTGGAGATTTATATGTACAAAGTTTAAGAAATCCCACGTTATAGCTCCACAACAACCACATTTAAGTCACAGAGTATTTGTGCCTAGCATATCAGATACCATTTAAGACAAAGTTGCCACCTTATTCAGTAATACAAATAACCACACATATGCAAGGGTTTGAATTATAGCTGGTTTGGAACAATAAGTTTGAATTTCTTGTCTTCTGTACAGCAGTAAACTTTGCATTAACATAGGCCCTGACTGACCACTCTGTGTTCACAAGAGGTGGGACTCTTTCATGGCTTGAAGTCTCAAGGAGGATACTGACACTGAAGGGAGCATCACCTTCACAGCACTGTCCTCCCCACATCCAGAGATGCACCTCCATTGGATTCTGGGGGAAATGTGGTTCTGTCTATAGGCCCAATCACACAAACATTTGCTAGGGGCACAGTGCTTGTACAAAGTTGTGCTAATACAGTGAGTAGTCCCATTTTATGTCAATTTGTGGGATCACACCCACAGTTAGTGAAACAGAGGATGGCACTGTGCCAAAATGAGCCCTACACTTAGTTCAATCCTAGATTTTTAAAGAACCTAGATGTGATGTTATTGATTGGATCAAGGTGAATTTCATTTGACAAGTTTAATAATAATTTGATTATTATGTTCCTATTTATATATAATTGTTTTATTATTTTTTTTCAATTATAACAATAGAAAATTCATCATAATATACAAATTAAGTAAAGAGGGTTAGGATAAAGAGAAGGGAAGAGAAGTGACATATCTATCTTCAGGGTCTGCATTAATCACCGACCTCTAAAAATTCAGCCCAAATTGCTTTGAATTTCTTGGGCATTCCTTCTGCAGAATGTCAAGTCATTCTATTTAGCTGCAAGTTCAGGCAGGTATCAATGTTTAATGGGGTTCAGGGATACCAGGTATCACTGAACCAGGTATCAATATTTGATGGGGACTGACTTTTGCATTTTTATGGGATTAATTTTTTAGCAAACAAATCTGCAGTTTAGAACCACATCACCTTGTTACTAGGGAACCTCCAGATATTAGGAATATGTCCAAGAATGAAAGTAAGGAGGAAGAGCTCCAACTTAGCATCCGATATCAAATTGGTCATTTGCAGAGCTGTCCCTTGGGTAGGGCGAATCGGGGTGACCACTCCGGGCCCCACGCTTTGGGAGCCCCTGCGGGCCGGTGCGATTGGCCAGAGTGGTCGGTCCCAGAAGACACGAATCCGTCACTTCTACTCCGGGCCCTGCACCCCGCTAGGGAGGGCCCTGGTCATTTGACCCATCTCATACGAGAAATTCTTGATACAGGGGCACTCCCAAAACATATGAGCTAGTGTAGCATCAAGGGAGATACATTTCAACAGTGGTCAGCATTTATGAGGCCCATTACCTTATAAGGGGACCAGTATATTTGAAAAAACGTCTTTTAGTGAATAAGCTGTAGTCTCAGGTCTATATTTGCTTTTGTAATATTAGACATAATTGTATTCCACTGGGTTGAAGACAGTTGTGTATCCAAATCTCTATTCCAAGCAACACTCAAATTTTCAATCTTTGGCAGTGTTTTTTGAATCAGAAATTGTCAAAGGATATGGCCGGCCAAGTAAATCCAGAAAGTTTCTTCCATAATAAATGTTCTGGAAGTTCTGGAGCTCCAAATGCATTTGTAAGTAAATATTTAATTGGAGATATTTCCCTGCTCCAGAGAAGGGCAACTCAATTGTTGAGGAAGATCTACAAATGGTTTAAATCTATCATTCTCAATCAGCTGCAACACAGTTAATTCCTCTCTCCATTCAATCCCTCCACATCAAGGTTTGCCACCAATTTTAAAGCTAGGATTGCTCCATAGGATCTTCTCTACATGAAAGAATGGACGAAAGCAGAACTTTCTAGACCAGTTTGACCAAGCTTGCCTCACAGCTATTATTGTGGGACCACTGGAGCCATTAAATCTATAATAATCTGATCCCTATAATGCCTGAAAGGGGGAGAAGGTATACCAATTCTCAATCAACCCGAACCCAAGGTAGGGTCTGTGCCTATTTCTCAATCTTCTCTGGTCCAGATGGAGCAGTTGAGTACCTGGCCCCAAAGTCTGAGAATGACTATTGCATGAATAAGAGAGAGTTGATTGAGCTGAAGTTGGTAGGCTGGGGAAAAGCAATTGGAAACCATGGTAAGAATTATATCTGCTGTTTAGAATGAAAATATATGCCCATCATTTGTTAGTAAAGTTCACACAATCTCAGTTTCACTGTTGAATTTATTTATTACATGATTATATAGCAGCAGGGGCGAGCACAACTTCTCCAATCTACATCTGGCCTGGAAGTTGAACCATTTCTTTTGTTTAGGCACTTTAATACCATCAACTATGCCGTTCTCAATCTGAGATTAGATTGCTGCACTGCACTCTACACAGACCCACACCTTAAATCAGTGTGAAAACTGAAGCTGATAAAGAATACTGTGATCTACCCAATTCCTATATACTATAAATTCTCACCACAAGCACATTATACAAGTGCTCCATGATCTTCATCAGTTGCCTATTGTTTTCTGTATGCAGTTTAATTTACAGTTGATTTTGAGCTATAAAGACATAAATTGCATGGGACCTACGTACTTGAGAGATGGCCTCTCTCTCTACGTGACACAGTAACACCTGGATACACAAAGGCATTTCAAGTTGGAGCTGCTTTGTATATGAAAGCAGAACCTGTCAATATAATGTTTTTTGGTAGGGCCCCCTCACCTCTGGAATTCACCCTCACTCCTTGATCCAAAATACCCATGTTGACTTTGGACACACTGGAAAACCCATCTATTATCCTCATGCTTTTGGAAAAGTTGGGCTGATATTTTTGGAAGAAAGATAGAAGAGAGAGTATTAGATCATTTATTATTGGTTGATTGATTATTATAAACTTTATAATTTGTCAAAGATATCTACTGCTACTATCTATGTTTTAGAAAAATGAAGCAAAATAATTAATTTCTCTAGATAAAATTAGCTATTTAGTTTCTTAAAATAATTCCAACATGATGTGTAGTGCCTGTAATTTAATGACACAGGACTCAATCCAGCTTTCCACTTCTGAGAGTTAGAAATACCGCCAATAAATTCAATGTATTTATACCAGTGAAAAATTGGCGAGAGTACAGAATTAGCCTCATCTTGTCTGATTCTATTTCAACCCAGTTAAACAGTATTTTAAAATATGCCCGATCACAGCTGTGACCCTATACACTCCTGTATTTACACCATACACACTTCTGCAATATTTGTACAAATGATGCCTTGTGAGGTATCACATGAAAGCTAATAATATGCTGGTTATTAATATCATTGTGAAATGCACATGTTAACCTTATATATGAAGTTATGAATTCCCTTTGTATAATGTTACTAGAACATGTTTAAGACAAAAAAAAGCCTAGCCTGGTAAAGTGATAAATAGGTCAGTCTTACACAAAGGAATGTGGATTTACCCCAATTTATATATTAGCCATAAACAAAGCTATCGAGCTAAACCAGCGGGGATTCTCCTGAGCCTGTACTCGAGAGACAGAGAATTAACATGGCTCCTGTACCCCAGAGAGACACAGGAGACAGAATTCCTAGGAGGTCTTTCTGAAGTTTAAGACAAAAAAATCCCTTTGGAAATGTAAGGCACACAGAGAGATTCCATCTTTTGCCTACACCTGAGGAAACAAAAGACCCAAGCACTTTTTGCTCTGTGTCTTGGGTCCTGGCCAGAGGGTCTGGTCAGACAAGTTGCCAGAATGACTGGTGATAAAACTACCTTGAGGAAAGTCTGTAGCTTATGTTAGATCTTAACCATCTTTCTTAATCTAGAAAGCATATGTTTATGCTTCAATCCCTTCTAATTGGTATCGCCTAACCTATTTTTTTTTTGTTAATACACTTCTTGTCTTTTTACTATAATCCAACGCAGTGCTATGTTTGAACTGAAAGGATTGTTACTACAGTTAAAGTGATAAACTGTACTTTTGTACAGTCCATATTATTTTCCTGAGTGTTCCAGGAGGGGACTGGACACTTCAGGGCAGATGGTATGGGGGAAATTCAGGACTAGGGGATGTACTGGGGTCACCCTGCAAGAAGTAACCCAAGCTGGTGGAGACCAGGGTGGGGCCGCTGTGTTGTAGGCAGGCTAGTGGGGGGTCACAGCACTTGAACTAGGGCTGCAGCACACAGACACTCAGGGAACTACATGCTCGTCTGCTGGCTGTTGGTGCCCAGGCAGTGAGACATAAGTGCAGAGCATTTAAGGCACCCAACATTACAGGGCAGGCTATCACACAGCCTCTCACTCATCTGGGTTGAACCCTGAAATGTTACAATAGCACAAAATAATGTCCTCAGATTAATGACCGCATATCAAAGCATAGCGTGTTACAGAAGGTTTTTGATATCTCTGTTGAGACATTTTGAAATTAACAGGTGCAAATTAGAGATTAACTGTTTCTTAATGAAGAATGTAATAAAATACATTCATAAATCCTGACATTGCTTTGAGGGTTAAAAAAGCCTTTTCTACCTTAAAAAACATCTGTGATCCTTCTTTACTCATAATATTGTGCTAAGTAAATTTAGAATGTCAATATTTAAAAAGCAGGATACTGAAAAAAATAACACAAAAAGTTGTTTTGAACGCATTGAAATTAGAATGTATACACCCATGATAAATTCCAACAATTGCAAAAGTATAGAAGATAGATGTGTACAATTCCTAGAATGTATTAATTAGTATTATTGAACATAATATTGTATTAAATAGATACATAACCTTAAAATCATCATTTAAAGTGAAGCTCTATTCTGAAAAGCAAGTCTGTGATAATGGCATCATAGAGTTCCATGTAATTTTCTCAATAATTACAGATCAAATGCACTCAGTTTATAGTTCAACATTTTTTCCTAACTGCCAACTGTGCCCACCCAACCAGGACTCAAAGTCAACCAGTTTCCTTCTTTCTTGCACCTTCATAAGAAGTTTTAAAGGTTCCACAGGCCATACTGACCTTTAATTACATTTGAGGCACCCCACTGTCTTCTGATTAAGCCCTCAGCAACATCCATCCAACACCATTGCCATCCATGAATATGCACAAGTGTAACTTATTATCTGTGCTGGAAGCTTATTCATATTATTGTTTATGGAGGATAGCACCAGACATTAATTTAACCATAATTAAGGCTACATTTTAGTCACAGGTATTTTTAGTAAAAGTCATGGACAGTGAACAACATTTCATGGCCCATGACCTGTCCATGACTTGTACTATATACCTCTGACTAAATCTTGGGAGCAGGGCAGCCTGGGGCCCCTGCTGGTGCTGGGGGGTGGGTGGGCGGGGCTGGCAGACTCCCTACCTGGCTCCTCATGACTCCCTGGAAGTAGGGACATGTCCCTCCCTCAGTTCCTAGCTCCATGCGCTGCCCCCGCCCCAAGCACAAGCTCCACAGCTGCCATTGGCTGGGAACCATGGCCAATGGGAGCTGCAGGGGTTGTGCCTGTGTGCAGAGGCAGTGCACGGAGCTAGGAGTGAGGAAGGTAGGGACATGTCACCACTTCCGGGGTGCCCCTCCAAGGTAAGCACTGCCCAGGGCCCTCATCCACTCCTGCCCGAGCTGCTCAGGCGGCCCCCAAGCGAACCGCAATGGCCACTGCAGAAATCACAGAGGTTCTGGAAAGTCACGGAATCTTGTGACTTCCATGACCTCCATGTCAAACTCGCAGCCTTAATCATAATTCCTTTATTAAATTCAAAGGCCAAATTGTATTTATCCAGTTGCATCAAATGTGCCTTCAGTGCTTAAGCAATCATCACACCCATAACAACATACAGTTATAAGCAAAGATCAGGTACTTACAGCATGATTAGGCCATGGGTGCGCAAACCCATGTTGGACTCGTTGGCTCCAACCTAATAATGAATCTTTTAAGATTTATTCTTTAACAAACAATTTATGCCATTGCCAACTGCTAACTTTAGCAAAGATCCAGTTTTGGGAAGTTTGGGGTTGACCCCTTTCCCTTCCTTGAATAGACAAGACATTTATGACTTGGGTCCCCTACTTTAAGATAACACTGATATGTTAAAGGTAACTGTTTAAACTACTAGGAACAATTCCTGATAATTAGAGGCTTCTCTTTTTCTTATCAGACACATTTTCAGCTCAACATTTTTCCCAAAACTTGTCTTGTCACATTCCTTTTAACTTTTGAATCTATTATTTTCAAGGCCTTGTTACATGTTCCCCTATATTTTCAATGTCTTTCCATGGCTGCTAAAACCCAATTATTTCACTTCAACTATGAAATATATATTTTCATTCATTCTTACATCCTAGTACATATTTTTGGTTGTGGCTTTTATATAAGTCTATATGTTATTTTTTCCATATTAAATACCTGGGAAGAAAATAAAATATAAATACTTTTGTATATGCATGCATACACATACAATGTAATTGCAACTGCTGCTTAGCAGTAATTTCCATTCAAACTCTTTGAAGGGTATTGTGACAGGTAGACTAGGCCCAGAAGCCCTCTGCTGAAGGTCTCAGGGTCCTGCCACACCCCATCCCAGAAAGGAGCAGAAGAGAGATCCTCCAAGCGGCTTAGAGTGGCTGCAGGGGAAGCAGCCAATCGGGGCCAGGAGGCCCATATAAAAAGGAGCAGTAGAGATGGAGTCAGTCGGTTGCTGTCTGGAGCTGGGAGAGGATTGTGTTTCTGGCTGACTGAAAGAGCAGCAAGACCATGGACAGCTCAGTGTGGGCAGGGACCAGGGGAGCTAAGAAGGTGCTCCTGGCTGGCTGCTGGGACTGAGTAAGGACTGAGCCCAGGGAAGGCTGCAGGTAGACAGTGTCTCCAGGGAGGAAGTCCTGGGGGTACACCACATATCAGGGCTGGGAGAAGGTAAAGACTGTCTACCCCAGAAGGGATTTGTTCTGTTCCATGTACAGACAGTGTGTGAGACTCGGATGGAGGGCTGAGTCACTGAAGACCCACCGAAGAAACCATCAACCATGAGAGGTGGGTGTTGACCCCATTACGGATATACAGAATATTTAAGAATCAGGAAAGTGTAATAATTATAAAATAGTTAAAGCCATTATATACAAGACTACATGTTATATATGGAGCAAAATTATTCATTGAGTGTATACTAGATCTGAAGTGCTGGTCCTAGCTTGGGGCTGTTTAAATAACCACCTCTTCTATATACAACTGAATGCTGGACTGTCCTGGTTTGTGTAGAATGAGTACTGATCCAGTCTAGTCCACAAAGATAAGTTTGTCTCGATAAGTTCATCATGTTGCATACATTATGTTGTGCTGTCCTTACAGGGTTTGTCTGTGACCTTTTCCTATCATAAATTGCACCATTTTAACAAAAAGTATATTTTAAAAACAGATTTAGTTAAATTGGTACAAATCCCTGTGTGCAAAATTAACTAACATGCTTTAGTTAATGCTTTTTTAAGCACCACATAATTATCTTTGTCTACACTAGGTGCTATGTTTAAATATGTTATCTTGTGTGGTTAACCCTAAAAAGAACTACTGTGTTCTGCATGTATGACATATTTATTTGGCATATGCAATCTGGTCAAGCCATTCCAGTGTTCTTATCAACAACGTTCAAAGCACATTATATGTATGACATATAAAGATAAAGAAGAAACACTAAAAGCACATCTTCAGTATAATACTATATCTTGGTCTTTCTTGAAGGGGAAAATGTCCAGTATCTGACACTGATTTAAGAAGATAACGTTCAGATGAGAATATGTGGCCTGATACTATTCCCACTTATTTAACTGGGAACATGAATGAGCCCCGAGACAGCAGTATATCTTGCAAATATCTAAAGAAAGTTAAATAAATAAATAAATAAATAACAAAAAAAACTTTGATAAAAAGGAAAAAATAACTTTAAATACTATCTTCAGCTACAAAACACTCATATGCAGCATCCCACAAGGCTCAATTATCTCCCCCATGTTATTCAACATCTTTATCAAATTGTTGGGAGAGCTGATGAGACAAGATGGACTGAAGTGCCAACAGTATATAGATTATATCCAGCTTTACATCTCCTTTATACAAAAATAAAGTGCACCATCTCCCAGATTTCTTACTGCAAGATTCAGGTGATCCTGTTAGGAAGACAGAAGATCCTTGAAGAACCTGCTTCCCATATAACATCCCAAACTACAGAAGGCATCTCTTCTCAGAATATGAATGCAGTCTTTAGCATCTTTAAGGGGTCCTTTTAAACTCTTCAATGCTACTGGATGCTCAAATAACCATGGTGCCAAAAATCATCCACTTCCATCTGCTATTCGCAAGAAGTCAGTGCTCTAATCCCATGAAACTCTGAACTGGACACAGTGATTCGTGCATTCATGACCTCCAGAGTTACTACAAATTCTCTGCCCTGATACTAAAATCTCTCCATGGGATTGGCCCCAGCAACCTGAGAGATCCTCTCTCCCCCTACGATCATCATCTCCCACTACAGCTATATTCCATCAGAACAATTCACTGTCAACCAATAGGGGGAGACTTATGAGTGCAGAATACCAAATTTTCACAGGTGCTAGAGAGTATGGAATACATTCCTTAAAAAAAAACAAAAAAAAACAAAAAAAAAAACCCACCACCTCAGGTATCACTTCCAGAACCAATTGCAAAATTATTTTCTTGTATGGTGCCTTTATTCAATAATGTCTTCACACATGTAGCAACACACCCATTTACTCACAAACAAAAATCATAGAAACTAGTCAAGTTATTTCTCCTATAGGTTGGGAAGGTAGAAAGAAAGATTATTATTGCAATTCCTACTTTTAAATATTTGGGAAGTGGTCCAATACTATAGTGATGGGGACACACAAAACAAATAACATAGCTTTTGCTTTTTCCTATTAAAACATTTCAGGGAGAATAGACTTTTCAGTATTTCTCTTTGTTTCTTAGTTGCTTTCTACAGCACTCAGCAAGCAGATGACCAGGGATTTGTACTCCTTGTACATTGGCACATACCTTTTCTTTCCAGTCACACACCATCTGAGGAAGTAATAAAGTCACATCTTATCCTTAGCTCATGCTAATAAACTTTTTTTTTTAAAGGGGGAGTTTATCTCTTGAAAACTGGGCACATATAGCTAGTGTTGTGGGTACCAGACTTTTGTGACTGAGTTTCTCTGCTCCCACCGCCTCCTCAGATTCTACCTGTATTATAGAAGCATTTTTAGAAGGGATGTTACTTCATTATATAAATTGCACTTTTCTACAAAGAAAGATTTTGCTGGGAGATGAGGTTTGGAAAGTAAGAATGTGGCACTGGCAGTGTTCTTTACTAGCAAACTAAAGAAAAATGGCCCAATTTATCCTTGATATTTAACTAGGGACCATATAATATGACCACCCCTCCCATCCCCCACCAGCACCAGAGGGACAACAGCGGAATCCCCTGCTCTTCAGCCCCAGGAAGCCGACAGTGGAAAATCACAGAAAAGTAATAATGTACTTCATTACCACAAATACCACAACAATACCACAACTCAGCTGCAATTTTTTGACGATCATCCTGCAATTCCAGCAGGGACTTAACTATAATACAATTAGAGGTATCCTCAGATTTTTTTATATTTTCAAGTACTGTTTTTGATTACACTTTAGGTCATATCTTGATACAGATTTATGTGCAGAACTCCCAGTAAAGTCAGTTGACATTTTGTGCAAAAATCAACAATAGGATATGGTTTTCAGAAATATAACATGCAAATAGTAGAAATAATATAGAAGAATGTTACCTTTAAATTTCCACAATGGGAATGGAAGTTGTGCCTGGATCAGTGCCACTGGATACTACTCTATACACTTTAGTAATAATAATAAAAAAATGGGCTCTACACTGGTACTATCCTTCCCATATTTAAATATGAAAATGTCTTAAAAGAAAATATGCAGTGTTGTTGTAGCCATGGTGGTCCCAGGATATTAGAGAGAAAAAGTGGGTGAGGTAATATCTTTTATTGGACCAACTTCTGTTGGTGAGAGACAAGCTTTTGAGCTTACACACATGAAGAGACCAGAAGAAGAGCTCTGTGTAAGCTCAAAAGCTTCTCTCTCACTGACAAAAGTTGGTCCAATAAAAAAAGACTCTCACCCACCTGGTTTCTCAAAGAAAATATGTAATACTATGAAGTCTGGTACATTTCAGGTGGCAAAGCAATGTGTTCTCCTCTATTGCACAAAAATATTTGTATGCAGTGCTACGCTAGCCACTTCCCACTCATCTTTCAAATTGTGTATTAAACATTTTTACTTTTTCAAAACTAAAAACAAGACTTTATTGGCTATTTTGTTTTGCTAAATTCTGTGTTCTTGATTGAGTTGAGAAATGTCAGCACACCCGAAATCCTCTAGCATAGAAGTATAACTCCTATCAGTCAAACCATGTTTAATCTCTTGCATAAAAATCGCATATTCAGTCTTCATCTAGAGCAGGATAAATTTCAGCCTTGCTAATTTGGAACAATAAGTATCTCGAACTGTTTACTATATAAATGTTTTCATAACTCCTTTGTTTCCCCTCCCCTCTGCAATAAACAGAATGTTTTTATTTTGTGGCTCAGTCCTTAGAATGTACCTTTTTTAAACAGAAAAGCTTGCTTAATGCATTAATAGAAATGTAGAACCCTGAGTTACTGATTCTCATACATGCTGCAGTTTGCTTGTCAAAGGGGTATGTAACATGTACCAATTTAAAATTCTCTTTTATCTAAAAAGCAGAAATACCTTCTGGAATTCCACATTAAATATTGTCCAAGTGCAAAAGCAAGGAAACATACAGTTAATCAATTCCCTTTTCTCCACAAATATCACTAAATGAAAAAGTGTTAATGCAATAGTAATACTATATAGTTTGGACCACAAAAGAGGAGCAGCTGCACTGGCTTCTGACATTGAAAGCCAGCCCCGCACTGTGGAGTTAAAAGCCTTTCCACCCTATTCCCTGCACAGTATAGAAGGCTGCTGGAGCAGCCATCAAAAAATGCAGAAGGAGGTCTGATGTCTGTAGACACCTTCAGTAACTGAACCAGAGGCACCAGCTCACAGGCATTTTTCCCACACTTAGCCTGAATCTATGACAGGGAAAGGTGAATGAGTATACATTGGCCCTGATTCTTTGGTCCAGCCAAGGAGTGTTTTAGTACAGAACCCAAGTGGGGAAAAAAGGTGGTTGTACACCACCTCTGCCTTCTTCCTAATGCTGGAGCACAGCTCAGCTACCGGCACAAATCAGGGCCTGTCTAACTTATGCCAGCTTATAACAGTGGGGTTGTTACATCAGCTATAGGTTGCTGGAGTGAAGCTCACTTTAGCCACATTCCATCTGAACTCCTACTTGGGGGTTAGGATCTGGCCCATTGGATCAACATGGAAGGCAAAAGAGGAGGGAGATGGCATTGAGGGGAAAATGTTTAAAAAAAAGAAAACAACAACTAGACATGTACCTTTGACATTTTGCTTAGATCATCTCTATTACTAGGTTTATGTCTTGTCTGTTTAAATTGTAAATTCTTCAAGGCACCATGGCTCCCTGTGTGCAGCAAGTAGCACAAGCAGACTGTGATCCTGAGTGGAGCCTTTGGTCACTACTGCAATACAAATATAAAATAATACAAAAATTAAATTCACTAATTTGCACAAAGTATACATTTTGCAGTACACAATTTAAGAATAATACATCATGCTGAAACAAATAGGAACAGTTGTTCTGCATAAGTAAACAGCAGCTGAGTTATGACTGCTTTTGCATTTCTTGACTTTGCAATTTTAAACTTGAGTTATGAGGACTGAAAAGTCTGCCTTACAGTGACAAACTCAATTTATTTAACTTATCAAATAAAAGATTAAGAGATCACTTGATTACAATCCATGTACCTAGTCTGGGAGAAGATTCCTTTTAAATAGAGGGTTCTTCAATCTACCAGACAAAGGCATAAACAAGAGCCAATGGCTGGAAGTCAAATGAGACAAATTCAAATTAGAAATGAGGTGCAGATTTTTAACAGTGAGAAGAATTTAATGAAGGGATGTGGTGCAAACAGTAATTGTTCATTCTCTATCACTGCATTCAATCTTAATATCAGAACTGGATGTCTTTCCAGAAGATATCTGGACTCGTAGAAACAATCCTCAAACCATGCAAAGGGCCAGCTTCCTCCAGGACAAAACTGACCTCCTCCACAAACTCTGCAACATTAACAATCTTCCTCAGAACACCATCCTTGTCACCTTGGATGTCATTTTCATATACACCAACATCCCTCACAATGGTGGCATAGCTGCCTGCCTCAGTATTTACAAGACAATGGACAACCCTCAGATATCCACTTCAAACTCATCCACTGCATCCTTACCCATAATAATTTTACATTCAGCAACAAACACTTTGTCCAAACCATGGGAACTGCCATGAGTACGGGGATGGCTCCCCAGTATGCCAACCTCTTCATGGGCCATCTTGAAGAAGAATTTCTAGACAAGCACACCACAAAACCAAGGATATACCTGGGCTACATCAATGCTATTTTCATCTTCTAGACAGGTGACTTAAATTCCCTCACAGATTTTCACCACAATTTCAACCACCACCTGTCCATTAAATTCTCTCTCGAACACTCCCATGCTAGCATCAACTTCCTGGATACCACAACCAGCTTCAGCAATGGAACCCAACAGACAACAATATACAAGAAACTCGCAGATCACCACACCTACCTTCATAGATCCAGTAACCTCCCCAAATACATCACAAAATTTATCATCTACAGACAGGCACTCAGATATCACAGGATTTGCTCAGAGGAAAAAGTCCAGGATACATGCTCAAAATACCTTCACCAAACAAGGACACTCCACCAGAGAAGTAGATTGCATCATGGAATGGGCCACACAAATACCCCAAGTGAACTTGCTTCAATACAGAAATAACAACCCCTCCAACCACACACTCCTAGTTGTCACCTATCACCCAACACTGGAACCCATACTGGGTACCATTAAAGAACTTCAACCCATACTTGATGGGAACCTCATCCATAAAGAAGTCTTTCCTGAACCCCCTCTTCTGGCCTTCAAACAATCCCCCAACCTCTCCAAGCTCATCGTCAGAAGCATGCTCCTACATACCAGGACAAACAACTCAAAGCAGCACCAGACCCTGCTAGAAGAACAGATGCAAAACCTGCAGACATATCTCGATTGCTACAATGATCAACACACCTTTCAAGATCTATGGGTCCTACATATGTCTATCGCAACACATGGTGTACCTCATCCAGTGCACTAAATGCCCCAATAATAAGTATGTGGGTGAAACCAATCACTATGCACTTGAATGAACTCAGATAGGAAAATGAGAAAAGACAAAAACACACAGATTACTTTATAGTTGATCTATCAGTCTTCATATTCAATGGAAACCTGCACAACACTTTTAAAAGATGAACTGGAAGCTTAAACTCCTAACTTTGCCAGACACTAAAAAAATCATGGACTGAATAGAGACACTGGATTTATGGTTTATTATAACAATCTATAACCCACTAACAACCCCCTCTTTCTTTCCCCCCATGACTGGAAGGGTGTTAATGGGCCACTTCACCTTGAATGGTCCCTTGAAATATGTGTTAACTACTTGCACTAAGCAATCTGTTCCACCTCATATTTAGCTGTGATTCTCTGAATAAGTTTCCCAGGCCTAAAGGAGAACTTTGTGTAAGCTCAAAAGCTTGTCTCTCTCACTAACAGAAGTTGGTCCAATAAAAGATATTACCTCTCCCACCTTGTCTCTCTAATGTCCCAGGACTGACATGGCTACAAGAACACTGCATTTCCAAAAGATAACTTCTGGTTGAACAAAAGTATATTGGGTATGATGCAGAAATTACCAGATGAATTTCTATGGCCTGTGTCATGCAGGAGGTCAGAAAGTGATTGTAATAGTCCCTTAAAATCTATGAGTTTTACTACCTGTGTCGAACTGATTAGACAGCTCGTTTACACTTTGATTTTACAGCCTACATTTAGAAATCTTTCTAAAATAATTTCCAAAGTTATCATTGGATCATCACTGTCTAAAACAGCCTCTCTGAGATGCCAGGGGGAATTTTATTTCCCCAATAGAAGTTCCTTTGATATGTTATTTGCCTCAACAAAGTATTAGAATTGTTTGAGAGTATCAACAAGTATGTGGATAAGGATGCAGTTGATACAGTATACTTGGATTCCCAGAAAGCCTTTGACAAGGTTCCTAAACAAAAGCTCTTAAGGATACTAAGTAGTCATAGGATCCTCTCGTGGATCAGTCATTGGTTAAAAGATAGGAAACAAAAGATAGGAATAAATGGTCAGTTTTCATGAAGAGAGGTAAACAGCAGCATCAATATTGGGATCTGTGTTGTTCAACATATTCATTAATTATTTGGATAAGGGAGTATGTGACACTGCACCCCATATTCGTCATAGTAATATTATTATAATATGGTTATGGCATAATTATGATGCATTTTGTACAAGATACGTCATGTGAGGTGTCATTGGAAAAGTTATGATTTGCTGAATATGATTTCCCAGTTTGTATGCATGTATCATTTTTGTATCTGAAGTTATGAATATAGACTATGTATCTGTATTTCAAATGTAGTTTCACCTGGGTAACCCCCACTACACAAGCTGCTTTCAGTCTAAATAGCTGGTTGTAAAGGGCCTGTTCGGGGTAATAGGCCATTAGAAAGGAACAATAGGTCTTCCAAGAAGCTTATCTCCCACCTGGTGAGCATTCCTGGAAACACTACAGGCAGCCTGTGAGTGATGGCTGCTATGACTCTGCAAGGACATGTGGCCACATGATGCTGGACTCCATCTTGGGATGTCAGTATTTTTCAGAGGTGAAAGTAAGCTGGTCCGGTCCGGTACGGTGTACCAGCAAGAGCCAATACGCCATGCCGCACCGCACTGGCTTCCGCGGAGGGGATTTAAAGGACTCTGGGCTCCCCATTGCAGCAGGAAGCCCAGAGCCCTTTGAATCCCGCCCGCAGCTCCGGCGGCCGGGCTGGGGCCGGGATTTAAAGGGCTCAGGGCTCCCTGCAGCGGCAGGAGCTCCGGGCCCTTTAAATACCGGCCCCAGCCCAGCAAGGCTTGGGGTTCCTCGCAGCCGCGGGAGCTCCGGGCCCTTTAAATCCCGCCAGCCGGAGCTGTGGTGGGGATTTAAAGGGCCCGGAGCTCCGCGGCGGCTGGAGCCCCGGGCCCTTTAATTTGCCCCTGAGCCCCGGGGGCTCCCAGCCAGCTCTGCAGCTGGGAGTCCCAGGTTGATTTAAAGGCCTTGGGGCTCCCAGCCACAGCTGGTGCCCCAGGGCCTTTAAATCTTGAGAGGCCCCGCCTCTTCCAGTTGAGGCCATGCCTCTTCTGGATGAGGCCACGCCCCCATCAGGACTCCGGTAGTACTCGTAAGTCCTGTAAGTTACTTTCACCCCTGGTATTTTTCCACAGACTGGTCTGGGAACCAAGCTTTGGAACAAAAGGTTCCTGCCATATGCAAAAGCTATATAAGGCAGGGAGTGACATGATCTGCGGTTCTTCACTCCCCACCCAAGAAGACTCCTGGAAACACCTAAGGAACAAAGACTGAACTGGGGGAAGTGCTGGACCCAGGCTAAATGGATTTCTAGCCTGTGTACAAAACACCTAGGGATTCCAAGATGTAAAGCAAGTGCAGCCTGCTTCTTAAGAATCTGCAGCCTGCTTATATCATCTCTTAGGGTGAAAATCTGCTAATTCATATCCAATCTATTTAGTATATTAAACTTAGCTTGTGTTTTTTGTTTATTTGCTAGGTAATCTGCTTTGGTCTGTTTGCTATCCCTTATAGATCACTTAAAATCTGCCTTCTGTAGTTAATAAACTTGTCTTTGTTTTAATCTAAACCAATGAGCTTTGACTGGAGTGCTTGGGGAAAATCTCTGCTTGATTACCACAAGTGTGTATTGTTCTCCTCACACAGAGGGAGAGGTGGACCGGGTATTAAGCCCATATACTGGCCAGATTTGACCAGGGCATGACGGTACTGCTCTGGGGTCCCAGGCTGGGAAGTCGGTGATTAGAGAGCCTGCATGTAACTATGGCTGGGTGTGTCCCTACCTACATGAATGCTGGTGAAAGTGCAGGCTGGTGGGCTTTGCAGCTTTTCACAGCAGTACAGTGTGAGAGGGAGCCCAGGCTGGTGGGTCAGAGGGCTCAGTGGTACCCCAGTTTTAGGTGGCACCCTGGGGGGAACCTGTCACAGAGTTAATGGCAAAGTGGAATTTTTTGCAGATGATAACAATCTTGAGTAATTTTGTAAGTCCAGAGCTGACTGAGAAGAGTTACATACAAAATGCCTCGGAAGGAGTACTGAGGAAAGGGATCTGGGGATCATAGTGGATCACAAGCTAAATATGAGTCAACAGTGTAACACTGTTGCAAAAAAAGCAAGCACCATTCTGGGATGTATTAGCAGGAGTATTGTAAGCAAGATACGAGAAGTAATTCTTCCGCTCTACTCTGCGCTGATTAGGCCTAAACTGGAGTATTGTGTCCAATTCTGGGTGCCACATTTCAGGAACGATATGGACAAACTGGAAAAAGTCCAGAGAAGAGCAACAAAAATGATTAAAGGTCTAGAAAACATGACCTATGAGGGAAGATTGAAAAAATTGGGATAGTAGTCTGGAGAAGAGAAGACTGAGAGGTAGGGTGACCGGATCGCAAGAGTGAAATATCAGGACACATTGGGCGAGCGGGGGGGGGGGGGAGGGAGAGGACGACAACGACAGACACAGGTGCACAGAGCCATGAGGGGGGCCCTAGGAAGCTGTGAGAGGGGTTGTACGGTCCCTGCTGCAGCCCGCACCACAAGCCACAGGGCAAGGACACCTATTGAATTCAATGAGAATTTTGCATGTGAATTGATGTACCTAGTTCTGAGATTATAAAGCCAGAAGGCATCCGGTGATCACCGGGTCTCACCGCCTGTATAGCACAGACATAGAACTCTCCCAAAATAATTCCTAGAGGATAGCTTTTAGAAAAAGCTTTTAGAAAAACACCATGACCCTTAGTATATTGTTAATCGTAAATTACTCTCACCCTTGAAAAGGTATGCCTTATATCCAGTCTGAATTTGTCTAGCTGCAACTTTCAACCATTGGCTCATGCTCTACCTTTCTCTGCTAGACTGAAGTGCCCATTATTAACGATTTGTTCCCCATGTAGATACTTACAGTCTATAACCATGTCACTTCTTAACCTTCTTTTTGTTAAGCTAAATAGATTGAGGTCCTTGAGTCGATCACTATAAGGCATGTTTTATAATCCTTTAATCAGTCTTGTGACTCTTCTCTGAACACTCTCCAATTTATCAATATCCTTCTTAAATTGTGCACACCAGAACTGGACACAGTATTCCAGCAGTGGTTGCACCAGTGCCAAATACAGAGATAAAATAACCTCTCTACTCCTGCTTGAGATTCCCCTATTTAGGCATCTGGTCACCCTATTTCTGTATGCATTTCCCCAGGTTTTTTTTGTAAAAAATCAAAACTGAACTGCCGCAGAAATTCTGTCATATGGAATCATCGTGAAACTCGCATGGCTCCAACCCTGCCGATGAATCTTTAGATCCACTGCACAGACTTCTGCCACTTGAGCTAATGGAGTAAGTGATGGCAGAGGCAGTAGGTTGTCATCCTATATGTGATCAGCTCTATGGGGGATGAGACACTTTTTTTTTGCCACTGGGTTTCACAGATATCTGCTGACAGAAGAGGAACTGCGAAACTCAGGAATCCTGGGTCTATTCCAGGCTCCTGAACGGAGTGGTCTCTAGTAGTCAAAGACCCTTCTTCCCCGTCCCCTCCAGTCTATGTCTATCCTATTGCTGTCTAACCCGCCCCAGCTCCTCATCTGATTTCAACTGCTCCCCACTATCGCTCTGGATTCCTTGTCCCAGTTTCCTGGTCCTGTCTCACTCTCCTCTCTCCCCGCCCCCAACCCTCAGATGGGATGTTCATTCCAGACTGGCAAAATTATAAGGCTTCCCAACATTTCAACACTTCCCATTCTAAATTTTTGGTTGCTTAACTATAGGCTAGCTCTGCCTACAACAAAGCATATTCAGAACCTCTGATTAAAGGGATTATAAGTGTAGCAACCTCCATCATAGCTAGTCACCAAAGATTGAACCCGAGCCATCCAGACTTAAAAGCATGAGTTTCTACTACTTGAGTTCAAGATATAACTCCCTTAGCTGGTAGCTATACCGTTATCCTCTAAAAATCCACCAGAGGAGGGCACAAATCACATGTTGGACAGTGAATTACAAAAGTGCCAAATATTATTATTAGACCTGCAATACTTTTCACAATGAACATCAGCAGGGGATAAACTGGGAGTTTAAGAATATTTGAAAAACAATTTTAGAATAACATTCAGTGCTGTGGTTTAAAAGAAAAAAAACTGTTAAAACTCATAACTTAGCAGCATTCAGTGTTTGAAAAAAAACAACAACTTCTAGGAGCTATGGGATACAAGTTAAGAATGTTGAAACAGGAAGATGTTATGCTTAGTTACCACTTGGGCAAGGCGGCGTGCTATGTAATACTTGCAAGATTTCACTGTAATGTTTTACAATATATAGCAGCGCAATGCTGATTCCATTGATATTGTTGAGCAACTTATGCTGATTTTATTTCAGCCCACATCTTAATAGTTTTGAATACTGTAGATCACAATTTTCAGCTCAGTTGGTCTGAAAATGCAGAGCTTTAAAATTGCTATGCTCTAAACTGTATATTAACTACAGTTTTATAAACCTGCATGTCAGAGAACTGTGTGCCACTACTACTAGACAGTGGCACAAGGCAATTCAGTGTGAATCACAGAAATGTAGGACTGGAAGGGACATCAACAGGTCATCTAGTCAAACCCCTGCACTGAGGCAGGACTGAGTAATAACAACTAGACCATCCTTGACAGGTGTTTGTCTAACCTCTTAAAAAACTCCAATGACTGCTATTCCATAACCTCTCTAGGTAATTTGTCCAGTGCTTAACTACCTTTACAGTTAGGAAGTTTTTCCTAATGTCTAACCTAAATCTCCCTTGCTACAATTTAAGCCCATTGCTTCTTTTTCCTGCATGTCCTGAGTGGGACGGGGGTGGGTCCAGGCAGTGGGATTGGGGGGAGGGAGATCAAGGGAGTCGGTGGGTGGGTGGGTGGGGATGGACCGGAGGAAGCAGGGTGGAGGAACTGAGGGGGACAGGACTGGGACTGGAGGAGTCGGGGGGGGCTGAGGGGGATAGGACAGGACTGGGATGGGGGGAGTAGGGTAGGGGCTGAGGGGAGCATGAATGGGACAGGGTAGAGAGAGCTGTGTAGAGTGGGGCGGGGGAGACAATGGGGCTGGGCTGGGGAGGGTTGGGGAGAGGGACAGGGTCTGGAGGGGATAAGAGAGTGGAGCAGGACTGGAATGGGGAGAAGCTGACGGGGTGGGACAGCAGGGGGAGCGATGGGGGTGGGATGATGGGGAGGCTGAAGAAGAGATTTGGGGTAGGGCAAGGCTGAGGGCAGTGGGTTGGAGGGAGCAGGGGGACTGTGGGGGAGGCTGTTGGAACGGGGGCAGGGACTGAGGGCAGTGGGTTCGGGGTGGGAGGTACAGGGGGGACTGCGGGGGAGGCTGAGGGAACAGGGTCAGGGTGGGGGCTGAGGGCAGTGGGTCGGGTCTACACTGGCACCTCTCAGCATTGCTGTGCCGGGCGGCAGACCTGCACCAGCGCTACCCTGGCGATGGAAGAGTCCTCAGTGGAAATGCAGACTTCATGACACAGACCCTCCTCGTCACGTCAAACCTGGCATTGCTCTGGTCAGTCGCTAGGCTCTTGTCACTTTCAAACCCATGCAGGGTATCTAGCTCTTTTTCAGTTCTCAGGTTAAGAAAAGCCTCTGCATTTTCTGAGGGCTTCAGCATTCACTTTCCAACCTGACAAACTGTCTGCCTGACACATTGCTTCCAGGGCATTCATCTTTATTCATTATCGGCAGGTCCATCAGATTAATGAGCAACACAGGGGGAAGCAACACAATGGTGTCATGGATTTTTAATTTTTCAAAGCACTTTGGCCTCAACAGGGATAACAGCAAAACTGGACAGAGCAGATGGGTGTCAGGATGGGTTTGGGTATTTATTTATTTTTTTTTTTTAAGTGAAAATGTTTGGGTCTGAGCAAAGGCTTCAAACTTCCCTTTGGAAACCTCTGCTGATCTTTTGCCCCAGGGGCTAACGACAGCCTGGAATCCGGGACAGATTTCCACATCTATGCAGGGTGAGATGATCGGGGGGGAAGAGGGGACTGTGGGGGAGGCAGAGGGAACAGGGTCAGGGGGGCTGAGGGCAGAGGATTGAGGGTGGGGGGCACAGGGGGGACAATGCGGGGGAGGCTAAGGGAACAGGGTCAGGGTGGGGGCTGAGGGCAGTGGGTCTGAGGGGAACCCCCCCAGAGGGACCTGCCAGGGGGCCAGGTGAGCCCAGCAGTGCTTACCTGGAGCAGCTCCCAGGAAGCATCCAGCAGGCAGGTTCCTCCCAGTCCCTCTGGCTCCTTCCTAGGGGCGGGGTGGGGCAGGTCGAGGGGAGGGGTGGGGAGGGTGGCGGGGGGGCTCTCTGCCCGGCGCCCGCTGCCGGAGTCTACAAGCCCCGACCCGCTGCAGCACGCAGCGAGACCTCCTCGCTGCCTCTCTGTGTGCCCAGGTCAGGGACAGGGCTGCGCTCTGCAGGCTCCTGCCGGCCGGGCAGCGGGCCCCTAGGCTGGCGCCGCCGCGCCGGGAGCTCAGCTGCACGCTGCCCCAGGGCCCAGGGAGGAAAGGTGAGTGGCCTTATTGGAAAAACCTGGGAGGTGGGCGGCACCGGCTTGCCGCAGTCCCCCTCATATAGGGTGACCAGACGTCCCGATCAATGTAAAGTCGGGACGCGGGACAAGTCCCCTAAAATCGGGACTGTCCCGATAATATCGGGACGTCTGAGACGGGACATGGTAACAGTTTTCAAGTACTTAAAAGGCTGTTACAAGGGGTGGGGGGGGAAATAGTTCTTCTTAACCTCTGAGTATAGGACAAGAAGCAATGGGCTTAAATTGCAGCAAGGGTGGTTTAGGTTGGACATTAGGAAAAACTTCCTAACTGTCAGAGTGGTTAAGCACTGGAATAAATTGCCTAGAGAGGTTGTGGAATCTCCATCACTGGGGATTTTTAAGAGCAGGTTGGACAAACACCTGTCAGGGATGGTCTGGATAATACTTACTCCTGCCTTGAGTGCAGGGGACTGGACTAGATGAGCTCTCGAGGTCCCTTCCAGTTCTATGATTCTATGAAAGGGATCTCAAAAAACTGGGTGACTGGGCAACAAAATGGCAGATGAAATTCAACACTGACAAGTGCAAAGTAATGCACCTTGGAAAAATACTCCCAACTACATTTATAATGATGGATTATAAATCAGCTCTTACTACTCAAGAAAGAGACTTTGGAGTCATCACAGATAGTTCTTTGAGAACTTCAGCTCAATGCGCAGCAGCCATCAAAAAAGGCTAACAAGGAAAGGAGTAGAAAATACGACAGAAAACATGATACCACTATATGAATCCATTGTGCACCTACACCATGAAGTATTTTTTCATATAATGCACAAAAAACCTGTGGAACTCATTGCAATGGGATGTTGTGATGGCCAGAAGTATAACTGGGTTTAAAAAAGAACTAGATAAATTCATGGAAGAGAGGTCCATCAATGGCTATTAGCCAAGAAGTTCATGGCTGTAATCCTATGCTCAGGGTGACCCTGAAGCACTGACTGCCAGAAACCAGGAGCAGAAGACAGGTGGCTCTCTTCAAAATTGCCCTGTTCTGTTCACTCCCCCCAAACCTCTGGCAATAGCCACTGTCAAAGACAGGATAATGGGCTAGACAGACGATTGGCCCCATGCAGTATGGCAATTCTTACACCCTTATGTCTGTAAAGTTTATTTTGGCTTAGACTTGTTTTCAAGTTTATCTTTGTGAATGTGTTTGATTTTCATTCAGCAGTTTTTCCAGTTCTGCCATTGCCTAGCGGGAAGACAGGATTTCACCGGTAAAGAAGTGAACCCCCATCTTTTCTCTGCAAACCCAGCAAGTATCTCTGAAGCCAGGCACTTCTCCCGGCCGCCCTCTCGCCCTGCAGCTCCCACGGGGGGAAAACACAAAGTCCCCCAAGAAAGTTTATTGATGACAAGAAAACAATTCTGCGTCTCTGTGTGACTGTGACAAGCTGCCAATCAGAGACCCTTCCCCCGGGCCGCCCTCCCCCGGCGCCGGGGAGGGGAGCGGAGGCGAAGGAAGCGCTCTCAGGCTGCTCAGAGGTGGCTGATGTGAAACACAACCCCCCGACAGGCACTGACACCCCGAGCCGCCGCCGCCACCTCCCCGGCCCGGCCCGCCCCCTGAGTGCAGGGCAGCCCTCCAGCCCCGTCCCGCACATCTACCGGCGGCAAGCGCGAGCCCCGCCCCGCGGTCACCCAGCAGCCGCTCCCCAACCGGCCGCAGCTCCTACCTGCCCGCTGCCCGCACCGCCACTGTCTCCTCGGCTGGGGGTGAAACCAACCAACCCGTCACCCAGGCAACCAGCGGGGCCCGCCTCCTCCGTCCAGCCGCAAGCTGATTGGAGAGAGCCGCTGCCCCGTTCCCGGGGGGGGGGGAGGGGGCAGGAGGAGACGGAGCCCGAATCTGATGACAGAGTGAAGAAGGGGGGGTTAGTTACCGTAGCAACGGAGCGACTGGGGAGGAGGTGGAAGAAGAGCTGTGCGTTAAGGGGCGTGGAAAGAGATGGGCGGGGGAAGAAGGGGGCGTTTGTGGAGGTGTTGGGGGCGGGGGAGCAGCCGTGACTCCGCATGCCCCGCAGTCCCGTGCAAGTGAGCCCTTTACGTCATAGCGATATTGAAACGAGCCTTGCGCTGTGCATTGTGGGAAGGGTTGCAGTCCCCGGCCGGGCCAGACAGTCCCTGTCCCAGAGCGCTTCTAAGCTAAGACTGGGGCGCCCTGCGGCACGGCTGGGAGGTGGTCACACGGTGACTGCGCGAGCAGGAGGGCGGTGTGTCGCCCCCTTGCTGTGTAGGCAGCATCCTCTGAGCAGGTGTCCAGGAGTGACTGGCTGGAGGGTGGTGTGCTGTCTTCGTGCAAGTTTACAGTACTCAAGTATAGTACAAATGAAAGCGTGAAAATGCTTGTGGGAAAACTAGACTAATAGGAAAAAGACATTGGCATCATGTTAGGAGCTGACAATGTTTTACTCTGTAAGAGGCAATAGGTAGGAGAAAATTCCTTCCTGACCCTAAATGTAGTGGTTAGCTAGATCCTTAGCATGTAGACAAGACACACCAGACAAATAAGTGGGAAAAAATTTGCTGTGGTAAGGTTTCATGGTAATCAGGGCTGGCTCCAGGCACCAGCGTGGCAAGCAGGTGCCTGGGGTGGCCAATGAAGAGGGGGGGCGGCACGTCCATCACTCCCTCTCGGAGCAAACGACCTCCCGCCGAATTGCCACCAATCGCGATCGCGGCTTTTTTTGTGTGTGTGCTTGGGGCGGCAAAAACGCTAGAGCCGGCCCTGATGGTAATCATTCACCTTTCCCCATAAACGCTGTACTGAGTGATGTCAAGTAAAGGAATAAAGTTAGAAAGGGTTACAAGTAACAAAGTTAAAACATGAATCTAAAATTTAATCTCGCAAGGTACAGACTTTGTTCAAGATGATTTCTCACACCAGTCATTCTTCTTCCCAGCCATGGCTAACTTTCACTCAGGACCTTCCACAGAAGCACAGAGCACTGGTTCCCTTGTCTTCCAAGGTTTCTCACCTGTATCAGTTTCCAGAGACTTCAACCCCTGCCACCTTGGTTGAAGGACTTACCTTGCTCAGCTTGCAAGAGCTCTGGTCCCTTGTGTCCAATGCAGAGGTTCTCAAACTGTGGTCTGTGAACCACCAGTGGTCCACAAACTCCATTCAGGTGGTCCACAAATAGTTCCGTCTACGGTGCATAGGCGTGGGTGCTCTGGCGCTGAAGCACCTAGGGGGGAAAATTAGCGGGTGTTCCGCACCCACAAGCAGCCAAGCTCCCCCCGCCTCTTCCCTTGAGCATGCCACGTTCCTGCTCCTCCCCCTCCCTCCAGCACTTCTGCCCGCCGCCAAACAGCTGGCAGGAGGAGGAGGAGCGGGGACTCAGCACACTCAAGGGAGGCGATGGGGAAGAGGCGAGGTGGGGGCAGGGACTTGGGGAAGGGGATGGAATGGGGGGTGGAGGTGGAGTAGGGGTGGGAAGAGGCAGGGTGGGGCTGGAGACTTGGGGGAAGGGGTGGAGAGGGGGCAGGGCTGGGGGCAGAGGGGGGTCAAGCACCCACCGGCTGGAGCAGAAGTCGGCGCCTATGCTAAGGTGAACGCCTGGGCAGCTGCACACGAGAGAATGAAGGGCCACCCATCTTATTAGTGGAGCCATGCCTGTGTGGCTCCACTAATTAGGTGCCTGGACCCTGGAGAAGATGTATATGTAAGGTGAGGCGGTGGCCTTGGGGGTAATAGGGGAAAGGTGGGAGGGGGTAGTGGAGTGAGAAGAGGCGGTGGTGGGAATTTGGTACATGCAGGGCTGTGGTGGCCAGAGAAGGAGGTGGCTTTCCCCAGCTCAGGGGCTGCTGGGGGGGAGAGAGAGAGACCCCCCCACTCCATCCCAGCCCCAGCTCGTGGCTGCTGCATGCGGGGGAGAGAGGGCACATCCAACACATTATAAAGGTAAAACTACTGATATTAAAATATGAGTTGTGTGCTGTGACGATGTGGTTCTGGCGGAACCCAACTGAGAGTGCCAACTCAGGACAAATTGCTCAAACAGGGCAGTTACAGCCCTAGGCTGGGGTTTTTCCACCTCTAAGGCAAACCAAACCAGCCAGACTAAGAGGATTTCCGTCTCACCCCACTGGCTAACCGCAAGTCTCACAAGCAATCTCCTAGACACTCCAGTTTCCCAGTATCACCACCAGTGCCACTCGTTATGGGGACAAATGGTTATGAAAACCAATATCCCAATATACACAAAAAAGGTTCTCTCAATCCCAAAGGACCAAGCCCCAGACCCAGGTCAATATACAACTCAGATCTTTCCCACAAATCACGCTGTTGCCAATCCTTTAGAATCTAAAATCTACAGGTTTATTCATAAAGGGAAAAAGATAGAGATGAGAGTTAGAATTGGTTAAATGGAATCAATTACATACAGTAATGGCAAAGTTCTTGGTTCAGGCTTGCAGCAGCGATAGAATAAACTGCAGGTTCAAATCAAGTCTCTGGAATACATCCCCCACTGGGATGGGTCCTCAGTCCTTTGTTCAAAGCTTCAGCTTGTAGCAAAGTTCCTCCAGAGGTATGAAGCAGGATTGAAGACAAGATGGAGATGAGGCATCAGCCTTATATAGTCTTTTCCAGGTGTAAGAACACCTCTTTGTTCTTACTGTGGAAAATTACAGCAAAATGGAGCCTGGAGTCACCTGGGCCAGTCCCTGCATACTTTGCTGAGTCTCAAGGCATATTTGCCTTCTCTCAATGGGTCCATTGTATAGCTGATGGTCCTTAATGGGCCATCAAGCAGGCTAGGCAGAGCTAACACCAGCTTGTCTGGGATGTCACCCAGCAGCATAGCATAAGTTTGAAATACAGACAGTATAGAGCCAATATTCATAACTTCAACTACACACAACTTCAAAACTGATACACACATATAGACAGCATAATCATAACCAGTAAACCATAACCTTGTCTAAGACACCCCATTTGACCCCCTTTATACAAGATTTTGGTGCCACTACAGGACCTTGGTTGCAACAATGATCTATATGGTCCCAGATTATATCAATAACGTCACATGTGCTTTTATTTGTAGAACAAAAATGTTAATTATTATTAAGGTTTTTTTATATAGTGCTTTTTTATACAATAGTTAGCTAACGGTACAAACAACATTTGGAAAGATCATTAAGTGGGCTGCCGAGATCCTCAGCAATTTTCTAGTGGTCCAGGGAAAAAAAAGTTTGAGAACCACTGGTCTAATAGATGCTAAAGATGGCTTCTGCCTTTGCTTATATCTTCCAAAGTTCAATGAAAATTTTTCCCCAAAGAAGCAGAATGACCTCGTGTTTTCTTACCTTCCTGTGGACTTTCCATCCCCTTGAAGCTCCATTTACATAGAACTCAGCCATGGGTTTTGGTCACACTGATACAAAAGATTTTGCTTTAGCTGCTCTGAAAAAAACTCTAGCAGCAGCTTAGATAGAGATCTGCAGGAAAACTGAAAAGGAGGTTTAAAGACATCATGAAAATCACCTCTCTGGATTTGAATAATAATGTTGGTGATAGTATCATAAATGCCTTAGCTTGCATAAAAATGTAGTTAGTTTTAGAATTAGGGCTTTAAATAAGTAATGATCATTTATAGTTAAAAATCCAAAATGGCCACTACAATAATTCTCTATTAGAAAACATCAAAATGGAGGATCACACTAAATTAACCAATAGCAGATAAGAAACACGTGATTCAACTCACTCCAAAATTCCTGAAGGGAGGGGTTAGTAGGTGGAGTAGCTTGAATGACAGGCAAAGTTGATTGGTCAAACAGTTGCTGCCCACACAGGGAGGATCCATGCTAATTACCAAGCCTGAAATAGCAACCAATCAGAAGGCCAGAAACTGAATATAAGGCGGCAGCCAGCAGGCTGGTGTGTGTGTGAGAGAGCGAGCGAGTGAGCGCATTAGGCGAAAATCAGAGAGCGGAGACAGACCAACAGCAGTGAAGGGAGAAGATCAGAAATAGGAAAACATAGACAGATCAGAAGGACCTAGATGGTTCATAGGGATTCAGAAAGATCAAGTGAAAGTTTGATTTTCTGTCTCTTTCTTAAAAGAATGTTTGAGTCTGTTTGTAAATAAAGCTGGATATCTGTCTTTGAGTGAGATCCACCTCACCCCATTCTGTGACTGTTCAATCACCTCTCTCAGAATGGTAATGTTAAATTGTAATGTCTCTTTAATGTATGAGTTTCTACATAAATTTTTAACTTTATTAATAATAATAATTATTAATTTATGTAGACACTCGTTGCCGAGATCGCTGGAATCCTAGCCACTGCTGATGCCCTGTGTGGATGGGTAAAAGGGAGGTGAGAATAGGTTCGGTAGTATAACAGGCAGTGAGGATTGTAGCCAGTGTAAGGATTGGTGCACCAACGCCCTTATCACGAGGCGATTGTAACCACAACCCAATCCCTGCACAGGAAGAATACTTAGAACTAGGGCAATAGCCCATGTTCTGGCCATAATTTAGTTTTATTAAAGGAATTTGCAAGTCTGGAGTGATCAGGGTCATAACCTATGTCTTTGCAACAGTCTATATGTTTTTAAGGAACTTGGGACTCGGGTGTGGACGGGTTATACCTGAGACCAGTATCTAGCAAAGGAAGGAACAAATTAGAATGACAGCAAAAGGGAAACTGAGGCATGATATAATACTTTAGAAATAATGTTGGGAAACAACTTAGAAGATTGTTAGAAAGGTAGGATGTGGTCCTTGGAAAGAAAAATGTGTTCATTGGACCTGGTGCTTACCAGCAACTGTGAGCAATGGGCTCAACCTGAGAAAAAAGGAATTCTCAGGAGACCCTAGTAGAAAGGAGAAAAAGTGAGCTGGTTTGAAAATGGTGGCTGGAGTTTTATGTAAGGAAGTAAATAGTTTAAGGCTGAGCAAACAGCCTTAAACTATTTAGAAAACTAGTTAGAAAAAGAGGAATTAGTAAACTCTCTTAAAACAGAGATAAATGAATGGAAGATGAAAGCAGAAAAACTTACTTAAGGAATAAGAAAGGCTAAAGGGAGAATTGGCTAATTCACAAAAGGAATTAGTTAACTTCCACCTCTACCTTTGAACTGAGAGCTACTGTGATGGCACAAACTGCTCAGATGACTGCCTCACAGGAGGAATTGACTAGCATAAAAAAAAAGAGGCTGATATGTTAAAAGCCATTGTGCTAACTCAAAACGTTCAGATTATAGCTGTGCGAAAAGAAGCCAATAAGGCACAAATAGAATGGGGTAAATTAAGGCAGGAGGTAATAGAATGGAAATGAAGCATTAGATGAGCAAGCTGTAGTGAAGATTGTGATCACAAAGATAGAAAATAAAGTTAGCCATTGGGCCTGTCAATGCCAAAGAAGTGCTCCAGAAAATGAGTTGCAAGTAGAAGAAGGAGTAATAATGGCAGTCAAGAGGCCAAAAAGGAGAAATAGGAATAATAAATTCCACTGAACATTACAATATAGAAAGGAAGAACCCAATCCTGGTGGTGAGGATTCCTCTGGTTTGGATTATGAAAGAGACAATCCCGTGGAGCTCTCCCAGAGACCTTGCACCATGAAACAAATTGGGGCATTGGGCAAGTCCACAGGTTCTTTAAAAAGGAGTACAATAGCCGTTGGGTTGGCTAAGATGTCTGGTGTGCCTGGGATAGCAGTCTCTACTATGGTTGTGAAATAACTAAATAGCCCCTGTGTGTCTGAAACAGATGAATCCAACAGGTTGAAAGATTTCTCAGACCAGGGTCAGCTGCTTCAGCAGCAACTGAAATTTTGTTGTGAAGAGAAGTTTAAGCTTAAAGCTGTGAACTCCACTCTATAGGAGAGATGTTTGAAGGATGGGCTGCAGACTGAAAAGCTGCAGTGCATTTGTGATAAGCGATGGCTTGAAGTGTGAGGGAAGCAGGTGTGTTGCTCAAGGGGAAAATGTATGGCCACACAGGCAATGGTAGATATGGTTCTGAGGTCATAGAACCAGTATATTAAAACTGACCAGGTATATGGCCAGCATGAAGTGACTTGCCTGCAGAAAAAATGACAGGCTATGCAGGTAGTTAATAGCACAGCTCAGAAAAGTGGTGCTGTGGTGAACAAAGAAGTTAAACTCATGGGATTAAAAGAAAAGAACAAAGGTCAGCCCTGGTATTAGTTCAGACATCTTTTCTGAATTCCCCTATGGAAGTAATATTAATAGTTGGAAGACAAAAGAAAAATCTTTCTTTCCAGAAGGGGATTCTGATTCTGTAAGGAGTTTTCCTAAGAAGGAACAATGTGTAAAAGAATTTCGAAAGTCATGTATGACTTTGGAATTAATGCATTAACAGAAAGGTACTATAGTAGGTAATGTATTACACAAAGAAGAAGCATTAGTTTCACAACTTGGTGTAATAATAAAAACAGCAGTAATGTTTAGTAATTCAGACACTACTTTAAACAATGTAGGAAAAGGTAAAATACAGAAGGGATGGCCACCCTGTAGGAAAAAGCCTGAAGTGGTATCAGTGGTGAGCTTTTCCAATAACAATCCTCAGGGGAAAGGAAGCCAGCGACATAAACAAGATGGATAAAATTTGAGAAAAGAACAAAAGTGGTTCCTTATGAACAAAGGAAAGGTGATGCAGGAAGAAATTAGCTTTGGGTTCGTACTGTAATAATTTTTCTCCAGAGACCAAATTAATAGTTTACCTACAGAACTACTGCTTCAAAAGATTAGTCATGAAAGATTAGTTGGCTCCACCAAACCCCAAAGATCAGGTATAGGGAGGCTGAGCAACCCTTATCTTCCCGATGTCATCAAAAGATCATGCTGATCTAGTGGCACATTAAAAACCAGATGATTGGAGAAGACCCACTGGATGTGGAATTTAATAGTGGAGCATCCAGATAAGATATGTTAATAGAGACAGTTGCCATGATTTTTTTTTTTAGTTATTACAACGCATAGGAATTTTTTGAACCCTCAGTGGCAATAAATATTGTAAGGACTTTATGAAGTAGAAATAAAATACTAAGTATCCCTTCACTTTTGTTTTGATTAAGAACAAAACAAGGAAAGGAGAACCAAAATAATACTACTACTTATTGTAGGGACAGGAAAAAGGATAAGATAAAAATGCAGAGAGAAGGAATGTAGAATGAAATATGTGATGAGGAAGCTTAGTATATACCTTCAGATTGGACTGAGCAAGATTTAGATGAGTTCTTGGAAAGTCTACCAGTGATAGCAACAACTAATTTAAATTCAACAGCAGACCAAGCAACCCAAATCATTAACACCAGTCCATCAATGGGAGAAGCAACTGCTTCAAATGATAGTTCCTTTATGGAAGGATTATAATGGAAGACCAGTGATCACAATTAGCATAGCTAAAGGGAAAATACAACACTTATGCTACCTAAACACTGGATCTGCTTACTCTGTGTTAAATAACAGATACAGTCCAGCAGATCTCCTCCAACACAGTAGAAATACATGGAGTATTAGGAATAAAAAGTGAAATTCCACTAACACATCCACTAATAGTTAATATAGGAAAAGAAAAGTATTCGGAGTGTGTTTCACAATTCAGACTAACACGGCTACCCCTCTGATACCTGACTGTTTCACAATTATGAACCTAAGAGAAAATGGACTTGGAATAGTGGGGATGGATATTCTTATGGCGCTCCAATGCTCAATAGACTTAGAAAGAAATATCTTGTGGGCAATAGTATAGAAAATAAATAAAATATTGTTGTGTATATAAGTAAATCATAATTTTGTTATTTGGTAGAGAAAGATGAGGGAAGAATAGAATAGATACTTGAAATGGCAGCATGGTTTGGGGAAATACCAGATATGGATGAAGAAGAAATGGAAAATCTGATAGATAAATGAAGAAATGAGAGATTTACTAGATCTAGATATGCCAATAGATGAATTTATAAGATTAGCTAAAGCAGAAGCAATAGATGAAGAAAGTGGAATAGAGGAGCCTGAAGAAGAGGCTACCTCTCCATTAATTATATCACAGATATATTTAGATCAATATGATAGACCACTGGTTCCAATCTGAACTATTGAAGCAGAAATTGAAACACTCTGCTATATGGCTACTGGATCTTTGCTTTCATTAATAAATACAGTGATAGATGTAGATATTACACGATATATGTCAAGAGACGTATATATGCTTACAGGACTATTGGGAGAACAGATACCCATTCCTTTAAGTATTCCTCTATCTAACAACATGGGTATTAGATGGATAGATAATGTAAGATTCGGTTTGGCAAATATGGGAGTCAATAGTAGAGAATTTATTGGAATAGACATTATAAAAAAGGTGAATTGTATGATTGATATAAATGCAAAGGTACTGTGGAATGCAGTTGAATAGAATAAAAGCAAGGAAAATGAGTATGTAATAGATAACACTTATTTACTACCTAATTAAATTTAAGTTTAGTAATAACTATAAATATGGAATAAGTTTAATGATAGTAATTATAGAAATAAGTTAGATCATGCTAACAATAAGAGATAAATTAGTGACAGTAATTTAAATAAAAGTAATAGTATAATTAAGTTAAATAATATACATAAATGGTAATTTTATTTATAAATAGGGAAAGGATAAAAAGAGAGTATGATAAGTGATTCAAAGAGGAATAAAACAAAACAAAAAAGAGAGAGAGAATGGCAGGTGGTGGATGATTCAGTGAACTTCCCAATCGTAAAGAAGAAAAAATGATGGATTTATTAGAAATGCTGGAGGAAGAATTAGAAAATATGATGAATGATATAGAGAGAAACAGTGAGGAAAGCAAAGATAGCAGAAAAGAAGAAGAGGCCCTTCCCATAAAGATAAACCAATTATTTTTGGACCCCAATAGAGGACCTTTAGTCCCCGTAATCCTCAATAACCCAGAGATGGGAGTGGGATTATTGTGTCACTTGGATACAGGGTCAACACTGTCAATTTTAAATCTGGATATAAATGTGGATCTAACACCATAGCAGTCAAGAGATGTTTGTATTGTCAATGGGGTGGGAGTACAATTTCCCATCCCTGTAAATAGGCCAATGTCCATCAACATAGGCCAATGGCAAATCATTGCCAGATTCGGCCTTGTGCATACAGGAATCTACGGATATGGAATTATAGGGGTAGACATCTTTGGAGTGTTAAATTGTTTGATGTCAACCATAGAGCATTATGGAGAGCAATTTAATTTTATTTGTTTAATATTTTAGTTATGACAGCTCTATCAATAATTAAAAAGTTACTATTCAGTATTAAATAAAATGTAGATATAATGAAAGTGTTAAGGAATAGTATAAGAAACAAACATTGTTTGTATTAGTATAGGTGAATAAGATAATTATTAATTAGTATCGTGAGATAGGTAGAGTTAAAAATGTTAAATAGTATAAATTTGTGGAAGGAAGAATTTTTTTTGTATTACTATTAAAAGGTTTTGTTAAAATAAAAGATGAATTTGTCTTATAAAAGAAAAAGGATCATTCGTTATTTCTGTTTTTCAGATGAAAGCCAGATGGTAGAAGATGCGGTTCTATTCATCTTGTCTCTTCTAGGCATTTATGGCTATGGGATTCTGCTATGGTGGTGCAAATTTAGACAGGACACTGATGAAATGATGGGCCGAGTTCTATTCCAATAACGAAGCTGTTGCCAATAATATTGAGATATGTGGTGGGGGTTTTTTTGTTTGTTTGTTTTAACAATTCCAAGAATAGAGAATAAGCCAAGGGCCGTAAAAGTGGTAATGGGAGCACCAAAGATCATAGACTTAATTGTACAAAGTCATATGAGTAGAACGCTCATTACTGGTGCCATAAATATATATTTTTGATGCTCAAGGCAAAGGAAATTTAATGGCCCAAAGATCTGGTGACAATTCACCACAACCTTCAGGGTTTACATGGAAATCACATGAAGGGATAGGCACAATACATGGTAAAGCAGTAAGAGAAGGATAGTGGCAGTATGCATTAGTAGAAGGATTAAAAATAATTGCATGCTCACCTAATCTTTTGATAAATCCAGAAAGAATGAGTTCAGACATGAAAATACAATGGATTAAGCCCAACAAAACGGCTGTCAATAGTATCCAAAATTGTACTTTCACAATCCCAAATAAGCCTATTACAATAATGGTTGTAATGGGGCCCATAAATTTAATAGAGTTAATTGCACAAAATCTGAAAGGTAGAACACATGACCCATGATGCTCATAAATGTCATAATTACATATGCTTCTCAAGTTCAGTTATTACATTTTAGAACCCATCAGAATTATGCTGTGCCTAAACCTTCAGTATGTGAATGGGATGCTTCTGGTAATACAGGTAAAATATGGGGGAAAGGAGTAACAACTGGGCAATGGCAATGTGCAATATAGATCTACAATAATTGCACATTCATATAATTTCACAATACATCCAGACCAGAATTCTCCATGTGCTCTTATAGCATGGCATGTCCCTAAATGGAGTGCAAAAAGTAAAAAAACAATACTTATACAAATGGGCTCATAATCTTAGTAATAAAACAGAAGCTGAATTTGGGATCATTGATTCATGAGGATAAATTAGTAAAATAGATATTCAATGTGAATTACAGACCAAAGTTATATTTAGAAATCAATTAAAATTACAATTATCTTGGTATACACATATAATAAAAGACAATGAGTGTAAGGAAGAAAGTATAAGCCAACTCTTATTTCACATTTGGTGTGAAGGTAGTATGATCATAACAAAAGTGGACTATGGATAATCACTGGCTCTCAAATTAATTACACTTTTGCTATTTTATGGACACCCAAACCTGAATCAATTGGTGTTGGCCTATATCAGGGGTCGGCAACGTTTGGCACGCGGCTTGCCAGGGTAAGCACCCTGGCAGGCCGGGCCAGTTTTATTTACCTGCTGACACGGCAGGTTCGGCCAATCGTGGCCCCCACTGGCCGCGGTTCGCCGTCCCGGGCCAATGGGGGCGGTGAGAAGCCGCGGCCAGCACATCGCTCGCCCGCGCCGCTTCCCGCCACCCCCATTGGCCCGGGACGGCGAGCCACGGCCAGTGGGGGCCACGATCGGCCGAACCTGCCGTGTCAGCAGGTAAATAAAACTGGCCCGGCCTTCCAGGGTGCTTACCCTGGCAAGCCGCGTGCCAAACGTTGCTGACCCCTGGCCTATATATAGTAAAGGAAGATATAAAGAAACCCCACTTACTCCTTAACGAAAGTAATGGTAGATTTAGCTTTCTCAACAAAAACCACAATGCAGTAAATATATTGAACCTCTATTTGTAGGATGGAAAAGATGGAGGGAAACCCAACTTTTATTAAAAGCTCCTATTAATAGAAAGAAAAGAAGTTTGATGGATACAATGTTGGGAGGAACAGCTACAAGGCTTGGAGTAGTAAACAGTATAGATGAGGACAGGGCCGGCTCCAGGGTTTTTGCCACCCCAAGCAGCGCAAAAAAAAAAAAAAAGCCGCGATCGCGATCTGCGGCGGCAATTCGGCGGGAGGTCCTTCGCTCCGAGCGGGAGTGAGGGACTGTCCGCCGAATAGCTGGACGTGCCGCCCCTCTCTGGAGTGGCCACCCCAAGCACCTGCTTGGCAAGCTGGTGCCTGGAGCCGGCCCTGGATGAGGAGGTATTGGCTAATCAGTTAAATGGGATATATTTGTAATAGTGATGGAATCCAGCCATATGATGTATGTTTAAATGAAGGAAAATATCTATCAATTAAACCCTTTTCCGTTTAATGGATCAATCATTGTGTACATTGGAAATAAGCGTGTTAGAAGTTGGTATACATATGTATGTGATTAACTTTAAACAAATGCAACTCAATCCTCACCTCACTGATTGGTTGCAATTTCAATTTCATACAACCTGAAATTGAAAATGAAGAAATTAGGGATCAATATCAGATATGTGAAAGGATCAACCCACTACCTTTTGGAGTAGATATAAGTTTAGTTAAGCAATTAATGGATCATCCTGAATTGTGAAAAGGCCTAGGAAAATGCGCAAAGGATTATGATTACTGTCCACCACAAGTGTGACCAAAGCGAGAATCAAGAGTAGTGAGGAATTATGCTAGTACGAAGACAGGTCTGCTCGGTCTCCTGAATGAGAGCCTTGAGCCAACACTGGACAAGACCACACACTCATTGGACTCAAAATGCTGGATTGATAAATGAGTTTACAACCCAGCAGGAGGGGATTGAAACAAAAGATGTTTGCTTTAGCTGCTCTGAAAAACTCTTGCAGCACTTTGGATAGAAATCTGCAGGAAAACTGAAAAGGGGGGTTAAAAACATTGTGAAAAATCACCTCTCCATATTTGAATAATAATGGTGGTGACAGTATCATAATGCCTTAGCGTGCATAAAAATGTAGTTAGTTTTATAATTAGGGCTTTAAATAAGTAATTAATGATACTTTATAGTTAGAAATCCAAAATTGCCACTGCAATTATTCTCTATTAGAAAATATCAAAATGGAGGACATAGACTAAATTGACCAATAGCAGATAAACAGAGTGAAATAAAATTCAAAAAAATCATGATTCAGCTCACTCCAAATACCTGAAGGGAGGGGTTAGGAAGAGGAGCAGCTTGAATGACAGGCAGAGCTGATTGGTTGAACAGTTGCTGCCCACACAGGGAGGATCCATGCTACTTACCAAGCCTGAAATAGCAACCAATCAGAGAAGGCCAGAAACTGAATATAAGGAGACAGCTAGCAGGCTGGTGTGTGTGTGTGTGTGTGTGTGAGAGAGAGAGTGGAGAAGACCAGAGAAGGAGCATCAGGAGAAGATCAGAGAGAGGAGACAGACCAGCAGCAGTGAAAGGAGAAGATCAAAGAGCAGAAACAGGAGAGCAGTAGACAGATCAGAAGGACCTAAACAGTTCACAAGGATTCAGAAAGATCAAGTGTAAGTTTGATGTTTCTATCTCTTTCTTAAAAGAATGGGAGTGTGTTTGTAAATAAAGCTGGGTGCCTGTCTTTGAGTGAGATCCACCTCAACCCATTCTGTGACTCTTCGATCACCACTCTCAGAATTGTAATGTTAAGTTCTTTTTATGCATATGTATAGAAGCTTGACTTATTACATTATAATAAGTATAGTGTTTTAATATTGCATTGGGGCTTTTAGACATCGGTATGTGGGTTCTCTGTGTATCTTAAGTATTACATTGTAACTGCTATATGGTCTGTATATGCTGTGTTCTGTGCAGTCTACATCCTTCCTTTTTTTGTGCTGCTTTCTAAATAAGAGTTAATGTTTTACTTATCTTATGCTTTCTTGAATGTATTGTAACCGAGTATTCCCTTTAAATAAATGATCATAGACTTTAAGGTCAGAAGGGACCATTATGATCATCTAGTCTGACCTCCTGCACAATGCAGGCCACAGAATCTCACCCACCCACTCCTGTATCAAACCTGTGTCTGAGCCATTGAAGTCCTCAAATCATGGTTTAAAGACTTCAAGATGCAAAGAATCTTCCAGCAAGTGACCCATGCTCCACGCTGCAGAGGAAGGCAAAAAAACCCCCAGGGCCTCTGCCAATCTGCCCTGGAGGAAAATTCCTTCCTGACCCCAAATATGGCGATCAGTTAAACCCTGAGCATGTGGGCAAGACTCACCAGCCAGACACCCAGGAAAGAATTCTCTGTAGTAACTCAGATCCCACCCCATCTAACATCCCATCACATGCCATCAGGCATATTTATTGCTAATAGTCAAAGACCAATTAATTGCCAAAATTAGGCTATCCCATTATACCATCCCCTCCATAAACTTATCAAGCTATGTCTTTTGCCCCCACTACTCCCCTTGGAAGGCTGTTCCAGAACTTCACTCCTCTGATGATTAGAAACCTTCGTCTAATTTCAAGTCTAAACTTCCTGATGGTCAGTTTATATCCATTTGTCCTTGTGTCCACATTGGTACTGAGCTTAAATAATTCCTCTCCCTCCCTGGTATTTATTCCTCTGATATATTTATAGAGAGCAATCCTATCTCCCCTCAGCCTTCTTTTGGTAGGCTAAACAAGCCAAGCTCTTTGAGTGTCCTTTCATAATACAGGTTTTCCATTCCTCGGATCATCCTAGTAGCCCTTCTCTGTACCTGTTCCAGTTTGAATTCTTCCTTCTTAAACATGGGAGACCAGAACTGCACACAGTATTCCAGATGAGGTCTCACCAGTGCCTTGTATAATGGTACTAACACCTCCTTATCTCTACTGGAAATACCTCCCATGATGCATCCCAAGACCACATTAGCTTTTTTCACGGCCATATCATATTGGCGGCTCATAGTCATCCTGTGATCAACCAATACTCCAAGGTCCTTCTCCTCCTCTGTTACTTCAAACTGATGCGTCCCCAGTTTATAACAATAATTGTTGTTATTAATCCCTAAATGCATGACCTTGCACTTTTCACTATTAAATTTCATACTATTATTCCAGTTTATAAGGTCATCCAGATCTTCCTGTATGATATCCCGGTCCTTCTCTGTATTGGCAATACCTCCCAGCTTTGTCTCATCTGCAAACTTTATTAGCACATTCCCACTTTTTGTGCCATGGTCAGTAATAAAAAGATTGGTCCCAAAACCGATCCCTGAGGAACTCCACTAGTAACCTCCTTCCAGCCTGACAGTTCACCTTTCAGTATGACCCATTGTAGTCTCCCCTTTAACCAGTTCCTTATCCACCTTTCAATTTTCATATTGGTCCCCATCTTTTCCAATTTAGCTAATCATTCCCCATGTGGAACCGTATCAAATGCCTTACTGAGGTAAATTAGATCCACTGCATTTCCTTTGTCTGAAAAATCTGTTTACCTTCTCAAAGAAGGAGATCAGGTTGGTTTGGCACGATCTACCTTTTGTAAAATCATGTTGTATTTTGTCCCAATTACCATTGACCTCAATGTCCTTAACTACTTTCTCTTTCAAATTTTTTTCCAAGACCTTGCATACTACAGATGTCAAACTAACAGGCCTGTAGTTGCCCGGATCACTTTTTTCCCTTTCTTAAAGATAGGAACTATGTTAGCAATTCTCCAGTCGTACGGTACAACCCCTGAGTTTACAGATTCATTAAAAATTCTTGCTAATGGGCTTGAAATTTCATGTGCCAGTTCCTTTAATATTCTTGGATGAAGATTATCTGGGCCCCCCGATTTAGTCCCATTAAGCTGTTCGAGTTTGGCTTCTGCGTCGGATGTGGTAATATCTACCTCCATATCCTCATTCCCATTTGTCATCCTACCATTATCCCTAAGCTCCTCATTAGCCTCATTAAAGACTGAGGCAAAGTATTTGTTTAGATATTGGGCCATGCCTAGATTATCCTTAACCTCCACTCCATCCTCTGTATTTAGCAGTCCCACTTCTTCCTTCTTGGTTTTCTTCTTATTTATATGGCTATAGAACCTTTTACTATTGGGTTTTAATTCCCTTTGCAAGGTCCAACTCTACATGGCTTTTGACCTTTCTCACTTTATCCCTACATGTTCTGACCTCAATAAGGTAGTTTTCCTTGCTGATCACTCCCATCTTCCACTCCTTGTAGGCTTTCTGCTCTTTCTTAATCACCTCTCTGAGATGCTTGCTCATACAGCTTGATCTACAACTCCTGCCTATGAATTTTTTCCCCTTTGTTGGAATGCAGGCTTCTGATAGTTTCTGCAACTTTGACTTGAAGTAATGCCAGGCCTCCTCCACCTTTAGATCCCCAAGTTCTTCAGTCCAATCCACTTCCCTAACTAATTTCCTTAATTTTTTAAAGTTAGCCCTTTTGAAATCAAAAATCCTAGTCACAGATCTATTTTTGTTTATCCTTCCATTTAGAATTAGCTCATGATCACTCGAACCAAGGTTGTCCCCCTACAACCATTTCTTCTATGAGGTCCTTACTACTCACCAAAACCAAATCTAAAATGGCATCCCCTCTTGTTGGTTCAGCAGCTACTTGATGAAGGAATCCATCAGCTATTGCATCTAGGAAAATCTGAGCCCTATTACTATTACTAGCACTTGTCCTCCAGTCTATATCTGGGAAGTTAAAGTCTCCCATGATCACACAAATGATACTTGTTTTCAAAGAATTGCTGCTTGTATGTCACTCCTTTGAGTGGAGGGCTGTATCTGTGTCCTTTCAACGGTTATCAGGATTAACCTGCTCTGGGAGTCCTCTGCGGGTCGGAGATAAACCCCCTGGCAATTCTTCTAGGGTGGGCCATCACATTATTACCTGTTTGAGCAGAATAAATTGTCAAATTTATGGTTATAGACAATCCAGTGTTGGGATGCCTTAGGTCAAAATTGTGGAGTAACATCTTGTTTAATTTCTTTGGAGAACGGTAGATGTCTGCCTGTCTGGGAGGGAATGTGTTTCTCCCTGTTTTGGCCAGAGACTTTAAAGAATATTAGGAATCCATATTTCCTCATGTAGTGTTAATACAAACATTTCATAATGATATGACTAGTGTATCATTAGATTTCCAAAAAGACCTCTCTGCATAGAATATTATTTTCTAAAAGTATATAATCAGCTACTTCAGTTGCTTATCACTTGAGGTTCAGCCTCCTTATCTTTGTAGCCCAGTATACTTTTGCAAAGTATTCTTTGAAAAAAATAAAACCCAGACCAAGCTTTTCTCATCTGGTGGGTATAGATGCCATGTTGTCTCCTCCCCCTCTCATTTTGATAGTCCTGTTTACTGCTTATATGTAAACTGAAGCAAACCCACATTTTTGTTTAGAAGAGATTTATTTAACACCTTTATCTAGGCAAGGCCATCTGGTCTTGAACATGTTCTAGTAATGTCATACAGGGGGAATTTATAACTTTATATATAATGTTGCTATGTACATTTCACCATGGTATTCTCGACCAGTGAATTATTAGTTTTTAAATGATCCTCTCAAAGAATATTTTGTACAAAGGTTTTCACAGCAGTGTGTAGGATGTGAATATCTGGATGCTTTGGGTCACATGTCCCATTCTCTGACAGGGGAAGCAAACCTTTGCATTTTAGATGTTGCAAGCTACTGCCTGAACAAGACTAAGCCATTCTGCAAGACACCTAGATTGTAGTACCTAGGGATAATACTAGAGGGTCAAACATTCTCCACCCAGAGACTGTAAAAGTAAGATGCTAGAGACTGTCTTGCTATGAACTCAGAGTTGGATTATCTTTTTGTGGGACCCTGGGCCCGAGCAAGTAGGGGCCCCCCATCTGCAGTTTCCCCTAGCACTCCTGTCAGGGATATGGGGTTGGGATGCAGGGGCTTCCCTCTCACCCAGCACTACTGCCAGGGACCGGGGCTTGCCTCCCTGCCCAGCACTCCTGCTGAGGTGTGGGGGAAGCCCCTGTGCCCTAACCCTGCTCCCCAGCAGAAGCGCCGGGTGGAGCAGGGCAAGCCCCTATTCCCTGATCCCACTCCCTGGCAGGAGCACCAGGCAGAGCAGGACAGGACATGGGGGCACTCACATTTCCGGGCCCCAATTGGGTATGGGCCATATTGTCCCAGTGGTTAATCCACCACTGTAACGTTTTAGAACTCATTCCACCATGTCTAAGAGGGCCATGGGTGCATCTCTTAAAAGTGTCACTATAATCTTTAAAACTCAGACTAGGGACTATTTGTCAGTCACCTGCAGAAGGGATCCACATAGGCAATGCTCAAAGAAAGAATGATTACGTGCCATAATATTTGCATGGTTTTTGAGATGATTGCCTTTGAGGATTCATACTAGCTGCTCTCCTCCCCTATAATTTCAGAATCTTACAACAGATTTTGTATTTAGTTGAAAGAACTGAGTGTTAGGGGCAGCTGCACTTCTGACATCTGACACTTCTTTCCAGAAAGACTGAACTCATACAGAGAATGCATATTTTACCTACAGAGAGGTTTAATGTAGGTAATCTTGAAGAACCACAATTACTATAATAAAATGATTACTTATTATAGTAATTGTGGTTCTTCATCAGCCTACGTTCCTCACCAGCTCCTTTAGGACACAATGCTGAATGACTGATTAGCATGAAATCTTACTCTGAATTATCATAACTCTTGTACGTATTGGGTCATGTTCTCCCATAGTGTGACTCCACTTAAATCTATGAAGGCACTATGTTTGTCTCAAAGGAATTGCACCAGGGATGACTATGACCCAGTGTTACTAATGGTTGTTGTTGTTGTGTATTATATTCACTCATCATATAAGTCCAATAAATATGAAGATAATAGTAAATAAAATAGTCAAAGTATTAGGGTACAGCAAAGATGTTTTAGGAGTATTAGGATAAATTTAGGTAATTGTACTGAAATGGAATTCTTAGAGTACAGGGATACAGTCCAGTGAATTATTCATAACTGTAAATGTATGTGGTTTTGCTCTTGCTTTGAGTCAGAAATGTTTCCAGTTTAATAAAAATCAGGGCAACTTCCTTGTCTGGGTACTTGTTTCTCTTGCCTCTTCACTGTTCCTTACATGAAAAATAAAAAGGGTATTTTTCTATTCGTCTTTTTGGGTTACCCAACAGGAAAGCATAGGGATAATTTCAGGACTACAACCTATCCCTTGGGAGGAGGTTCTGTACTTTTGGTGCTCCATACACATGCATGATGCATTGTCCTTCTGCTTTCACTGCCAGCTTCTTTCTTGTGAGCCAGCAGGAGATTGAAATTTATGACAATCCACCTCTATGAATATTTTGAAGAGCTGAAATGTTGTTAGTTTCAATTCCCTACTGGCTCAAAAGAATAGAGGTAGCAGGGAAAACAGAGGTTCTGCACAATGTGCACACGCCCACTATGTGGTGTTTTTTCCATCTATTTCAGGAGCTCTGATTTTAAGTTTGCATGCAGCCCTAGTTTTGGAAGGTTGGTATAGTTCTTCTGTTAGAGGAAACAGTTTATAACAGAAGTTGCCAAGAAGACTCAAAGTTGGGTCCTGTCAAACTTCTCACTGTCCATTTAAAGATAAATAGAGGGATCATTTAAGATACGTACTGCCCATAATGGAAAGTGAGCAGGGGGGGGGAATAATCACTCAGTGGCCTTTCCTAAAAAATAAAAAAACAATGTTGTATGAAAAGATCTGGGTGAACACAAAAATAAACTATATTCAAAAGAGCTGAGCTACAACTACCAAAAAAATAATCAAACTAGTGGTAGTCAGAAATATCTGGTCACTAGCAAGCAATAATATACACTGTAACAAATGCACAGAAGCCAGATGTGCAATCTCAGCGATTGCCTATTGTACTGGTTTTTCCAGCTCTGAATATTCACACAGCTGACATTAAAGGTAGAACAAAGACCCAAAACTACCTTGAGAAATCAGCCTGGGAGGAGGTATTGAGAGAAAGTGGATCCACGAGAGGATTTCTCCCTGATGAAGTAGTCTGCAGACTGACAAAGTTGTTGTTTGTATTACAATAGTGCCTAGGATCCCTAGTTAAGAACCAGGACCCCATTGTGCTAGGTGCTGTACAAAGATAGAACAAAAAAGATGGACCCTACCCCACAGAGTTTATAATCCAGGGATAAAACAAGAGACAACAGATGGATGTAGACAGACAGGGGAGCACAAGGAAACTAGGAGACAATATTGGTCAGTATGACTGGCTGTGGTATCAGCACACCAGAAACCTGTCCCAAGTTGTGTATGGTGTTTTTTTTGTTTGTTTTTAAGTGGGTTTCATGGAAGAGGGAGTTTTAAGGAAGGATTTGAAGGGGGATAATGAGGTAGTTTGCAGAGGTTTACAGGGACCTCCTCCCAAATGTGAGGGGTAGCATGGGAAAAAGCATGAAGGCTTAATTAAAATTTTAAATAGTGGGCAATGGAGGCTGGCATCATGGGCCAATCAGAGGCAGGAGTTGACGTTTCAGTAGTGAATGAGAGATGATAGGTAGGGTGGGGAATAGGGATTGATGGTGAAGGGCCTTTAAAGTGAAGATAAGCAGTTTGTTTGCTGCAGTAGAGAATGGTGAGTCAATGGAGGGATTCAAAGATAAGGGTGATATGGTCAGAGCAACGGGCTAGAAAAATGATCTTTGCAGCAGCATTCTGCATGGATCAGGGGGGCAAAATTGCACTTGTCAAGGTCAGAGAAAGGGATGTTGCAGTAATTGAGAGAGGAGATTATGAGAGCCTGGACAAGAGTTTTAGTTGTGTGGAAGGATAGGAAAGGCTGTAGCTTGGAGATATTGTGCAGAATGAATCTGCAAGATTTAAACATAGCCTGGATGTGAGAACCAAGACAGAGTTTGGAGTAAAAGATGCCCATGTTACAGGCTTGAGTGACAGGCAGGATGGTGGTATTGTCCACAGTGATTAAGAAAGGATTGGAGGAAGGGGAGATTAGAAACCCTGTTTTAGCAATGTTGATCTTGAGCTGATGCCTAGACATGCACAAGGAGATGTCAGAGAGAGGCTTAAATTTTAATTTTGGATAGAAGACTAGAGGAGTAGATCTGTGAGTCAGCATAAAGCTAGTAGTTGAATTTATGTTTGCAGATGAGGTTACCCAGAGAGGGTGTAGAGGAGAAGAGAAAGTGATGAAGGATAGAGTCCTTGGAACCCCCACAGAAAGTTGGAGTGGGGTGAGGATGATTGTCCAGAGGACATGCTGAAGGAGTAATTAGAGGAAGGAGGAGAACCAGGAGAGGATAGTCACATGAGCCAAGGGAAGACAAGATTTCAGGAAGAAGAACATGGTCAACTGTGTCAAAGGTGGCTGACAGGTCAAGGAGGATGAGGCTGGAGTACTATTCTGAACTTTGGCTAGGAAGAGGTCATTAGAGGTTTTCGTAAGAGCAGTTTCAGTGGTGTGCAAGGAGCAGAAACTGTATCTGAAAGGTTGTAGGATGGAACTGGAGGAGAGGAACTCCAGGCAGCGATTGTAAACAGTGCATTCAATGAGCTCAGAGATAAAAGGGAGAAGAGATGAAGTGTTAATTGGAGATGCAAGTGGGGGTTTTTATGATGGGAGAGACTAAAATATACTTTTATTGTGAGGAGAAAGAGCCAGAGGTTAAGGGGAAGAGTAGTAGAGGGGATGAAAATGGGCACAAGAGAAATCAGGAGATGTGATGGTCATTGGGTTGTAGAGGAGGTTGGAGAACCACTGAGTTTATGGATTTGAACCTGTGGGTTTCTTGGTTGTCTTGACATGGATAAGCAGGCTTGAAGCAGTTAATGGACCATCAATTGGTTATCCTTTATTGATTTTGTTCTTATTGTTTAAAAATCTCTAAATAGAGAACATCTAATCCCCATAGCCATACTGAATACTGTGCCATAACTAAAAAGAAGAGTTGTTTTTTTTATATTTAGAACAGTGAAGTATAAATTGTTACCGGTGGGATCTCATCTCCTCTGTACTGATATCTGATCCCAAATATTCATATATTAAGTAAATATGTAAGTACTTTGTCTTCGATTCTCAGGAACAAGCACCAACACTGAAGTTGGAGAAAATAAGAACGGAGATAAATTACCATTTAAAAAAAAAAAAGATATTGGAAAGGTCTACAAACTGTTACTTTTCACAAGTAACCCCCAAAAATATCATTTTTCATAAACAATGAAGTTAACATTTGTCATAGGCCTCAGTGCTTTCAGCTTCTACAAGTCCACTGTAAAATCTGACAGACTCCTGCCAGCAGAAGAGAACCACATCACTACCTTTTAAACACAATGAGTCAAGCTGTTCTAACTAGCCAAAGGAACACTGGAGTTACACAAAAGCAATAGGCTGCCAAAGTCTCTGAAGACATCTGTGCTCAAGGTTAGTGCTTTCCATGGGTAAGACAGCTTTTTTTGTTTGGTTTTGTTTTACGACCACCTGAGCAATTTTTTTCCAATTCTGAATGCAGTAATGAAACCAGGCCAGAGAAACACAGTAGAATATCCGAGTTACAAACACCTCGGGAATGGAGGTTGTTCGTAACTCTGAAGAAAACATTCTGCTTTTTAAAAAAAAAAAAAATTACAACTGAGCATTGACTTAATACAGCTTTAAAACTTTACTATGCAGAAGAAAAATGCTGCTTTTAAATATCTTAATTTAAATGAAACAAGCACAGAAACAGTTTCCTTATCTTGTCAAATCTTTTTTAAATGTTCCTTTATTATTTTAGTAGTTTGTTTAACACAGTACTGTACTTTTTTTTTATTTTTGGTCTCTGGTGCTGCCCAGTTCTGTGGTTCCAGTTCCAAATGAGGTGTGCAGTTGATTGGTCCGTTCATAACTCTGAGGTTCTATTGTATATCTCAGATTTTAGAGTCATGGTGTTTAAGGCCAGAAGAGACCACCAGATCACCTAGTCTGACCTATTTTTCAGAGGTCACCAACACCACCCAGCACCCACATTCTAAACCCAAAATTAGACCAAAGAATTACAGCCAACAAGAGACTAGGCTGTTATGTGCCACCGGCAGAGAATAGGTGGTACTGAGGTCACAAATACTCAAAGGCCCTGCAATGGCAGGGATATGATTAAGTGAGATATACCCAAACAATCCTGGCAAGTGACCTGCACCTACATGCTGCAGAAGAAGGCCAAAAAATCCCCAAGGTCACTGTCAATCTGACCTGAAGGAAAATTCCTTCCTAGCCCCACATATGGTGATCAGTTAGATCCTGAGCATGTGAGCAAGAATCAGCCAGCCAAGCACGAGAGAGAGAGAGAGAGAGAATGCTCAGAGCCATCTCAGAGCCCTTGTACACCCCATCCAATGTTATATCTCCAGCCATAGCCATCCCTGATGCTTCAGAGGAAGAAAATTAAGAAAAACCATCCCAGAATATGTTGGGGAGTGGGAGATTCCTTCCTGATCCCTGCAAGTGGTCAATTCAAAACCCTGAAGTTTGAGCTTTAGGAACATAAGAGATAAACTGGAAGTGAGCCCCAGGGCTGCTGAGCCCTGCTCCCTACTTTCACAAGCAACCCCATCATACAGTCAACCCCAGCTTGTAGCAGACATTATTATTCTAGGTGCATGACCTTGCACTTCATACTATTTAATTTCATACCATTTCTGTCACTCCAGTCTTCAAGATCATTCAGATCTTCCTGTATAATATTCTAATCTTCCTCTGTATTGAGAATGCCTCCCAACTTTGTATCACCTGCAAATTTTGTTAGCACACTCCTACTTTTTGCACTCAGGTCATTTAATAAAAATATTGACTAAGATTGGTCCCAAGACCAATCCTTGAGGAACTCCACTAGTAACCTCCCTCCAGTCCGATAATTCGCCTTTCAGTACAACCTTTCACCTTCTTCCATTAAGCCACCTTTCTTATCCAATTTACAGTTAGTACCATATCAAATGCTCTACTGAATATATTAGATTTACTACACTTTGTATACTAAAAAAATAAAATCAGGTATTTTGTCAAAGAAGGAAACCAGGTTAGTCTGCCACGATCTACCTTTGGTAACACCACATTGCATCCATCCATTCTAATGTTCCTCTACATGAATTTAATTATTCTTTCCTTCACAAATTGGTTCTAAAGCCTTCTATGCTACTGAGGTTAAACTAACAGGAGTAATTGCCATTATCACTGTTTTTCCATTTCTTAAGTACAAGGATAATGTTAGCTTTTCTCCAGTCATATGGTACTACCCCCAAATAGATATTTTTATTAAAAATCCTTGCTACCAGATTAGCAATCTCATGTACCAGTTCTTTCAGTGTTCTTGGATGGAATTTATCTTGTCCCCCATAATTTGAGTGGATTAAGATCTTAAAATTTTTCTTCCATCTCAGATGTTATTTCCATTTCTAGTCACTCATTTCCATCAGTTGCACTATCTGCATGCACCTGTTCCATATTATCATCCTTAGTGAAAACTGAGGCAAAGCATTTAGTTTTGGGGCATATTTAGATTATCATTAATCTTCTTCTCATCCACACTGAATAGGAGCCCAACCTCATCTGTCCTTATTCTCTTTTTATTTATATAATCAAAAAACCTTTTGTTATTTCCTTGGCAAGAACTAATTCAACTTGACCTATGGGAATAAAGTCAGAATTGCTAAATTTTCTAATCTCCACAATGTAGTTTTCTTTGCTAATCAACCCCCTTTGCCATTTCCTATATGCTCTCTTTACTTCCCAATAACCTTTTTGAAGCGGTTAGTCATCTGCTGGCTCTGGAACTTTCCCTAGAAGTTTCCCTCCTTGCTTGGGTTGCAAATTTCAGACACTTTTTGTGTAGTTAATTTGAAGAAATTCCAAGCCTCATCCACACAGAGTCCTTGAGCTCTACAGACCAGTTGATTTCTTTAACTGATTCCCTTGATTTCCCAAAGTCTGCCATTTTAAAATAAAAAACAATGGTTGATGACCTAGTTTTAATTATCATTCCATTGAATTTAAACTGAATCAGCTTGTGATCACTCAATCTAAAGTTACTCCCTACAACCAGCTCTTCTATGATGTCATCACTACTTACCCAAACCAAGTCTAAAATTGCATCACCTCTTGTTGGGTCTCTGACAATTTGATGAAGAAAACTGTCATCTATCACATCCTGGAATAACTAGGCCCCAGCAATATTAGTAGCATTAATTCTCCAATCTATATCTGGGAAGTTAACCTCTCCACTATGACACAATTCCCAATAGTATTTATCTCTCTGATAATATCAAAGAGATCTCTATCATATCCAAGTCCATCCTGGGGGCTCTATAATGGGATGACACACACCTCTTGTGAGTGCCCCCTGGTAAAGTGAATGTGCCTTCATTCTCTCAGGTTGTGTTTAACTCCTGTTGGTAGTTTCTCAGGTGGGTTTTAAGGGACTCAGCCTTCCAGCCAAGTCTCTCTCTCTCTCACACACATGCTGGGGGTGGGGGGGCTGCAGCAGGCCAATGGACCTGCACAGACGAACAGCCCATAGGAAGAGGGCTTATTGGGAGCCAATCAGGGCCCAGATTGGAGACAGCCAATCAGGGCCAGGCTCAGCCCTATAAGAAGGCTGCTCAGGGAGCAAGCAGTCAGTCTGTCCCAGACTTTCATGGGGGAAGGTCTGTCTTCAGAGCAGGAGACCAGTACCTTGGACAGAACAGTGCTGAGCAGGCTCAGGGAGAGCATAGTAGGGCTCCAGCCCAAAACCTGCCAGACTGCAGGCCTTGAGAGAAGGTGCCTAGAGGGTGCAAGGGGCCAGAGGGGAAGTGGCCCAGGGACAGTTGTACAAGGGGAGAGAAGGAGGGCAGGGAGGCTGCCACTAGAAGGTCCCTGGGTCGGGACCCAGAATAGTGGGTGGGCCTGGGTCCCCCCCCCTTCTACTGCACCTGGCCATGCAGTAGGGTAGCTGAGACAAACTGCAACTGGCCCTTGAGACAAGGGGCTAGATTTTTTGGAGGTTGTGGTTGGCCATTAAGGCCAGTGCAAGGACTGCTGAACAATGCCCCCTGGAAGGGGGTGAGGATGGACTAGGGGGCACTGTTGGAGGGCAGTGTCCTGAAGAGGATGCCACCAAACAGGGAGCAATGTGAGTCCAGACCACAACTGAGGAGCAGAGGCTGGATGGGACACCACCAGCAGAGAGCGCTTCCCATGGACTGAGCTAATTTCTAGAACAACCAGTGGGAGATGCCACGGTGGTGAGTCCCAAGCCTGTCACAATGTGAAACAGCACAGACCTCTTCTGGGATATACAGTCCACCAGGGACCTATCCCAGTATCCCTCTGTTGGTATCTCTGTAGCCCTCTTCAGGCTCAGTCTTTAAATAGTCCCAGCCATACCCCCAGGGCTTCCTCCCTGGAGACATTGTCTTCCTGCAGCCCTCCCTGGGCTCAGTCCTTACTGAATCCCAGCAGCTAGCTAGGGATCTTGCTCCCCCAGTCCCTGCCAGCAACTATATCAGTCCCAGCAGCCTCTGCTTTCCCATTCCCTGCCAGCAGCTGATCTATCCATGGTCCTGCTGCTCCTTCAGCCAGCCAGGAACACAGCACTTACTCCTCCAGCTCCAGGCAGCAACTGACTGAGTCTGGCCCTGCAGCTTCTTTTATGTGAGCCTTCTGGGCCCTGTTTGGCTACTGCCTGCAGCGTCCCTCATTGGCTGCTTCCCTGTAACCACTGTAGGCCTCTTGGAGGACTTCTCTTCCCATCCTCTCCAGGATAGGGTGTGATAGGTCCCTGAGGCTCCAGCACACTCCTAGTCCTGTCAGTCACAGGGTCTATAGCAGACCCTGATCACTATCCTAATAAAACTTTTTTTTTAATAATCCTTCCCCAAGTTGATTTTGACCCAAACAGATTCTGTTTTGTCCATACTATCATTTCATATCTCTTTACAGTTCACCACTTCATTGACATACAATGCTACCCTGCCACCTTAATCTTTATTCATACCCTTCAACACCTGTGTTCCTGTTATGAGTACTTTTCCACCATGTTTCTGTAATGTCTGGCTTGATCTGCTGACCAGTAGTTCCTGTTACTCCATTTTAGTGCCCAGACTCCTTGCATTTGCGTACCAGTATTTCAGTTGTTTCCATTAGATCTCACCCAGTTTTCTGGGTATTTGTATAGTCCTTTCACTAACTGTAACACCTTCCTGACTATTACTTGTCTCTTTCTCTGTCTCTCACTAAAAATTTAAACAATTTGAAATCCATGAAACTTTGAGTGCTAGTATGCTTTTAACAGAATTCTGAAAAACAGTTTACACAGCCACTTTGATAATACTCTTTGATAGGACTTGTAAGAATAAGTCTCACAGGATTTTCCTATCATTTCTCCACTGTCACCCTCACTATGTTGCCAAAGCTGTCTGTGTGCTAATTCAGTGAAGTATAAATTCTAATATATGTATTGTGCTAAAGCTCTTTTCTGGATGCTTGATAGATAATCTGTATCCACCAAGTGTTGTGCTGACTTGTCTTTTCTGGACATATTGGGCTATTCTATCAAAGGGATTGATGATGCGCAGACACTAATTCATTTTTGTAGTTTAGAAAGATAAAATAGTAGACACTCTTGAAAATGTTAAGTACCTCACTTTTTTGATACTCGTGTTGAGGCATTTTGGTCCTGATTTCGGATGTGCAGAGCCTGAAGACAATAGTAGATCAGCACCTCCTAACTCGGACCCAACATGTCTCAAACTGAGCACCCATAAACTAAGGTATCCATAACTTATAATAGCTTGGGCCTTAATTGTGGTAGATGGTGGGTGGCAGGAGTACTTGTATGATTAAGTGTTCACTGTGACTCAGAGACCCCTTGGTAAAGAGTCCCCTGTACTTTGCAAATAACTTTGACCTCAGACCTGACAAACTCACTACACCAAACACATTTTGCAGGCAGTGTTCCCTCTAATTTTTCCCCATGCATGTGCAGAATAAATTGTGTTATGTGCACCAATATGGAGATGTCACACATCCCCTCCATATTGGTGCACATAACAAAATTCATGTGGCGGGGGTGGGGCTGAGGGGTTCAGAGTGTGGGAGGGTGAGGCCTCCAGCTGGGGGTGCAGGCTCTGGGGTGGGGCCGGGGATGAGGGGCTCAAGGCTGGGACAGAGGGTTTGGGTGTGGGGGGGTGATGGCTGTGGGTTCTGGGGTAGGGCCAGGAATGAGGGGTTTGGGGTGCAGGCTGCCCTGGGGCTACAGCAGGGAGAGAGGACTCCCGCAGCTCTCTCTTCCTGCAGCAGCACCTGGACTGGGGGGAAAGAGGCACCTCTCCCCATCACGGCAGCTCCGGGGCTGGGGGAGAACGTCTCTCTTCTTCTCCCCGCTGCGGCAGCTCCGGGGTTGGGGCTGCAGGATAGGCGCCTCTCTTCTGGCTGTGGCAGGTCTGGGCCAGGCCTAGGTTTGGGGAGGGGTACCTCTCCCCTGGCCGTGGCAGGTTCAGGGCTGGGGGAGAGGCATCTCTCCCCGGCACAGCCCGAGCACCTGCACAGTGCTTAATAGGTTGTGTGGCTGCACAGCTTAGCTTGCAGGATATTTATCCATAAAGAGTAACATGTAAAGTTGTGATTGGGTGAACTCCCCTCATTTGCCTTGCAAAAGCTGAATTAGGCCAAGTGGCCCTAATCAGCTAATTAGGCTGCAAGTAGGGAAGATTTAGGCTGGAGGCAGCCAATTAAGGACAGGCTCACCTGTGCAGGAACAGGCAGGGCCTGTATAAAAGCAGGTAGCTAGCTGCAGAGGTGGGGGTGCCTGATAGTGGAAAAGGTTGTGGCCATCCTAATGAATGGAAGGAGTTGGAGGCTGGTAAACCCAACAAAGGGTAGAAGCCTGATACCTAGGAATAAGCCCAGGGAAACAGCAGCAAGGGGTAGGACTGCACAGGGACAGTGGCTGCTTGTTATAGGGTCACTGGGCTGGAACCCAGTGTAGAGGCTGGGTCTGGATTCCCCTATTAGCCATGGGGGAGTGGCAAAGGGTGTTGGAGATGCCAGATGAACAGCAGGTCTGGAAAGACTTTGAATTCCCTGGAAGGAGAGGACTTTAGTGACCTGGATGGCAACTGGCAAGCCAAGCCAGAGAGAGGAAGCTACAAACCTAGGAGTGAGTGAGACAAGATGGGAGAAGACACTGGAGGAAGAGTGCAAGTTGGTAGAGCTAATCCCCAGGATGACCAGCAGGAGCTGCTGCTCATGGTGAGTGCATCATGTGACAAAGGTATCTACAGAAAATCTTGACAAATTTCAAGCTCATAATCATTGTAATAGGTTAGGAATAATATGTTTATATTGAAAATATTCTTCTTGGGCTTGGAGTCAAAATTATTCACCAGGGAAAATATGCCTTGGTAGTAGCCCATTCACGCAGGAGGGAGGTGCCACCTTCCCTATTTAGCCAGTGATGTAATGCAAGGCTCAATTGTTTATCCTTGCTCAATATCAAGACTTTCCATGGAAAATTACCAGAGGCAACTGAAAACTTTAAAAACCACCTAAAGGTAAAAAGGAACACTACTACAACAACACAGGGTTTTGTGATCCTGGAATGCATAAACAGGGAAATCTCAAGTAGAGGTAGATTTATTTTAGTTTTATATTTGGCACTGGGTGACTGTTGCTGGAATACTGTGTCCATTTCTGGTGCCAACAATTCAAGAAGGATGTTAATAAACTGGAGAGGATTCAGAGAAGAACCACAAAAATGATGAAAGGATTAGAAAACATGCCTTAGTGATAGATTGAGTGCCGTGAATCTATTTAGCTTCTTAAAGAGAAGATTAAGCTGTCTTGACTACAGTCCAAGTATCTTTGTGGGGAACAAATATTTAATAATGGACTCTTCAATCTAGCAGAGAAAGATGCAACCAAGTCCAGTTGCTGGAAGTTGAAACTAGACAAATTCAGACTGGAAATAAGGAATACATTTTATGATGAGTAATTAATCAGTGGAACACTTTACTAAGGGTTGTGGTGGAATCTCCACCACTGACATCTTTTAAATTAAGATTGGATGGATTTTCTAAAAGATGATGTAGTAATTATTCTGGAGCAGTTCCATGGCCTATGTAATACAGGTTAAACCAGAATGATCACAGTGGTCCCTCTGCTCTTGGAACCTATGAATGTTTGGATCCTGGTTTTTGTGAAACTGGCCTGCTCTGCAACAGACTGAATTGAGGGGGGGAAACCTACTTTATTTGACAGGAAGCTACTTATTAATATTTTATGCTTTTTTTGCATTGTAACCAGTTGTTTCCATCACTTTATCTTATTTCTAATTAAATTTTTATCCTTTCTTCAATAAACCTACTTTTGTTTTATTGTAAGTGCTCAGAAGTGCAGTGTGGTTGACAGGAGTAGATGGTGTCAGTGGCTGGATATTACAGGGGAATGCTTCAAACAGACTCAGGGACTGGGGTGCACCTGTTAACCTGAATGGCTGGTGGTGGTAAGGAGCTGTCACCCAGCCAGGTATAGGAAAGACTCCCTTACACTGGAGACAGGTGCCCCAAGAACAGTCACATTCACCAACATGAGTAAGGATTCCATAATTGGACACTACATTGCATAAAGTATTTGTGTGTACCTTATATTGTTTCAGTGGAAAGTCCTTGGCCACAGTGGTCAGGGGAAACACTGATAGCAATAGTAGGACTCAACATTTAGGTGTTGCAATATCTAAATAGAGAGGTGCTTTGCCACCCAATGGAATCCACCATTGTGAGTTAAGCACCTAGGCTTCTAATACAAACCATGGGGAGAGTTAGGTGCCTAAAAATGAGATCTACAAAAGCCAGCTGGCTGAGTGGGGAGCTGCCTAAGCTAGCCAAGAAGGGTATGGCCTAAACCCCATCTCTCAAGGGGACTTAGGTGCCTGTCTCTGCTTGGGGTTCTCAGTCATGAACCCTTTCCTGGAGTTAGATACGCTTGTTTGCACCAGAAGCAGTGATGCTCTGCCCCCCCCCTTTAAATTTTTAGCCCAGTGGGGCTCAGACTTGCTGCTGCATTTCTGGGCTGTTTGTGTTTTGCAAAGTAGGCAATACTCTCTCTCGTTGAATCTGTTCCACTGTGTATCAATAAATAGTCATTGAGCCCCAGAAATACTGACTCTATAACCCAGTGATTTAAGGCTCTCACCTGGGAGGGGAGAGACCAAGTTTAAATCCCATTTGTACATCAGGCAGAGGGGGAAACTGAACTCGGATCACCCAGATGACTGCTCTAACCACTGAGCTAAAAGTTGTAAGAGGGTTAACTCCTCTGCCAGCCAGTTTTTGTAGGGTTAGGTACACTCTGAGGAGGGTTGCCAACCCTCCAAGATTGGCCTGGAGTCTCCAGCAATTGAAGATTAATCCTTAATTAAAGATTGTCATGTGATTAAATCTGCAGGAATATGTCCAACCAAAACTGGCAACCCTAACTCTGAGCATGCCTATTGGATTGGGACCTGCTGGCAAGATGGACAGGGGAACACCTAGCTTGAGGATCACTAACCGAAACCTAGGTGCCTAGAGGGACTTTAATTTATGTGGAAATTTAGGCATCAGCTGAGTGGGGGTTTTGAGAATCTGTGGCATCTAAATATTAGACTTCCCCATCTAAGTCTTTCAGATCTAGCCCAGTGTTCTTAAACATGGCTATTGTTAGAACAATTCAATCATAATGTCATAAGGACCAAAATATTTTTCAAGTCAGATGCAAAAATTATATTCATTTTTGCAAGGGATATATGTGCATGCAAGAGGGAAAAGAGTTGTTAATGACAGTGAGATTGGATATAGCCTAGGTGTAGATTTATTTTTTCTTAGCCATGGGAGCTTTTCCAACATTGCACATTCCACTAGAACACTGACTACAGCAGTAATGGTTATTGCTGTAATAGCTGGTGTTTACCAAGAAACCTCAGTTCAGCATCTGATAAATAGTGTCTTGCTAACCAGTCTCACATTGATTCACATAATTTCTTTCTTCTATTTCTCAGCCAGCTTTTCTTTACAAATAAGATAGATACAAGTATGACTATAAAGCAATTACACAGCTGTTGCAAAAAGCATACAAGACATGGTAGAAGAGGTGTATATTTTAAATCTAATTAATTCATATTGAAAGGTGAAATAACCTTGCAGAAATATTGATTGGATAAGAGGCAATTTTAAGGAACCGGAGGATTGATTTAGCATTTGAGGTTTAGCTTAAAATAGCTCATTGGCACATATTGTAGACTAGAACGATTTAGTAACTGCCAAGGTTTTTACAAAAGCATTACATTCTACTTATCCACTGTCTTCTATCCTTCCAAATCCCTCAGCTTCAATCCAACAGCTCTGCATAATTGCGTGAAATGTCATAGACCAAGATAAACACTACTTTTTTTAGGATAAAAATAATTAAAATCATCTCATATATAAAGAAATCTTTAAATCTTTCATGTGCTAAGGGTATTGGAAAACATGGAGAATGTTTCTTTTAATAGAATTACACTCATTTGAATGTGTACAGTGTTAATTTCCAAGTGCTCTATTTTACAGACTACTTTTTTAGGCATTCAGTAATCTATTTCTTATTTTCCGGGGGGTGGGGGTGTGTGTGATTTAGAACAGCAATGCAACTTTCGGCAACTATACTAGTTTACCCGACTAGGATTAGCCAGTGACCTCTTTATCTAGTCTTATCTAGCTATTCTCATCAGACCATTAAGGCCTAATCCTGCTTCCACTATCTTCAATGGGGCCCTTAATAATTCATCTGACATGTAATCACTGTGGTGAGACCAGGTGCCTTGGTGCTATCCACCTTTCACTCAGTTGTGCACATTCTCAGCTAAAGCATTGATTAGGGCACTCCAGCTCCTAGAGCAGGGGTCAGCAACCTTTCAGAAGTGGTGTGCTGAGTCTTCATTTATTCACTCTAATTTAAAGTTTCACGTGCCAGTAATACATCCTAATGTTTTTAGAAGGTCTCTTTCTATAATATATAACTAAACTATTGTATGTAAAGTAAATAAGGTTTTGAAAATGTTTAAGAAGCTTATTTAAAGTTAAATTAAAATGCAGAGCCCCCCGGACCAGTGGCCAGGACCCAGGCAGTGTGAGTGCCACTGAAAATCAGCTTGCGTGCTGCCTTTGGCACATGTGCCATAGGTTGCCTACCCCTGTCCTAGAGCCTGCCAGATTACATAATATGTGGACTTAAAATCTCCTAGTGCACTCTGGGGTGTAAAGTCCCAGAGTGTTTGATATTTAAAAGTTAATAAAAACAGTGGGTCTAGCCAAGAACATTAATGAGTTTTGCTTTCCTGAAATGGGGGGGGGGGAGCCACCTGTGAGTCCCATTAGGGGAGTGGCAGAGGATCTACCAGTCAGCTAGCTGGTGGACATGTCAATCCTGGATATCTCCTGAGGAAATAAATTGAAGGGATCATGCCTACTGGCCAGCCTGCATAAGCCTCAATAGGGAAGCAATCTAGCCAACAATCCCCAAAAAAGGAACTGAGGTCCTGATCCTAAAAGACAGGCACCTAGCTCCCACTGATTTCAAAGCTTAAATACTTTTGAGGATCTAGTCCAGGGTCTACTGGTCAGCAATGAAACCCCCAGCTGAAATAAGTGACTATGTGGTCACTGCCATCTCTCCTAGATGAGAACACCAGAGTTGGAGGGAGTAGCAGACTGCACTCTCCATTGTCTACTCCATCTATCAGGTAGCTAAGAACTGGAGCCTGTATTGAGAAAGGTATGTTGTGCAACGACTGGTGAGGGAATTATCAAACAGAGGGTTACAGTCACAAAGAAACTTAGGCATGGTGATGTTGAGCATTGCCCCACCTAACTTCTAGTTGCTTAGAAAATCGCTGGATTCACAAAGCCTGAGTTCAGCACATAGGCTCCCTATGCAACGAATGGGGAGAGAGACTAAGCCCACACCTCTGAGTTCAGTGCCTAAGTAGGGGCTGCAGGGAGACACCTCCTTCTGCTTGGGATTCTCCACCGCAAACCTTCTCTTGTGCTTAGATACCCGTGCCATTCTAGCAAGAAATGGCAGGGGGAGGGGAAGCTCCCTCATAACTCTCATATCTTTGGTTAGGATGCTCTGCTGAGATGTGGGAAAGTCCAGTTCAAATCCCCACCTCTATCAGACGAGGCAAAAGGTATTTGAACAGAGATCTGCCACCTCTCAGCTCGGTGCTCTAACCACTGGGCAATGTCCTATTCTGATATAGGACTGCTTCAGTGTCTTTTGTTGAAGCTGTTTCACTATAGATAAATTAAAAGAAGCCACTGGAGAAGGGGGACTGGATCCTGGAACCCCTAGATGAGTATTGTAACCACCAGGCTACAGTGTCAGTCTTTTATGTGCTCTTGCTCTCGTTTCATTATTTAGCCACAGTGGAACAGCTTCAACAGGAGAAACTGAAGCTATATGTACACTTAACACTACAGTGTCACAACTGCAATGCTGTAGCACTTGACTGTAGACACTTAAATACAGCAATGAGAGGGATTCTCCCATCACTGTAGTAAATCCACCTCACCAAGAGATGGTAGCTAGGTCAACAGAATATTTCCTCCATCGACTTAGCACTGTCCACATGGTGACTTAGGTCATCTTAACTACATCGCTCAGAGGGGTGGGCTTTTCACACTCATGAGTGATGTAGCTGGTCAATCTAATTTTCCAGTGTAGATCAGCCCTGAGCAGACCTCATCTGGGAATATTCCAGAGCCCAGTGGTGGGAGAGGGGACTATCCTGAGAGGTGGTGGATCCCTCTGCAAATCCCTTCTCCCCATCAGATGGAGGAAGGACTTGAACTGGGGGCCTCCCACATCCCAGTGGAGTACCCTAACCACTGGGCTAAAAGTTACAAGGAAGAGCCTTTGCCCTCCCTCAGCTGTTTTATGTAAACTCATCTATAACACTGCTCTGCAGCCAAAATGCTTCTGAAATAAATGTAGTCAAACTTTACTAATTCTGGGTCACTGAGAACAAAAATGATGCTTAAAATTGTTGATTGGCTCTAGTTTTCAAGATATGCTATTGGGTCAGTATATACTACCCTTGACTTGGGAATGGCGGAGGATAAGTGAGTTATAAAGGGAAGGGATCTCAGTTTAAACCAGAAATGACTAAAATACATCTTTGACTGGATCTATGAATAAATCTATGACTGGGTTTGGACAGTACTTGCTTTTTAGGCAAAACAATGAATGATGCAATCTGAAGCTGGTATTGTGTCATACATGATATGAATTGCATCATGTTATTCCTAGAAGTCATGGATGATGCAATCATAACTAAGCTTACATCACTCTGCTGAACAAATTGCCCTATATCAGCTCTAGAAATCATACAGTGTCGTGCTCTTATTTGTCAGTGTTTGATTTTGCAAAGGGACACATTTCTGTTTAGCCAAAGTGAGCAGAGATGCCTCGTACTTGTGTGAACAGTGCAGCTAACTTCTGCATGTTTGTGGTGAAGTGACTTTTGCATCACAAAAGCGCAGTATAATCACTATGGTTAAGAAAGCCTATCACCTTTCTTTTGGCTGCAAAATTGGAGATCAGGACAAGAGGTGGGCCCCACACATGCTGCAACACTTGTGCAACAAATCTTCGCCGGTGGTTGAACAGGAAAAGGAAATCTATGCCTTTTGCAGTGCCAATGATTTGGAGAGAGCCAACAGGTCATACCAGCAATTGTTACTTCTGCATGGAATCTCCTGGCAGTGGAATCTCCTGTAAGGTGATGTTAGGGTTTCCATGTTCCGTGACCGTCAAAAGGATCTTGTCCCATTCTTCTTCATGGAAGGTGATCTTGTAGCCTGCAACAACATCGATGGTGTGATGGCAGCCCTCAACATCGTTCACGATCCAGATGAGTGGAGACTGTTCATTGATTCATCGAAGACGAGTCTTAAAGCTGTTTTACTGCATGATGGCAATGTTTTGCCATCAATTCCAGTTGGTCATGCAGTCCATATGAAGGAAACCTATGACAACATGAAACAACTTTTGAGGTGCATAAACTATGACCAACATCAGTGGCCGCTTTGTGGCGATTTGAAGGTTGTTGCTCTCTTGCTTGGTCTGCAGACTGGATACACAAAGTACTGCTGTTTTCTCCGCGAATGGGATAGTCATGCAAGAGATTCCCACTACATCAAGAAAGATTGGCCACTCCGACAGTCATGGGAGCCTGGAAGGAAAAGTGTTCGGCATCCACCACTTGTTGAGTCAAGGAAGATTTTGTTACCACCCTTACACATCAAGCTGGGTCTGATGAAGAACTTTGTCAAGGCCATTGACAAAACACAAGCAGCTTTCAAGTACCTCTGTGGAAAATTTCCAAGGTTAAGTGAAGCTAAGATAAAGGAAGGTGTCTTTGTTGGTCCTCAGATTCGTGAACTTCTTCGAGATGATGCATTTGACCATGCACTGCGTGGCAAGGAAAAGACGGCATGGAAAGCCTTCCAGTTAGTGGCAATAAATTTTCTCGGAAACAACAAGGCAGACAACTACAGGTTGTTGGTGGAAAACCTCCTCAAGGCATACAAAAGCCTTGGTTGCACCATGTCACTAAAGACATTTTTTGCGCACTCATCTAGATTTTTTTTTTTTTCCACCGAACTGTGGAGCAGTGAGCGACGAGCACGGCGAGCGATTTCACCAGGACATTGCAACAATGGAGAAACGCCATCAGGGCAAATGGAGCCCATCAATGCTTGCAGACTATTGCTGGACAGTGACAAGAGATGCTCCATTTAATGAATACAAGAGACAAGCCAAGAAGCGCCGAGTAGACACTGAATAAGACTAAACTATGTACATAATAATTTTTTGCCTTTCGTTTCATAATGCATTTTATTTATATAATCCTTTTACTGATTTTTAAAGTGTTACATAAACAGGACAGGTGAAATATTCTCATGTAAAGCAACCATAAACACATGAAAAGACCTAGGTTTACAATTTATGATTAAAACTCTATCTACACAATATACATAGACATAAAATGTAAAAACTTAAATATCTTAGAAACAGTAGCCAATCAGTTATTTTAATTGTCATATTTGAATTCAGCACATCAAAATACATAATAAATAGCACATTTTATCTCTGAAGCAGACAACTTCTCAAAAATTGTAGACCAGTGTAAGGGACTGATCTGGTAGGCAAGGTAGAAGTATGCCTACTAGATTAGGTCCTGTGGGCAAGTTAAGCAAAGGAATACCTATCTTCCCCCAGTTGGTGACTGGCATGGGTTCTAAGGCAGTAGTTCTCAAACTAGGGCTGCTGCTTGTTCTGGGAAAGCCCCTGGGACAGTCCTGATTTTTTGGTTTTTTTTTTCCTTATATAGGCTCCTATTACTCCCCCACCCCCACCCCCTGTCCTGATTTTTCACATTTGCTGTCTGGTCACCCTACCTGGTTGCAACTTTAATTCTGGAGTCCTGATAATGACTGCAAAATATTTACAGAATTGGTGCTTGCTGTTTCCTACAAAAATTCTTTTTTTAAATCACTAAATATTAAAACATAACTTATTCTACTAGTTAATTCTTTTTCTCTCACAGCTTTTTTTACACCGAGATTGTGGTATAAAGTATGGGCATATATATCCATCCACAGTATGGACAATTACTCTGACACAATTAAGAAATGATTTTGAAACGCACCTCTAGCCTAGTCAGGGTCAAAACTGAAGTAAAAAAAATGCATAGTTCCAGAATATGACCAGTAATAGAATCAATCAGCCCTTTGTACTAGAGACTTGCATTCCATTCCCATGGTTTGACTGACCTCTGGTGGGAGTCAGTAATGAGTTACATTCACTAGAGGCTTTACTTCCATGTGTTCTATACCAGAATTAGCCCCCTGCTTCCCAGTGAAACCATAAAGTCTTGTCACCCAATCACATCCAAAAATCTGACTCCTGCAGAATTTCATATAGAAGTACCTTCAGGCTGAAGACTATTTTCCCATTCTCATTGAATGAAACTTACTAAAGGGGATGAACAGAAATACCCCATAGAAATCCCATTTACTCCAGCTGGTCCATGCATTTGGTTTATTTGCTGTAGCTGGTAGCTATGTGGCTACAACCGGTAGTTTTGAATGCAGCTGATAGTTTTGAAAACTGCTTTGAGCTCATTTCTGGAAGTAAAATGACACAGCATTGGTCTGTATGTCATACTTCTTTCTTAAGGACTGCTTGTCTTCCTTCTGGACTATTCTTGAATTCTCATGTTTGAGCAAAAAATATAGTTGTTCTATGGTACTATCATTTTAGATGCAGTTGTGATAAAAATAGCTGAAATAGGCAGATCTTCTTTTTACAATTTCATCTTTAAAGTAGTACTGAGTGTCAGTGAATGCAATGAGTAATATTTGATGATGATGATTGATTGATGATAATAATTTAAATAACTGTATTGACATATTTTGGTTAGGAGAATCCATCCTCAACATACAGGATTCTGAAGACTATCCACCTTCAAGATTACCATCATTTTCTATAGTTTCAGTTATCTGGCAATGATAGTGTTTCAGTCACATCATGTATGTCACCTAGCCACAGTATATCACCTGTAGCAAAAAGAGGGGGGGGGGGAAATCCATCATCCAGAAACAACTATAGATAAGTTTGTGATAAGAACCAGCAGATTACAGGTAATTGATGAGAAAATTGCCCAGTTTGTTTATGCAACAAACTCTCCATGTGATTGAGAACCCACAGTTCATTAACATGGTTCAGTCATTAAGACCAGGATACAGTCCACCCAACAGGGCAGATGTCACAGGCAAATTGCTGGATAAAGTGTGTGAAAGAGAAATTGAGCAGTGTGCAAAAGGTCTAGAGGGTAAAATTGCTCCACCCATCAAGACTCAGGTTAACAATGTCCACAATGATCCTGTTGTATGTGTGACAACAGAAGAAGGGAATATCTTCCTTACAGAAACAATCGATACATCAGGAAATGTAAACACAGCAGAATACTTACAAGAAGTAGCAGTAAAAGCTATAACAAACTGTAGAAAAAAATTCAAATGTCTAGTACACAGCTTGGTCACAGACCATGCTGCAAATGTATCCAAGAGGAGAAGAAATTATTCTGAAGAGTCCCAACCTAATAACATACAGCTGCAGTACTCATTTGATGCACCTCCTAGCCAAAGACTTCAGTGTTCCAGAAATAAAGGCTAATGTTGTTGAAATAGCAAAATACTTCTGTAACAACCACTTTGCAGCAGCTGCTCTGAAAAAGGAAGGAACCAAGCTAACTCTCCCACAAGACGTGCAATGGAACTCAGTAGTGGACTGTTCTGAACACTATATCAAGAACTGGCCTAATCTGATGAGTTTGAACAAAATCATGAAAAAAATAGCTGGCACTGTCACAGCCAAAATTCTCAACATTGGGAATTAAGAGAAATGTGGAACACGTGCTGAGTACCCTGAAGCCTATTTCTGTAGCCTTGAACAAAATGCAGGGAAATAGCTGTTGTATTGCTGATGCTGTTGAAATTTGGAAGGAACTGAGCTGAGATCTTAAAAAGAGAAATATGCAATGACAGAGTTAAATTACAAGCATTAAAAAAACAAATGGGACAAGTACTATTTCCAGCTCATTTTCTTGCAAATATTCTCAATACTTGGTACCAGGGTCAAACATTAACTGCTGAAGAGGAGTTGGCTATCACATGGATGTCCCAGCAATCATCCCTCCATAATGCCAACTATCAAACTTCAGAGCTAAGGGTGAACTATTCAAGAAATGCAACAAAGAGTCCTGTGGCACCTTATAGACTAACAGACATATTGGAGCATAAGCTTTCGTGGGTGAAAGCTCCAATACGTCTGTTAGTCTATAAATTGCCACAGAACTCTTAATCTGGTTCTGTAAAAAGTGACAAACACGGTTACCCCACTGATATTCAAGAAATATGTTTGCTGATCTTTTTAAAGAAAGTCATACCAGTGAACTGGTGGAAGTCACTTTTCTCACTTCAGTCTCTTAATCCAAGTGCTTCATCTCACTTTTAACAGCAGTAGCTTCTTCTGCCAGTGTAGAAAGAGAATATTTTCTTCCTCTGGACTAATTAATTCCAAACTGAGAAATCATTTGGGACATGAAAAAGCAGAAAAGCGTGGGTTGTTTGGTTGTTTGGTTGTTTGGTTGTTTGGTTGTTTGGTTGTTTGGTGTTTTTTTCCCCCTTTTTCTTTTCCAGATTATAAACAAACAGGAAAATGAAGGTGAAGATGACGGAGTTAGCTGCAGCAGCCAATATTTTAAGTTTCTCATGTTGAGCTGGCTGACATACTCTAATTTTTTTTTTAAAATATTTCATTAACTATTTTAGTTAAACAATTTTAACAAACAAACCTGATTTTAAAAAACTCAAATGTTTAACAAAATTCATATGCTTGTTTTGTTAAAATTTTTGCTGCTGAAGGAAAAAACAGAATACATAACGTTGTTTTATTTAACTAAACACAACAATTTAAATGTCTGTCTGGTAATGTTGTCCTAATACAGCTTGGCAAAAAATCCTCCAAATATTAATGACTCTCCTGTTGAATTAGAGAGAGTTCACCTCCCAATGACTTCATAAATATCTGCTTCATTTACCTTTGGTAAATGAAATATCAGAAAATGAATGATCATTTGGTTATAGCTATAAAACTAATCTGAAGTTTTCAAAATAAATCACTTTAAAAATGTATAGTGTGTACCTTCTAAAAATGAAACCTACATCTATCTCTGAATTGTGAAGAATTTGTATTAAGGTTATAACTAACAAGAACGCACTTTTATATAGAAATGCATGATTAAATCAAGTCGTCTTGACTAGTGATTTAAATCAACTTGATTTGGATCAAATCCACCCTGTTAAAAATTAACAATTTTAGGTTTTGGTGAGCTTTGACCAAGTTTCTTAATGTTTGTTTGTTTGTTTGTTTCAATGAACCATCAACATTTTCTATGGGGGCGGAGGGAGGCATTTTCTGATCAGCTCTATTTAGAGTCCCAAAAGCTCCCACTGCATGATACCCTTTCACACCACTCCCAAGTGTGGGCTACCCCTTAAAGGTGACTGGATCTTGTTCCCATTCAAACAGGAGTTTTGCTATTGAATTGAATGGAAACAGATTCAGGCCTTAGGTTTTCGTTAGATGTGTATGTAAAAACTGGTCTTTTATCTAATTTCAACATGTAAGTAACAGACTCCCCAGTAACCTTGACCAATGCATAAGATAGGAATCCCAGGCTCACCTGAGCCCGAGGAGCAGCTCACAAAGCAAGCTCACATAGTCTTACCCCAGTCACATTATCAGCCCAGCTGGCCCTTACATTCCACAAAGTAAACAAAATTGTCTTTCATTGATTCATACTTAAAGATGCATTGAAAGCTAGGACCAGAATAGACCTGGCCAGGCGTTGGGGATTAAGACAGAGGGAGGGATCCATCCATCCTGTCCCAGCTTCACCCAGAACTGGACCAAGGTAGAAAGTGCCAGTCCTTTTTATCTTGCCTGCTGGGCCCTGATTAGTTTCGGTCAGGTCCAAGCTCTTTTAGCCCAGGAGGACCGGCTTTCAGGAATACCACCCACAGCTGATCTTGAATGGGCTTTCTAGGCAGTTCCTGGACTTCTGCACTCCGTGCTCTTTTCCCTTCTGAAAAAACCCTTCTTCAGGTGGAGTGTACCTGATATATGCAGGAAGGGTGGCTGCAGATTATATCATCATACATAAAAATCCCTTTCTCATTCAGTTCAGTACACACAACTACGAAGATTTGTTTTTTCATGTGATAATTAATGGGTTTCTTCCATCTGTGAAGGAAGGACAAGCAATGATGAAAGGGGAAAGATGCTGTTGATATTGCTTGGTACAGGCACAAGATGTTTGTCTGAGAAGATGATAGGCTTATCAAGGTTGGTATCAGTGGCTGGAGGTGCAAGGAACAAAAATGGATACCAGATCACCAGTATAGATAGGAGCTTTGTGATGAAGGGCCTTAAAAGGAAGGACAAGAAATTACAATACGTATTCTATACAAATAGACTGATTACCTGCAAGAAAAATGGTTTAATTCTGGCATAGTTACTCAGGTACTGAAGTAAAATCCTCACCACCTGTTACACAAGCCTTAAAAGTTAATGATAACTGAAGATACTAGCAAAAGTTTATCTCCACTAAAAGCAAGAGGCATGGGGTATTGGACAAATAATTGTTTTCTGATAAAAATGGGAACATCAAGCTTAGCGGAATTTAGCTTTGGCCATCTAAGCCTGGATGTTCTTGAGACAATTTATCAGACACAGATGCCAGTGTTTGGATTCATAAGAAGGAATTTACCATTTTGCTAGTTTTCTACTGCTCTGCCATTTAGGCTCTGAGCCTGCAGACAACTTCCCACACGAGTCACTTGACTTACACTGGTAGTCTTTTTCTAAATCAATGGGATTGCTTACATGAGTATAATCACTGATGTGCATATTTGCTAAGGTGACCATATTTCCCACACTGAATACGGGACACCTGGTAAAATTACTTGTATTCAAATAAGTTCAATGGCAATCAATTGTACAAACCTTGAAGTTAACATCAAGTTGACTGAGCCCCTGTTAAAAAGAAATATAGTGTAGTTGGATTCTTTCTATTTACCTTCTTAGATTTAAGGCTTTAGGGTTCACATGGGGAGGTGTGAGAGATATATATATATAGATATATATATACACACACACACACCTCTCTCTCACATGGGGGTGGGGGGCACCAACCCAACCCTCCCTGCCCAGCGCTCTTCCCCCCTCCATGCCTGCCTGGGCCCCCAGGATGGTCCCGTCTCTCCTGGTACCTGGCTCTGCGTCTTCCTGAGGCAATGTGTTGGGTGTGCATGCAGGGGTCACATGCCCCCCTCCTCAGATTTCTGTCAGGGTTCACACTAGAATGTGGCCAACAGCAGCCTTTCGGCACTGTGCAGGAGAGAATGGGCGGGAGCTGTTTCCAGCAGTGGGGGATGGGCGGGGGGAAGGGATGACCTGGCCTGTGTCTTGGCCGAGCTCATCTCTTCCCCGCTCCCCACACCGCTCCCCTGTGGCTGGAAGCAGCTTGTCCCTTCCTGCCCGCACAGTGTCGAAAGGCAGCTAACACTTCCAGGCTCCTGCTGGCCACTGACACAATCCAGTTGCCTCCAACTACAGCGCGGGCAGGAAGGGGGTAAGCCTTAAGAATGCATTGTGCACCAGGGCCCAGGGAACCTGACTGCAGGGGCTTCAGCAAACCTGGTCAGAGAGGTGGCTCAGCAGGGGAGTGTGCCTAGGGGACGGAGCAGCCCCGCACTAAACCCCTGTCCAGGGGGCTGCTATGGAGCCTGCAGGTTCAGGGCATGAACAGGTGGGAAACCCCTTCTCCCTCTCCCCCGCACAAATCCAGAGCTTAGCTGAGGGGTGGAGAGGTTTCCCTGTGCCAGTGCTGTGCGGGGCTTTGGCACATGCAGGGCTTTGCTCTTTCTGGTCAGTGCCCCAGGCTGGAGGGTCTTGGGCTTTCCCAGGGCACTGGCCCAGCCAGAGGCAGTGGGAAAAGGAAGGAGCCTGCCAGCCAGGCTGTTGATGAGCTCAGCGCTCTGACCAGGGGCTGGTTCTCTGCACAGTGCTGGGAGCAGGATGTGCCCCACCAGGGGGATATGGAGGAGCAGCAGGACGGGGCGGGGGGGGGCAAAGCAGGGAGAGGACAGCAAGAGGGGAAGCACGTAAAGGACCGCTGGGTGGGAAACAGAGGTGACACGTAACCAGCTGCCACTTGGTGACTGCCTGCACTCACTAACTACCGCAGCTCACAGCCAGTGCTAGCTGGAAACGGGATGGGAGACGGGTCCCTGCTGGCTGAGAGCTGGCACGCAGCGGGGACTGTGCTGACGGACCAGCAGGGGGAGCATCCGGCCCCGCACACTGCATCTTTGCCCCGCCACCAGGCTTGCACACCCACCTTCATTGTTGGCCACTGGACCCCCCCCAGTAGCAGGACTCGCCAGTACTGATGGGTGGGAGGGCAGAAAATATGGGACAATTTTCCCGTTTTTAAGAAAAAGTCAGGACACCTGCAGGAGGGCTTAATTATCGGACTGTCCCTTTAAAAACTGGAGGTCGGGTCACCCTAATATTTGCAGGAGCTAGCCCTTCATTTACACATGAAATGTACATAAAATTTAGCGAAAGGTGGATTTTAATTTTCTCTAATAAGCAAAAATAAAGGTTTTTTTTTCCAGTATTAGATAATTGGGTGGATTCAACGTGAACAATTTTATAGCTCTTGACTATTAGTCATGTTTTATAAGACATTTTCTTGTTTGTTTTTTACTGTTTAATTGTTTTATGAGAAGATTTTTCTATAACTTACTTTTTTGTGTATATAGCCCTGTTAAATTATATTATGAGAGGTTATTTTTATATATATACAGAGAGAGAACATGAATGAATTACGTAACTGTAAATGGGATTGCTATTTGTAATGTGCTGCATTGAATGTGCCATTGTGGACAAATCTCTACTGTATGGCCCTGATTCAGCAAAGCATCCTCATTCAGCAAAGCACTGAAGCATGTGCTTAGGTCCCATCAACTTTCATGGGACTTAGAAAATTAAGTCAGCTAACTATGTCGCTCGTGGGTATGAAAAATCCACACCTTTAAGCGGAGTACTTAAGCTGACCTAACCCCCAGTGCAGACAGTGCTAGATCGACAGACAAATTCTTCCATAGACCTTGCTACTACCTCTTAGGGAGGTGGATTACCTATGCCAACCCCTCCTGTTGGCATAGTTAACGTCTACACTGAAGCACTACTGCAGCTGCGCCGCTGTAGAATTTCAAGTGTAGACAAGCCCACAAGTACACATTCAATGTTAGACATGCTTGAGTGCTCTGCTGAATAGTGGCAGACTGAAGTACATGCTTAAGCATTTTGCTGAACTGGGGAAAAATGAATATTTGTTCTTGATGGAGTTGACCTTTTTAAATAAAAGTGTAAACATTCATACTAACCACATGGACCTAGTGAACACAAACAAGTATTCTTTCAGAAACTGGCAAGGATACAGCAGACAGGTAGCTGGAAGACCACCTTCATCTGTGTTGGATATCATCCTAAAAATCAACCACGTAAGGCTTCATGCTCCTTTTCTGTCTGGATTTACAATTTGAAAAAGCTACTGGGTTTGCAGCACAAAGGTTAAGCTCAAGATCATTTTAATGTGCAAGTATTTTAGAAAGTGTTCAGTTTTGCACTGTAAGCATCATAAAAGATTTATTAGTTTTCAGAGATAAGATATAATCAAAATACAAGAGAATAAACTAAATAAACTGTGAACACATGAAATTATTTCAGAAAAATGGTCTTCCTTTCCTGTGATTAATAATAGTACTAGTGACTTTTCTGAGCCTGTGGATCCATTATGAGAACCTGTATCCCCATATGAGCCAGTACTGATCAAACCTGCCAAAAGCTGCAGTTAAACTAGAGGTCTTGGAGGAGTAGTTGGGGGGGGAAAAAACAGGATTTTATTGTAGAACAAACTTTCCACATTAATTACAGTAGGAAGGTAATTAATGTGTGAGTTCACACTGACAGTGAGTGTTTGAGAAGACTAAATGGTACATTATGGGACAAGGTTATCAAAGACTAACAAGAAATGCAGCAGTTGCATTTGCTAGGATAATGAAAGAAAATAAACCATCTGGTGATCCAGAGTGGAAGAAGAAGGTGCCGAAAGATTAACAATATTTTATTTATGAGGAAATTGTCTAACTTGTGTAGGAGGCGAAACATCAGATTTGAAGTTCAACAATTCCATTTAAAACTCACACTATTGAGTGAGATGTTCTGCACTGGTTGATCAATCTAAGTTTTGAAAAATATCCAATCCAGAATATTGAAGTACTTAATAAACTAAGAAATTAAATTGAAGATTTTTTAATTCCTGGGATTTTGAAAGGATAATGAACCAACAGTTTAATAACTGCATAAAAATGAAATTTAAAAAGGAGATTTTACTGCATTGTATAAAACAACATTTTGTGCAGAAATTTCAAGTTTTGTTTTTTTTTCAGAAAACACGTGTTATGTTTTCATTAATATTATTCCCCCGTTTAGGATATTTTCAAAGTTGTAAAAGGCTGGAAAGTCTAGGTGATGTCAATTCAGATGGCTAGTGTGATAAAGCTTGTCCTTGCCCTAACAACCTATAGAAATGACATAGGGAGTCACCATGGTAACTCACCAGGATGCTTGCTTATATATTTTGAGTGAGTAAATTCTAGAATGGGGAGGTAGGCTGGAGACAAATTAGGGTGACCAGACAGCAAATGTGAAAAATTGGGACAGGAGTGGCAGGTAATAGGAGCCTATATAAGAAAAAGACCCCAAAATCGGGACTGTTCCTATAAAATCGGGACATCTGGTCACCCTAAGACAAATCTTAGTTAGAGTTTGCCTGCAGTCAGGGATTACTGGGTTTTGTTTTGAAGTTGCCTGGGATTTTATCTTTGTTACTGAGGATGAACTCTAAATATATGAATTGGTGATCTTTGTATCCTTTGGTTCTTGAAGAGTCCCAATGAAGTAAAGCAACTGGTTTAGAAGAATGAGGGCTAGGTAATTATTGGAAAGTTCAGTTTACCAGAGACATAAGCATATGAGTTTTGGAGTACTAAGGACAAACTTTATCTAGTTAGTATTAAGGTACAATTTTCTTATCTGAGACTGTTTTCTGTATTTCTTGCATATAATTTTTTCTCTGTTGTGTTTAAATATAGTAGTGTAAGTAAGTCTTGCTTCAGTTGTGCTATCCAAGGGTAGTGTTGCTTATAAAGAAAAGTTTTAAAAAGGGCATAAATAGCCTGTCAGCCCACCCTCCAGGGATGCTATACTAGAAACAGAGATAATTATTAAAAAAAAACAAACAAATAAAAAACCTGTATAAAGATAAAAACACCCTCAAAATCCTTGTGCTATGGATAGATTCTGCACTTTTCTGAGATGTTATTGACTGCCTGTGGTATAGAAGCATGGCTCATTTTCTTGAAAATTACATACAGTATATTGTATCACATGGGAGGGAAAGGGAAATCTGCATCCTATTAATGGTTCATCATAAGGAAAACAGTAAACACTGGCTAAGAAGGTGGGTGGCAACATTAATTTTCATCAAAAAGTTGCATGCTGTATCAACATTTGACTTACTCCTTTTGTAAACCAGGAAGTGTTTTTGTATAGAATTCATGGGGGATTTATATAAACATTACATACAAACCAATAAAAATGTATAAATTCTCAATCTTAGAGGTGACCCCAAGAAAATTATTTTATTAAGGAAAAGTCAAATAATCATTCCATCAGCAGACTATTTTTGGACAAATTCAGAGGCAACTGGTTGCTGTTACGGCCAGGGCTGGCTCCAAGTTTTTTGCCGCCCCAAGCAAAAAAAATGTTCCCACGCCCCCCTGCCCTGCCCCAACTCCACCCCTTCCCCGCCCCATTCCAACCCCTTCCCAAATCCCCGGCCCCGTCTCCTCCCTCGGGAGTGCCGCATTTCCCCTCCTACCCCTCCCTGCCTGGGAGGGAGGGGGGAGAAGTGGAGCGGCGGCGCGCTCGGGGGAGCAGGTGGCAGTGGAGCAGAGGTGAGCTGGGGGGGGGGAGTGGTTCCTCTGCCCCCCTCCCAGGGTTACTTCCTGCAGCCCTTCCCGCACCCCCCACCACTGCAGCTCCTCCACTCCGCCTGCTCCCCTGAGCACGCCGCCCCCGCGCCGCTTCTCCCCCTCCCTCCCAGGCTTGCCGCAAAACAGCTGATTCGCGCAGCAAGCCTGGGAGGGAGGGAGGGAGGGGGGGTGAAGCAGAGCGGTGGCATGCTCAGGGGAGCAGGTGGCAGTGGAGCAGAGGTGAGCTGGGGGGGAGCGGTTCCTCTGCCCCCCCCAGGGTTACTTCCTATGACCCTCCCTGCGCCCCCCACTGCCGCAGCTCACCTCCGCTCAGGGCCGACTCCCAGCTTTTTGCGCCCCAAGCGCAAAAAAAAAGGGGGGGGGGGCACGGAGTGCTGCCCATTGGAAAGTGCCGCCCCAAGCACATGCTTGGAGTGCTGGTGCCTAGAGCCGGACCTGGTTACAGCTGGCCTGAGAATTTACTCAAAATTGTTTCCCAGTTGGTCCTGTAACTATTTGTATCTAACGAGCAGAGAGACAGCTTTATAGGGAGAAGTTAGGGGACTTTCTCCCACTGAAAAATGGCATGATTTTTATTGTTCTTTTGGGAAAGTGAGAAGTAATGGTGGAAGAGAAAAGGAGGGTTATATTTATCTCTAGAAGAGGTTCAGGGAGTACAAATGCCCCCATTCTGCACTTCCAATGTGTCTAAATTAGAGGGACCACTTTTAGGGATCAGTCTTCGTGGCCTATTAGTTCTTTGTCTCTCTGCTGAGTCTGCCAGAAAAAGGGGACATTTCATGCCAGTGTGTTTTGTGATCTTGTCACGTGTCACCTAAAAAACACATTGAGACCACCAGCTCATTTTACAAAGGTCAATGAACAGCTATCAGATGCTAACAATTTTATTACTGTTATTAAATACTTATATTACAGTAGCTCCCAGAGGCTCCAACCAGCATTTGCAACTTGGTATTGCAAAGACATGGTTCCTGTCCCTAAGAACTCTGAGCCTGCAAGCTGCTTCACAGAGACAGATTTATTCTTGTGTTTAGCCTCACTGAGGCCAAGGGGCTCTGCAAGGGCATAGGAATCCACTCCCATGAAACAGCTTGCAGAATTGTGGCTTAAGAAAGCAATTTTACTCACTACCGGCCTGGACTATATACAAACCAGTGAATATAGGAGGTGAAATAGGTAAAAGACAGATTAAAGAATATTTCGATAAATTAGATGTACACAAATTGTCAAGGCCTGATGAAGTTCACCCTAGGATACTTAAGGAACTTGCTCAAGCAATCTAAGATCTATTTGTGATGATCTTTGAGAGCTCATCGAGGATGGATGAGGTCCCAGAGGACTGAAGAAGGGCAAACATAATACCTATCTTTAAAAAGGGGAACAATAAGGACCTGGGGAATTAGCGATTAGTCAGCTTAACTTCGACACCTGGAAAGATACTGGAAGAAATTATTAAACAATCATTGTGTAAGGATAATAGGATGATCAATAATAGCCAGCATGGTTTTGTCAAGAACAAATCACCCCCAGTGAACCTAATTTCCTTTTTTGATAGAGTTATTGGCTTAGCGAATGGGGAAAAGCAGTAGATGTGATTTATCTTCATTTTAATAATGCATTTGACACAGTCCCACATGACAATCTTATAAGCAAACTAGGGAAAGGTGGTTAGATGAAATTATCATAAAGTCCAATTAGGTGAGAAGTTATCAATAGTTCACTGTCAAACTGTGGGAGGAAGCATCTAGTGGGGTTCTGAAAGGATCTGTCCTGGGTCCAGTACTATTTAGTGTTTTCATTAACGACTTGGATGATGGAGTGGAGAGTACGCTTATAAAATTATAAAACTGGGAGAGGTTGGGAGCACTTTGGAGAATACGATTAGAATTCAAAATGGAGAACTGGTCTGAAATCAATAGGATGAAATTCAATAAAGACAAGTACAGAGTACTGCACTTAAGAAGGAAAAAAAATCAAATGAACAGATTCAAAATGGGGAACAACTGGCTAGGCAGCCGTACTGCAAAAAAGGATTTGGAAGTTATAATGGATCACAAATTGAATATGAGTCAATGTAGTGTGATGCTCTTGCAAAAAAGGCAAGTATCATTCTGAGATGCATTAACAGGAGTGTCATAGGAAAGATATGGTACTTGGTACGGTAATTGGTACTTGGCACTCATGAGGCTTCAGCTGGAATACTGTGTCCAGGTTTGGGTGCCATACTTCAAGAAAGATGGGAACAAATCGGAGATTGTCCAGAGGAGATCTACAAAAAATAAGAGGTTTAGAAAACATGACCTGTGAAGAAAAGTGGAAAGAATTAAGCATGTTTAGTCTAAAGAAGGCCAAAGTGGGACATGGTAACAATTTTCAAATATATAAAAGGTTATTATAAGGAGGACAGTGATCAATTGTTCTCCATGTTTACTAAGGGTCAGATAAGACGTAAGTGGCTCAGTGTGCAGCAAGGGACATTTAGGTAAGATATTAGGAAAAACTTTCTAATTATAAAGATAGTTAAACATTGGAATAGGTTACCTAAGGAGGTGGTGGAATCCCCATCACTGGAGATTTTAAAGAACAGGTTAAACACTTGTCAGGGATGGTCTAGGTATACTTAATCCTGCCTTGGCACAGGTGGATGGACCCGATGACCTCTTGAGATCCCTTCCAACCCTACATTTCTATGATTCTATGAAAGGCTCTATGTTAGATTACTAATCCCATGAGCCATCCATTCTCCTATATTTATTATGGTTAAAGTTGAAACTATAGGCTCAGTTAATCATTGCCCTGCACTTTGTGTAGTTACTTACCCAGTAGAAAATGAATGCAAAATCATACGCATACGTGTTGTTATGGGTTAGGTTAAACCTCACTGAAGCTAGGATGTATAACAGCCACCTTTTCTTCGGGATACAGGACTTTTTGCTAACAGAAACAATAAGAGCACCCCCCAAAATACAGGCACCTGGCAAGGCTTGAGTAGAATCAGGACCATGTCATCCAAAGGTTTTCCTTACAGACTGGTATAGCAAATGCTGGGACATTGATTGGTGGAGCTGGGTACATCTGTGCAGGTGAAAGAAGTACCAGGAAGCCAAAGACACAGCCCATTGGTCGTATGACTCTGATAAAAAGATGAGAGAGAATTTTGGGAGCAAATGCAGGGTGGAAAGGTGCTTGAAACTGTTAGCAAAGAAAAATCTCTCTTCCTTTTTGATTCTGCAGTGTTCAGGGAAACAGGACTTCACATTTATTGTAAATAAACAGCATTACACTAAAGAAATACTAGACTCCAACATCAGTTTCTTTTCCTAACCAAAATGACCAATAGGACCCTGAAAATTGGCTAATTGTATGGGTCAAAAAGAGGTAGCAGTGTCAATGACTACACAAGGTGCTAGAAAATGATGATATGGGTCTCTTGCAGCTTTTCCAAATATCTTAGCACTTATTTTTAGTAATAAATAAACAGATCACATGAACACACACTTACAGAGTGAGATTTCCCACCACCTTGCCCCTGTGCAGTCATTTACCATTCTGATCTGGTAGCATTTTACAAAATTATGTGCTCAATTTGCATAGCTTTAAATGATTACATAAGGGAGTGGAGAATCAGGCCTGTAGCGGTAATGGAACATAAACATTTTCAATCATTTTCTATCATTTTCAATAACTATGTGCATGGACCAACATGAGTTTGTTGTCAAAGTTAATACAACTAGTATCTTTAGGTCAAATTCTGTCCTCATTTATCTTGCACAACTTCATTGATTTAATTGATAATAACCTATAATAAAAGTTCCAAATTAGTGTCCCTGGAAGGAAACACCAGTGGGATACACATATATACATAAGAGTAAGGGAAGAGTTCAGCCCAAGGTGTATTTGTGAATAGCTTAATTTTCTCAGATCATGGTTTAAATACCATTAGCATAATCCTTCCTACAATCCAGAACATTTCTTCATTCTGAAACAAAAGGTAGGAGAATTTTTCATCTGTTGGTACTCACACCTTCTTGTCAACTGTTGGGAATGGGCCACATCTAGCATGATTGAATTGGCCTTGTTTGCACTACAAAAAGTAATTTTCCCTCTGTTGATATTCACCCCTTCTTGTCAACTGTTGGAACTGAGACACATCCACCCTAATTGAATTGATCTCATTAGCATTGACCCCCCACTCTGTAAGCCCCCATCTTTTCATGTTCTGTGTATTTATATCTGCCTACTGTATTTTCCACTCCATGGATCTGATTAAGTGGGTTATAGCCCACGAAAGCTTATGCTCAAATAAATTTGTTAGTCTCTAAGGTGCCACAAGGACTCCTCATTGTTTTCACAATGAACCTGCTCACCTGCCTTCTGTTCCCAAACATGTCGCAGCTTGACAAACAGAAAAGTTTTAGCCCATTTCACTGGCATAAATGACAAAACTTGTTTTGATTTCAGTGGGAGCAGAATTAGGCCCTGAAAAGTAGGGCGGAGGTCCAGGCTGAGGGAAACAAGAAAACTATTGGCACACGAATTAAATGCTGCATAGTTATCCAGTCATTTTACAATAATGACAATGTATCAGCATGAGCAGGGGTTAGCTACCTTTTCCATGCTGTGACACCCTTTTCCATATCTGGATCATCCCAGGATCCCTCCCTATCTAGCAGGAACCAACCTCCCACTTGGCAAAAGGGAAGGACAGGGTGGTTGTGTGGCACTCGGGCTGAGAACTCCTGAGTGTGAGGGAGAGGTACATTGGCATCTACAAGAAGCCAGGAGGAGAGTATGAGGATGGTAACGCTGTCCTGGGAAGAGGACTAGGTATTGTTTATGCTATGCTTAGTTCCAGTGCCAGAGGGGTGACTAGTGCAAATTAGTGGGGGCCAATGAATTTGCAGTTGATTAGAAGGAAAAGGTTGCGTGAGACCCTCACAATCTGCTCTCCCTCCCAACCCACCAGCAGAGAGGGGCTGGGGAGCACAGGGGGGCAGTTTAAGACCATGCCAAAGCCAGGAGGCTCAGCGCGTCCTTCTGGGTTGCTTAGACCCTGGCCCCTCGCTTGTCCTCCCCGCCCCTTCAGTCGGCCCCCCGCAGGCTCTGGGAACAGTTTGGGGGCTGCGGGAAGCGCATGAATGAGGCAGGTGGAGAGGGGGAGGGGTTTCTGGGCCCGCCTCTGGCTCGCCGGCGCCCGGGGCGGGGGAAGCTGCCTGGGGCCGGACGGAGGGGGTCAGTGGAAGCTGCCGCTGGTGTTAAAGAGGCCGGGAGGAGCGGCCCCGGGGCTGGTGCAAAGGAGTAGCGGAAAGAGTAATGGGTGAGTCACTATGGGACCCCCCCATCTCCTTCCTGGGCGAGCCTAGGCGCTCAGCGGCTGGTGCATGGCCGGGGGCTGCGCTCCGCTGCCGTGGACGCTCTGCACCGAGTTTGACTTTGCGCGGAAACTTTGTGGAGCTGCGGGAGGGAAGGGACGCTGCTCGCGGCTCCCTTGCACCGGGAAATCTCCGCGAGCGGGACCGGCGGGGCTGGCAGCGGGTTTGTTTCTGGGCAAAGCAGGTCGCGCCCTTCGGGCTCCTTACAGCTCACTTGTGAGCAAGCAGCAGCTTAACTGTAGTAGGTTGTTGTCTCAAAAGTTGTTGCAGGCGCGGGGGGAGCTCAAAACGCCAAGGCAGAGGGTGTGTGTGTGTGGCAAAGCTGCTTCGGGCTACCTGGGCTGCTGCTGAACCCTCCCTGAGGGATTGGGGAAATGCTGGCTCGGTGGCTCCTGCCAATTTTTGGTCCCGGCACCCCTAATTTCACTGCTTAAATGCTGAACAAGTCGAGCTTCTTCTGTCACAGCAAAAAAATCCTGTAGCCTGATTTCACAGTGCTGCAAAAACCGTCGTCTGACACCTGAATCCTGCCACGTTTTCGGCACAAACACAGAAACTGTCTTCAAAAGAGACATGTGCTGCTATTACACCAAAACCAGATCTGGATCCAATACATCTTAGTATAAGAAAGCTGCAGAAACTCTAATTACTCATCTGTAGCCTGCTGGATTTCACTGGCTGCACATCCTGCATTTTTTCTTCCAAATACATAAGCAGTTTCTCCTCCTCCTGGATCCTAACACATTCTGATATAACAGTGCTTTCAAAAAAGAGATGGGGGAGATGTACATGTCACAACTACTTAAAGTACTGTTGACTCCACAAATGATAGAAAAGAAGCATCTGAACTTGTTCTCTATCTAAGCAATGGAATTTCTGAAGTGGGGACCAAAAATTGTCTGGATCCGGCCAGATCCAGGGTTTGCAGTAGGGGTGCATCATGACCTGGATTTTATTTGTGTAATAGTCTTAACTTGTTCTCTTTTGGGCATTAGAATTTGAATGAGGGGCCAGGACCAAAACTCAGAAGTATCTAGGTATATCCATCTTTTGTATCTTTTCCCTTTAAATCATGGGTAGTTGCTGAATCCTTCCTGTGCTCCCACTGCCTGTCCTATCTCAACCCCTCTCCACTTGCTACTTCTGCCTACCTGCTTCCAACCATCTACCTCTGCTCTTTAATCCCCCACTGCCTCTTTCACCCTCCCTGCCCCGTAGTGCCTTCCATCTCTAATTCTACCTTCTTGCTGCTTCTCTTCCGACTACCCAGTTTTCTCTCAGCTGCTCCTCTTTCCCCTTCACTTCTGTTTCCTCCCCTCAGAAAGTGTGAGCTGCTACCTTGCAGTCTAAGTATTATTCTGGGACTGAGCATAGTGTCATGACGTAACACATACTGCTGGAGGGAAAGCAGGGGTAAGTGACTTATCTCTGTTTGCAGTATTGTTGTAGTGTGTTGATCCTGGGATCTTAGAGAACCATAGTGAGGGAGGTAATATCTTTTACTGGATAAACTTCTGTTGGTGAAAGAGACAAGTGTTCAAGCTTACACAGAGCTTTTCTTCTTTCTTGTGTGAAGGAAGGGATAATGCCCATGAGCTGTGGGAATTTGGAGTATTCCAATGCCTTGCAAGACCTACACTTAATAGAAGTATGGAGGGTTATAAAGCAATTTGACTTGCATCTCACACAGAACTCTCATTTACTTTTTATTCATATGTCACCAGTACACTCACACTAGTAAAGCTATGAAACAACAGTATGCAAGCAAAAAATAACGTCCGTTAAATATAGTGTCATATTTGTCTTGTTCTCCTGATCACTGGGTTGTGTAATATCATTTTGATGTCTGACTCTCCTGTGGAGGCCAAAGCAATCTGTGAATATAACTCGTAATGGACCAGACTCTGAAATTGTGAGCTTCATCTTTGCAAATTGGGAAAAGTTATGGCTCTTACATGCAGTAAGGAGTATAGTAATACATTGTTTTATGGAAATCAAACAAAAAATGAATTCGGTGCAGTAGGGTGAAATCAAAGGGTGAAATCCTAGCCCCAGAGAAATCAACGGGAGGAAGGATTTAACTGAAATATTCTTGATTGTGAAGGGTGATCATTAGGGTCACACTTGAATTCTTTCCCTTCACTGGGGACTTGCTTAAAACCAGAAAATCCTGATATGAGATATCACAGGCAAAGAATGACTGGATATGTTACAGAACTATAATGATAGATAATATCTAGCATTGGGGCAGGAGCGGCGCCAGGGTTTTTGGCGCCCTAGGCAGGGGTCCTTCCGTGCTCCCGGTCGTTATCGGCAATTCTGCGGCAGGGGGGTCCTTCCGCGCTCCCGGTCTTCGGAGCACTTCGGCGGCGGGTCCCGGAGCGAGTGAAGGACCTGCTGCAGAATTGCTGCCGAAGACCCGGAACATGGAAGGACCCCCTGCCGCCGAATTGCCGCCCCCCCACCCCCCAAATCCTGGTGCCCTAGGCGACCGCCTAGGTCGCCTAAATGGAAGCACCGGCCCTGCATTGGGGGTTGGACTAGATGACCTCCTGAGGTCCCTTCCAGCCCTGATGTTCTATGATTCTATGATTTACCTTATTTAAAATATATATATATATATATATATATATATACACTTTTATTTTCAATCAGATCTTTCAAGATCCAATTTAGGTAACAGCTACTGTTCTTCAACTCCTGTGATCAGAAACAGAGTTGTCTGGATTACACAGCTCTTCTTTTCGTCTGCCGTATGTTTTTTTGTTTGGTTTTTTTTTAGGTGTTTGTTCAACATGTGTTGGTGTGGGGGAGAAAAGCAAAACTTGTTCGGAACTTATTTTATATAAGTCTAATCACTGTATGGTTATGTCTTTTTTTCTTTTTCTTTTCTTTTTTTTTTTATTCTACATAAGTTTTTTTCAGGCAGAAAGGCTTGAGCTGCATCCAAGCATATCCTGGAATTGGTATATGGCAAACTTGGAGGAATTGCTGACTGTTGACACTAACTGAGCTTTATAATGCTCAATATAATTTTCTGAAATGTTGTTTATACAGAAATTTGAAGCAGGATTAGTTTTGTCACTGCATCAGACTTTTATCTAATCATCATCTGAGACTATGTAGGGACCAGCTATGTGCCACTGAATTAATGGGAGTTTTTCTGTTGACTTCATTGGGAGTAGGATGCGGACCTTATTTCTTAATAAGTGCAACTTTTTTTGGTCTGGATTGTGCAAATACTCATATGTTTAACTATTCACAAAAATAGTTTCACTGAACTTGATGAGACTACTTAGGTACTTAAAGTTACATGTGTGTAAGTGTTTGCAGGTTGGAGCCTCAGTAAATGTATAATTGTAACCATCATGAGCAGGGCATATGCCTACAGTATATAAACAAATTAAAACCCAATGAGTCATTTGAACACAATTAGAATAAATGGAGGACCCAGAAACCAATCTTATTATCTGAAATAAGTCCCATGAGAGACTGATTGTTGAATTTTAAACATAAGCTTTTATATTTAACTGAAGTTTTTTCTTGTTTGTAAAACATCTAGATAGATTTCAAAACATGCAGTATATACATAAGAGACTGGAACATCTTTTAGCAATTTAGCTTGTGTGCAAATATTTGTGTTTTTAACAATGTTTAGTATATCATGTTAATGTCATGTTTTGGCATGTGCATTATGTATAGGTTGGGTGCTGCAATGTGTTTGAATGTAAGTTTGGTAAACTATGAACATTTCTTATCATCACAGATGTGACATTGATATTGGTTTTCATTATTGTCTTTGATGTTTTGCCTGTTTAAGAACTGTAGAATTAGGCCCCATTAGATCTTGCAGAGTTAGAAAGTTCCTGCCTTTACTGCTATGACTTGCTACAGAGAAGACACGATGGCTAAACTAAAATGAGTGAATACAGTTTTAAAACAGGGGGCGGCACTGTCTCTTTCTCTTTGGGGAGTGAAGCAACCTGAAACTGCTAATGCAGTACCAGCCAAAATTGGCCATTATCTGCTGAAAGGGGTAAAGAGACTGAAAGCCTCATTCTGCCTTGTTCAGGGGATGATATGAATTGAGGGTGGGGCCACAGGGATGACCACACTTCATTATCTCTCATCATGCTGTACAGAGCCTGCTGACATTTACTTCATAAAATAACACATGCTGAAACAGCCTGCCCGGGTTTTGGTAAGTGACCACACATGTCATGGCCACAGGTGAGTTTTCCTTGATTTAAGGATTTCATACAGTCAAAGGAATGAGGCTAAGGAAATACTACTCCTATCTCTACAACGAGCTCTTGAATTTTTTGGTCACCCTTATGCTACAAGGAACTTAATTATTCTATCACATCACCAGATGTGGTAGATGAAAACAGCAAGAGTTTTTAGTCTTGGATATTCTGCTGTAATTAAACATTTATTTAATTTCATTCCAGAACTAATTTTACAGACTAAAAGGGAACTCTAGTAAGATACAAACCATTAGCAACCACCTCTTATTCATGTTTTTGAAAACAAACTATCCTGCCAATAAATTCAAAACAGAAATGTTTGAATTGTTGTTGGAAAATTACTGAATAGGTGCATAAATGCAAAGTGAGAAAGCATGAAGTTATATTCTTTACACTGCATCAACAGATATGCTTATTCAGTACATGTGTAAAGACCAAAAGAGAAAGCATAATTGAATATCTGTAGACAGAGGGGGAAAAAAATCTTGTAATGACTATTCATTAAAGTCCACAATTACTACTATTTTTATTTCAGAGCTGGGAATCAGACTCTTGGGGGTGGGGAAGGGGACTGGTGGCAAGTTATCAATAAGGGACAGATCCTGAAGTTCTTTACATAAACAAATCTCTTATTAAACTTAAAAGCAGTTATGTGCGTGGAAAGGATATGGTTCAGAAATAACCTGTGTTCAATTAATTGTAAACGGTACTGCTTGTTTTTGATACAACTGTATTTCTAGCTAACCAAATTCACCACCTGAAAGCAAATAATTTATTATCCAAATATATGATTATTACCGAACTAACATGGAACACCCTTTTAAAGTCATTATACTAAAATGTTTAATGATAAATGTTTGGTCGGTGGTAAGCTGCGACAACTGGGCTTTTTGTTCAAAACCTGCTCATTTTGCTGTTATCTCATCCTCCTTTTTTCCACCCTCAAAGTTGTTTCTTTTGTTCACCTGTTGTCTTGCCATAAAGCAAGATTGTAGGCTCTGAAACTCTGTGGGGAAGGGAGTTCCTTTTTAACCCATCTCTGCACAATGACTAGCCCAACAGGCTAACGAGGCCTCTGAGTGTTCCAATAATGCAAATAATAAGTTTGAGACCTAATTGGGTTGTTATTTTTATTTATAATTAAAAGTGATGGAAAGTGTATTTTATGAGGTACAAGGGCTGTACCAAATCAAGTGCAAGGATTTATATATTGTTTAATAGAAATTATCATTCAGCTGCAAGTCAGTAATCGACACCATCTCTGCAGTCTGGCTGAGAGAATTAAGTTTCAGTCAAAAGTTTTGTGCCATTCCACACCAAGGACTATGTGCTTTCTTGCACTTGTGTGTGGAGTGTCCATTGATATTAATGAGTTGAATAAATTGAATGATGTCAGTATCGGGAATCCTTAGTTACAATCACTTGCCTAGAAACACTAAACTTTTGGGGTTGGAGCAGGAAATAGGATGTGATGAATAACTATGTCCTGATTACATCGTCATCTCCTTAAGGCCGAGCCTTTTCTTGCTCCATTTTGGGAGTGGAACCATTCTGCAGTCTACCCTTAGAGACTGGTGAATCTTAGCAGGCTCCAGAGTGTTCAGAATTTATTTATTTCTCATCCATTGAGTCTCACTGTCACTAGTCTAGTAGAACCAGTAATTTGTGAATCATGATAAATATCACATTTGTCCTACATCCTCCTCCCTTACACCTCTCTCCAGCATCATCCATAACATTATCATGGTGTACAGAAGACACATTCCAGGGAATAAAGCTGGAGTACTTGTGACCTTTAAAGCTCTGAATAGTCGGGGATCTAGTTATGAGAATGCACTTCTCACCTTATAACCATAGCAGCAGTTGGCTGGGAGATTCTTGTTGCCTGCTCCTATCTTTGAATATTCTGTGACCATTGGCAAATTCAGGGGCGGCTCTAGCTGTTTTGCCACCTCAAGCATGGCAGGCAGGCGGCTTTCGGCGGCACGCCTGTGGGAGGTCCACCGGTCCCGCGGCTTTGGCGTACCCGCCGCCGAATCTGCGGGACTGGTGGACCTCCTGCAGGCATGCCACCGAAGGCTGCCTGACTGCTGCCCTCGCCGGGACTGGCAGGGCGCCCCCCGGGCATGCGCTTGGAGCGCTGGTGCCTGGAGCTGCCGCTGGGTAGAGACCCTGGCCTTTGAAATTTGCTCCTCTTGGCAATGTGTTATCTGGTTCTGAGGCAAGGCCTGCTTATTTTGTGTATTATTTGGTTGACTGTTGGTTGATTCTTTTATATTCGACTTATGTTTTAATTTCTGTAACTGTGCCAAATTGTTATAAAGGTAAGTACTAAGGAAATAATCAAAGTACAAAGAAAGAGAGGAATGAAAGAAAGCTAACAGAGCATTGACATTCTAATGAATCAACTCGTGTTTTGTATGTCTTCCCAAACCGATCAACATTGGAGGCCATATTTTCATTAACTGTTTTGTGAGCCCCTAGCTCATAACACCTTCATAATAACAGAAAACATATTTTTCCTCTTTAAATATAGCCCTTTCCTTTACAGGGTAAGAATAGACACCTCTGCTTCTGTACTTCTCCAGTCTCCTCCCAGAGAAATGAATCTTTATTCTGAACAGTTGTACTTAAGTCTGAAAAATATTTACTTCTGTTCTCTTGGCCACATCTAGAAACCCAATCAGACATAGTCTTTGACATAAATAAAAGTGAAAATTGATGTTCCTCAGGGGAAGATTATGGACTTAAAAATATTTCCTGTGAATAATTAATAGGATTTATTTGGTATTCTGTCCTGATTAAGTCATGAGCTTGATAGCCTATTAGAAATGTGAGGCACTCTCAATTTGCGTATGCAACTCTGCAGACCCAAACCTCAGACAGTAATTTTCAGTTTCTTAATATAAAGTGTTCTCCTCTCACCGGTTAGCAGAAGCTGAAGCTGCTATGTGACTATATTTCATATTTTGAATATTTTGTGACCAAGTAATTATATTACTTCAGTAACTTCTACTATTTCTACTTTCTTTGAAGTAAAATGTCTTTTCAAGAAGGAATAGCTAAACTAGAAGAGAAAATTTAAGTTGAGGTTTTTCTCTGGTGGTGGTGGTGGTTTGAATTACCAATGAAGACAAGCCTCAGAAAGGGAGTGAGTTAGGGTTGGACTATATACAGATTGTAGTAACGTGTTACTTATCTTGTTTTGAACAGAACATACACAGTCACATCTATTGGCTATCTTGACTGGGACAGGGAGAATCTATTTTTTAACAGAAGAACTGAATGGCTATAAGTGGAGATGTGGCTGTTCTACAATACAGACCTGTATTAATCTTGATATTTAGTACTAAGTTACTAAATGGCACCTTCATTATTGATTTTGCAGATATAGCACTTTCTGAAAATTGATATAACTTGTCAATTAATTCATTTTTGTTGCATTATCACTAACATTACTGGTATTAGTATCTGATGGTAGATACTAGAAATACTGATAGCACTCAGTGTCAATCAGTAATATGTGTTTAGGGATAGAGTCTAGTAGTGTGCTTAGTCTTAAATGTAACTTTGTGTTAGCCCGTAATACTGCTGGGGAACAGGAAGGGGCAGGATTAGCCTGGCTGCTGATTGGTGTGCAACTCTATCTGAATTCCTCCTAGGAACTCCTGCTACCAGCATAGATAACAGGAAAAGTGATTGTGGGCAGATGGCTGTCACCATCACTTTTTTTTTTTTTTTTTTAATAGTAGTTGAATTTTTGAAAAGAGAATTTTTGTTGTTGTTGCTTTTGATGTAGATGCCTCATTGTGTAAAATGAGCATATTTGCCTCATTTTCAAAGTTTTAATTGTCATTTTAATGATGAGTTTTAAAGGTAGAGATTCATACATATTACTTGCGTACTTAGTGTATCTGGTGTACTTCGTTGGTTTGCTTTGGGAAGGCATTGGCAGTTTGAGCTGCACAATCCTACAGTTTAAATAGCACTTTTTCACCCTTTTTATTTTGGTTTGAGCTCAGTGTTTGTTTGGCTTTATCTTTTTGCAAGGTAAAAACAACCCTAAATATATGTATTTTAAAAAATTACCTCTAGCTGATTAATTTTTGGGCTCTTACTGTCTCAGTCATGTCATATTTCTTGGCTTGTTTATTCATTTCATGTTAAATGTCTCTGTGTTAATGCTGTGATTGAGGAAGATATCTCAATGGGTACTAAAATCTGTAGTTTCCAGAACTGATAGGAAAATGTGTGTGACTTAATAAATAACATTCATGTGTGGCTAGCTTTTTCAGCTATAAATCTAAAGGAAAATTAATATATAATTTGGGAATCTAATCCCAAGCATAATTGAAAAATCACTGGTATTGTGCGTGTTAAGCATCCCTCAGAATCAGGCCATACAGTGGTTCCCCTTGGAATAGTTTGTGTAAGTTACGACTTTGGTTAGAAATAAGATTGCTGCTTAGAAAGTTATGGAAACTACAAGTTGTACTATTACAGACAAAGTATGGCTCCTTTGTGTTTAACTTTTGAAATCTCCTTACAGAGATTTACAATGGTCTGTTTGTTAGATCTCCGTCAAAGCCTTGCTGGTATGTGAGATCAAAAAGGAATTTGTGTATCGATGTATAAATTTGCTCTGTGGGATTCTTGGCTTCACTGTAATTTCTTTGGTTCTAGTCTTAAGAGTCACTGTAGAAAAAGCACTCTTACTCAACAGAGCTGCTCCCTTTGTGTATTCTGTCAGTCAGCCTACAAGTGTGACACAAGTAAGTTTTTACTGCTTTTTACTTTTGTTAGAGCATCGCAGCCTACACAGATAAGAGAGCTTTTTGTGTATCCCCATAATTGATTAGCCCTGCAAATGAAATTTAGTAATCCGTTGCACCTCTTCAACTCCATTGAAAATAATGATGTTGCACAGGTGTCACTGAGGGTAAGAACTTCGCTTAATGCTCATCCCAGTTTGAGTAAGCAAGGCTGCCAGTTAAGGATAAAATATCTTTTACATGTTATCATCCTTCTATCAAGGAATAGACGTCTGCCAGGGGAAAAATCATTGATGAGACTTAAGATGGCTGAGGAGTCCAGTTCATGGTTTACAGGTTACTTATCAGCTTAAAGCTGTTGTTCAAAGGAGGCTGCGTGACATCAAGAATCAGTGGCGGCAAGCAAAGGCCAGGGAGATCCAGAGTTTCGCTGATCAACATGACATGAGAAACTTTTTTCAAGCAATGAAAGCCATCTACAGGCCAAGTTCAAATGGCACAATCCCTCTGTGATCCCAGGACAATTCCACTCTTCTCAAGGACAATGTGGCCCTCAAGCAATGTTGGAAGGAGCATTTTGAGACTCTCTTGAACCGTGAATCTGAAGTCTCAGCTGCCACCATTGAGTTCATTCCTCAGCATCTATTAATAGAACCTCTTGCTGTTCCCCCTCCTCATCTTCTGAGGAAGTTTGGTGAGCCATCACTCAGAGTAGAAACAAGACGATGCCAGGCCCAGATGGCATTCCCATGGAGGTCTTCAAAGCTGGTAGAATAGCACTTGTGCAAAAACTTCATCAACTTCTTAATGAGGAAATTCCACCTGACCTCAAGAATGCCAATATTGTGACCATTTTAAGAAAGGGGGACATGTCAACGTGCAGGAATTACTGAGGTATTGCCCTCTTCTCCATTGTCAGGAAAATCCTTGCTCGCATCCTTTTGAACAGTCTCCTCCCTCTTGCCGAAGATGTCCCTCCAGAATCCCAATGTGGTTTCAGACTGTCTCAGGGCATCACCGACATGATTTTTGTTGCATGACAGAGCTAAGAGAAGTGTAGAGAACAATACCAGCCATTGTTTATGGCATTTATTGCCCTAACTAAAGCCTTTGATTCTATCAATCGTGAAGCATTATGGAAGGTGCTGTCTAGGTTCGATTGTCCATTGAAGTTCATTTGTGATCTCCGGTTACTTTATGGGATGACTGCCACCGTCCTCTGTATGGGTTGAAGACAGATCCGTTCACCATCCGTGCTGGTGTTAAGCTGTGTTACTGCCCAACCCTTTTTTCCATCTGTCTCGTCATGATCTTGATTTTTATTTGTGACTGCCTTTCTTCTGGAGTTGAGATTGAGTATTGCATGGACAGCCAGCTCTTCAATCTGTGACATCTTGTACATGTAAACTAAGCACATTTTACGGGGAATCAGGGTAGGACAATAAATATCAAATCCTCTGAAGTCAGGTGCACAGTCAATTTTCAGAGTGGAACTGCAATTCACAGACCCTCCTTCTCCTAATCCAAACCTGCTTATAGAAACATTTTAGTATTTGCAATCAGTAAGATGAAACTCTGGTCCCTTGTACAAAATCTGATTGAAGTGGGCCTTACATGTATGTGCTTCGGGGTAGAATCCCTTTCCTCTTCTCCACTTCCCCTTCAGGGGCAGAGTGTGTGTGGAGCACCTTTTGCAACCTGGATGTTACTGCAACCTAGGTTGTATAGTAATGGCTCTTGCCCACTGTGCTCCTCATTCCCCAAATTATGCAGGATGATTGTTCACTGGAGCCAAGGTCCTACAGCTTCACCACCAGTGCCCCAGTGTTTCAGTAAAGAGAGTTGTTACATACTGCACAGAAGCATGAACTCTTCTCCCAGTATGATTACTTGCCCTAGCCTGCCCAGGGTACTGGAACCACACTATTTCTTCTGTGTTTTGAGCCTTTTTGGGCTGCAAAGAGGTCTACAGTTTTGGCCTATCATCTCTCTCTCTCTCTTTTAAAATATTCCCATGGCAATATTTAATTGATCATGTAATCCATTATTTCCAAAACTTTTCAGAGCTGAGCCCCTCTTCAGGAAAATGAAACCAATTGCCCCTTCCCTCTAAAACCCTGCCATCTGATGTTAAAGGGCTATCCAAAGTCAGTGGTCACTTGGAATAGATTGTATAGATCTTCATAATATGATGATTCCTCTTATTTCTTACAAATGTTGAGCAGTGAAATAGATAAGTATTAATATCTGAAATATAACAGAAATGAATGGAGCAGAAATAACAAATGAATGGAGCAGTTCACATCTCAGCGCATACTGTTTTAGACTCTCTGTACTCAAGGGCATATTGCTTCATCACATACGCTGATATCATGTTTCAATGTTTTCTTTGCAACCATAAGAGATAGTGACTTACTTTCTTTAAAAAAATGAAAGCTGGGACTCTGGAGAACAATTGAGGACAATAAAGGACCTTTACACCCTGTGATGGGGTGCATTCTACACTGTGAGAAATGCTGCTTTAATCCATTCACGTTTTTGTGTGCATACTTGACGTTGCCTGCATAATGTTACACGAAAATAGCAACTACTAAATTTTATTTTTATTTAATTTGTGCATGTTGTAAAATGTGTGTATAAATATCCATGGAGATTTGCCCATATAGTACACCATAGAGTACTCTGTAGCCTAGGGGAACGCACCCTCAACTGTAAATCAAGAGGACATTAGTTTGAGTCTTGACTCTGCCTTGGACTGCTGTTAAAGGGAACGTAACAAATGGAAATATTATTAAGCCAGGCCGTGTAGCACTACAGTCAGGGGGTGCAACTATCATTGTTCCATTTTACACATAAGGTAACTGAGCATGTGCATGAGATGACTTCAGGCAGATCTGTGAATGGAATCCCATGCTTTGATATGATGACTCAAATCTCCTCCATGTTGCCAAACTGTCTCAGAAGAAATGGATTAAATTATGTGCTTATGTAACTCTCGCTAACCCAGTGTGGCTCTTTGTTATTCTCTAGTAGTCAGACAGAGGTTTGCATCTGCTACTACTGTCACGCTAATGGACCTGGTTCTTTAGTTCAAGTTTTTTAGAGGCTCATACCTTTCCAATCCAGAGATGCTAGGTTCGTTCCCTGCAGATGCCAAAACAGAGGCCCTTTGTCTTTGGATGCTAGACTGACCACACTCTTCTCCAGAGGAAGGCACAGAGCCCATTTTATGGAGTGTCTAGATTACTATCATCACAAAGATGTAGGAATTGGTATACCTGAAACTCCTTTTTTTGTTAAGAGTGAGGAAATTGAGGCTGGTAGCATGGGCCTACCCCTGTTTTTTTCGCCTTTTTCCTTTTTGCCTTTTTACTCCACAAAAATGATGATGATTTAGGGATAAGAACCCCCAATGCTGCTGCTCCTTCTCTTCCCTGATCTTTTTATATTTACCCAAAACAATACCAGTCCCTTGTGAAACTAGCCATGTTTCCTTCAAGACCCAGATATGAGAGGAAGTTGTATGATTAAAACTAAAGAAATTGATTTTGCTTTTACTTACATTCGTTGTATATAATTCATTTCATATATAAAATGAAGCGTCACACTTTGTGACTAATCAGTTTCCTTTCTCCATTCCCTTTCCAAACTCTGAATACTGCTGATCACTTGGCTGAGAAGCAGCTCAGGAAAATGTCACAGCAGCTAGAACTAACCCCTCAACCTTCAGTTTTCTTTTTCACGGCACAAGTTTTTGTTTCTGTTGAACAAAATAACTCCTCTCATAAAACAAAAAACCTGAAAACGAATTAGCTTTTTTGCAAAAAGCTCAAACTATTCTAATGGATACTATATAATAGTTAGGAATTGAGAGAGAATTTTGGACTCCTGTTTTAAGGTTAACAATTTAATCAGCTAACACATTTTAATTCTGTGCTTGCATTATTCATAATCTTAAAAATACATGATTAAAACAAATGTGAATCTGCTTTTACAAGCAATTAGAAAACGTACATATTTCAGAGTAAGGATAATAATGCCTTCTTTCTCAGCCTACAGTAAAGGGATTTGAGTCTGCCTGGTGTGTAGTAAACAAAATGATAAAGCTTGCAGCTGGTATTCTAATAGCTCCAAAGATGTGTTTTATATTGTCTGGCTGGGTCTTGACAGATCGCTTGGATTAATAAAGCATTTGAAATAATCACTCTGATCTGCTTAGACACAAGAATTTATAAGCAGGAAAATATATTTACATGTAATTCAAACATATAACACATGCAGAATGTGGGGAATATTACACAGTCCAAAAGAAAATGACAATAAGTTGTCAGTGGCTCTTTGTGACCTCTCGAATAGAACAACGTTTTCAGCATTAATGTGAAATACAGGATGAAATTCAAATGTCAGTGGAAAACTAGGTTTGAAATCTGCATTGCTTGTCAAAGTATGAAGTGTGTGTATTTGACTCTTGCAAAATGAAAACAAGGTGATCCACTATAAGTACATGCAGAATAAATAATTCTTACTTTTCCTGTCCATTCCTGGTGCATTTCCCATTACATGAGCAGGATCAGAGCTTTATTTTGCACCATATATAGTTGGCGAATTTTATGTAGGTTCTTATAATGATACCCTTCCCCATAGTAACTGAGTGATTCTTGGGGGAGAGAAACCAGCGTCTGCGTTTGATTTGGTTGATTTTTGTCCCTACTTCTCTTGAAGTTGTTGGGGCTTTTTATATTTATCTATTTATCTATTTATCTATTTATCTATTTATTTATCTATCTATCTAAATTACTTCCACTTTCTTCTCTCTGTGCTCTGTCCCCTCCTCCTCCTAATCATCTTTCTCTACTATAGTCTTCTCTCATCCTTTTTGCTGGTTTCATTTGCAGCTGTGGGAAAGCTAAATTTAAAAAAAAATGGGTTTTATACACTGACCACAAATCTCACTGCTTTCAGAACATTCTAATCTTCTCCAGTAAAGTGTTTCAAAGCCTTGGCTCTGTTGCTGAGAGAGCCCTGTCTCCTAACCTTATGAGCATCACATTTTTCTTGAGGAATATAGCTCTTGGGCAAGGTCAACATCATGGGAGGGGAAAGAGAGAGGGGCGCTCTCTTAGGGTTTCTTCATAGAAGGCCTTGAAGACTAGCACCAAGACTGAATTTTATTTGGTATTCTGTGGGATACCAGTGAGGTGAGTACACTACTGGGCTGATGTGTTCTTTGCTGCTGGTGTTGCTGAAGTAGCAGGATGCTGCATTCTGGATTAATTAGTTGTTTAAATATTGGAGTGCTCATCAGTAGTTATGATGAGTTGCAGTAGCCCAGCTTGGAGGTCGTGAAGACATGATCGCCATGGAGTTTTGATAAAAGTCTCAACATCTATCATGCAACTTGATAGTATCGTATGTCTGAATTGCAACTTGTGTTAGCTTACGCTATAGGCTTTTTTTCATAAAATGAGTTTAATCCAACAGTGAGTAGTTATTCTTATTTTTAATGTTCTGTGGTGCAAAAAATAAGAATATTACAGTGGTTAAAAACTGACTCACCTTATCTCTGTAGGGAGATGTGCCTCCTTCCCCTCCCCCAAGAGCATCCCAGTGCAAGAGGGCAAAGGTCTCACTGATACCTGGTAGCAAGTTTCAAATGGCCTGACCAGTCCAGTGTATCACAACTCACTGTCATAATCTTTATCTAAAAGGTGTCATATAAGCTATAAATAGCAAGCTAATAACATACTGATCATTAATATTATTATGTGGGGTGTGTGTGTGTGTGTGTGTGTGTGTGTGTGTGTATGTATGTATGGAGGACAAATTCAAAATTACCAACACATTGGAAATTATATTATCAAGGTGTGTTTGCCAGGCAGGGCTAAAGTTACTCCACCCTAGACAAAGAAAGAGGTTCTGCCACCTGGAAGGCATCAACTAGGTATATTGAGACAATGGGAACACAAATTACGTAGAAGATAAACAGGACCATCAAGACAGCAGCGGGAGGTGATTGCAGGAAACAGCTGTTTTGCATTTTAACAAACACCATGAAACCGGGGAAACAGCATGAAACTTCCTTCACCAAGAGACTCCATGTCACCTTCCTCAGAGGTTGAATGAACTTTCCTTTGGGGGGTAATCTTCAGAAGAATCGGTTTAAAAAGTCTACTGTACTTGGGATTATTTGCTCCTCTCTTTATAGTCATCTTTCAAAGAAGACAAAGGAGCAGAGCACTTCGGCCTTTGTGGGAGTTTCTGACTAGATGAGTGGTCAGCCGCCTTGATGGCAAGGTAGATTGGTAAGGAAACTAACTTGATCAACGGATGTAGCTTGTTTTGGTAACTCCTAGCCTCTAGGAAGTGTGTGGTTGTTTTTTTTACTTGTTTGCAACCATTTCTAACTCTATCTTTTGTACTTGAACTCACTTAAAATCCTATCTCCTTTTTTTAATAAACTTGTTTTACTTTTAATCTAAACCAACCCAGTGTGTGTTTGATTTAAAGTGATGTTAACTCCAGTTAATGTGCCAAGCTTCTGGGTATTGTACCTTTTGAAGGAACAAGCAAACGTTAGCCTCTCTCTGAATGGTCCAGGAGAGGGCTGAAGATAGCAGAGCACCTGATTTTGGGAAAGTTTGGGACTGGGGGTTTGTTAGGGTCATCTTGCCAGGTGTAGCCAGAATGCGGCTGAAGTGTAACAAGCAAGCTGCTAGAATCAGAATTGCTGAGTTGGAGCTGCTTAAATCTCCGACACTCCATGCAGGCTTGTGTGATGGCTGGGGATGTCCAGACAAGAGAACATCAGCAGCAGAGCCGTTTGAGATGCTTAGGGTTACAGGGCAGGCAGTAACACAATCTCTTGCTGGTTTGGCTTATATCCCAGAACCAGAGTTGCCAACTTTCACGTGGTAAATAAGCACCCTGACTTTCACAATAAGCCAAAAATCAAGCAAATCCCATTTCAAAACAAGGCCAAAATAAGCCAATCCCTAAGAACCCCAACGCTCTGTGACTAGATTTTTCCCCCCCCCCCCCCCCGGCCTGCAGTCTGGGACTGTGGTGAGCCCGCTGTGCACCCCTGACTGTCTCCTGCACTTGCCCCTGCTTTCCAGGAGCTGATAATTTAAAAGAAGCTACAAGCCAAAAATTAGCCAACAAGCAACTCACAAGCCAATTAAGCCAAAACCAAGCCCAATTTCTGTGTTTTTTAGAGGGTTTGGCATGTCTGCCCAGAACATGACAACAGGCTCCGTGCCCCAGCTCTGATTAGTGGAGTTATTGATTTCTCTAACCGGAGTCATCCACTTTGGAGCAGCTATTTCAAGGATGGGGACAAAAACATGCTGAAAACCCTGCTAAGTGTGGCTGGCCCTTGTGTGGGTGGCCAGAGGAGGGCGCAATGAGTTGTGACAAAAAGGGTACTCTCCTAATATCCTACTGCTTCACTCTCCCTTACAGAGTGACAATAGAAATGACTGTCTAGGGGCAGCAGTAGTTTCCATGAAGTATTCTGCATGGGATTAAGGGTGACTAATGAGATGAGAGTAGTTCAGTGTAAGCCAGCTAAAATTTAGTACTTGTGTGAGAATTTGGGGGGAGCCTGGGGGGCTTTGCTGTTCCTCCCCTTTCATTCTTTTTAACCTGAGCGGGTTTGTTTTCTTTATATTTTTAATTGCAGAGGATCTCCTTGTCAACTGCCAACTCTGTTTCAGATCCATCTGCAGAATTCGGTGAGTGAGAGGAGAGTGGGGACTGCTTGGCCCCTTACTTTCAGCCTGGTCAGCCAAAGAGATCCTGACACTATGCAGGGACACAGAGGGAGGCAATCTGCCCTCTTGCTGTTACTCTCCAGTGATCCTACTTCCTTTCATAGGAAAGGTGGCCAGGCTCAATTGCCACAGAGCACCTTTATTGTGAGAGCTGGCTTGGTCTTGTTAACGAACTACTTTCCATTATCCTCAATGTTCATCTAGTCCATCTGTCTCTAAGAAATTGTGGCTCAAACAACATGGTTGCGTGAAATGTAGTTCATGTCTTTAGGATGCAAAATTACAGCCCTCTAGCACTAGTATTGGCATTGTTATCCAGTTTGTAGACAGCCACAAATACTGACACGTATTATTCCAGCCAGTAGAGGGCAGTGTACATTTACATACTAGCAAGTACATTTCACCCTGGAGATTTGTTAAATTCAGTTTTTTTTGGTTTTGGGGAAATTTGTGCACAATTTTTCACCATTTTGTGTCCCCCTCATTTATTGAAATTCCAAAAAACCTTGTTTTCACATAGAGCATTTATGAAATACAAAGTTGTGCATAGTTTTTAATGCAAAAGCCTTTTCAGAGCCACTGCTTACCTTTGCCAAATTAAGTGAAAATAAGTCTATTTTCTAGCTGTTATCAGAATGTAAAAAACCTGGAATGTTGCATAGTCTTGCATTTTGTTACAACTACTCTGCATTCCTGTTTCTCCCTCACTCTACTTGTGCCAGCCAGCTGTTGAACAGTGTCCTATAGCAGGAGTGACTACATTATAGGGCTTTAGCAGGTGTCACGTTTGCCTTTCTTTAGGGCCAGGAAGGAGTTTTCATTTATTATATTTCCTCCTTTTTAGCTGAAAATGGTTGTGTGTGAGCAGCAGTCTGCCTGTGTCCAAGAAGTTGGAGGGTTGGAACCTAACTTCTTGAGTACTTACATAGTGCAGGGAGCTGAAGAAACATTAGATCTGAATCTTGACCTAAGGAGATTACTGCCTACTGCCAAAATTTTCAAATTTGTGTGCCTAAAGGTTAGGCTCTTAAATCTGTATTTAAACACTTTTGTGGCCTGACTTTCAGAAGTTCTGAACACCCAAAAATACTATTGAAATCAGTTGCTCAGCACCGTTTGAAAATCAAATAACTATTATTTAAGGCAATTTAAGTATAGATAGGAAGTTCCCTACATTTGGCATAAAGAAGTAGGGGGGAAATTATTATATTAAAATATTGGAGACTCAGTGTGATCAGGGTCATTCCAGGAAACTGATCGTGATGCAGTCTGTGGTGATCAGGATGTATGGAGTCACAAAATCCACTTGTGAGAAGGGGACTACTGTGTGAGGCTGTGTAATATGGCTTTATGCCACTGCTAACTAGGAATATTTTCTTTCTTTAAACAGAGAAGGCCCACCGAGCTTCTAGTGACTAGCAGCTTGGCAGTCATTTTACTTTTCATTTATTTCCAGGTATAAATATTGTTAGTGGTATTGTGTTTTTTTTTTGTTTGTTTTTGCTTTTGTTTTTTGTCTTTTTGGTAGGAGGACCTTTACTTTCACAGTAATAACTCAATTAATAATGAAATAATTAGTTTAGTCTTCCAGGATCCCTTTTAAGATAATATAATTGCAGCCTTGCAATTATAGTTTGAGAGATGCATTATTTCTTAATGATCCTTAAGGAGGGCTATGTCTACACTACAGCCAGGATCGATGCTCTGAGATCGAGCCACCGGCGGTCGATTTAGTGGGTCTAGTGAAGACCCGCCAAATCAACAGAAGATCACTCTCCAATCGACCCCTGTATTCGGCCCCTGACAAGAAGAGTAAGGTAAGTTGATGGGAGAGTTTCTCCCATCGACCCCCTCACCTCACCCCCCGCGGTGTAGACTCCGCAGTAACTTGACCTAAGGTATGTTGACTCTGGAGTTGCGTAGCATAGGTTGACTTACCACAGTAGTGTAGACATAGCCGAGAAATGAGCTGTTGTTTTAACTAATATATTTCTTGTACTCCACACTAGAAAAAATAGTTGAATAGTTTATTTCCTGCTTTCGAGAAAGTCACAGTAGTTGAAATTATAATGTTGTGCTTATTAAGCACTTCAGAGAGATACTGTCAAAGACTGGGAGTGGAGTGGGGGAATTGATACCTGAATTTCAGATAATATTTTCAAATGCTTTGATTTATTTTCAAAGCGAAATACCTATAATTTTGGAAAGTAATATATGTATAAATCCTGGATAACCCAGCTTTGCTCTTCTGCTAGTGATTCAAGTTTTTCAAATTATAGTTGTAGCAATGTGTTTTAAAAGGCATTAATTGAATAAAGTGACCAGGTCTAGCTGTCAAGTTCACAAGCTGTTTTTGGTTGTAACAGCTTGTTCTAGGTACTGCAGTGGTTATTTTTGAGAGCAGAAGCGTAACTCAAAACTGTAGGAAATTCTTGTCCTTCTCTCTCTCTCTCTCTCTCTCTCTCTCTCTCTCTCTCTCTCTCTCT
>NW_020664417.1:38071104-38082693 GCF_002925995.2 Terrapene triunguis | reverse complement strand
CTCTCTCTCTCTCTCTCTCTCTCTCTCTCTCTCTCTCTCTCTCTCTCAGAAGCACTTTTTATGGAATGCAGAAAAGTTAAGCAAATGATGTTGGTGTCATTTTCAGTGACCCTAATAGGTTTTTTGACATTTAATTTTGAACTTCTGGGTTCCAATGGAATCTGCTTGTCTTACTCTTTACTGTATTCCGCAAGTTAGTTCCACGAACTGCCTGGGTGATTTCCTATATGTGACACCACGTAAGTCTCTTGCAGCGAGTGAATACTTCACACCAAGAAGCTGTAATACCATGCTTCAGTCACAAGTCAGCTGTATAGCAAATGGAGTTTTAAAAAAAACCCAACAACATTATCTGAGTGGTTGTGTTTGTTAGCAAGCATTACACATTACAGAAAGAATGAAGATCCTCTTCCTGTGTAGAGGCATTTATAATTACGGCTATACCAAATTCACGGCCATGAAAAACATGTCATGGACCATGAAATCTGGCCTTCTGTATGCTTTTATCCTATACAGATTTCACAGGGGAGACCAGTGTTTCTCAAATGAGGGACCTGACCCAAAAGGGAGTTGCAGGAGGGTCACAAGGTTATTTTAGGTGTGTTGTGGTATTGCCATCCTTACTTCTGCGCTGCCTTCAGAGCTGGGCAGCTGGAGAGCAGCGGCTGTTGGCTGGGCACCCAGGAGCAGCACTGAAGTAAGGGTGGCAATACCATACCATGCCATCCTTCCTTCTGCGCTGCTGCCTTCAGAGCTGGGCAGCTGAAGAGTGGTGGCTGCTGACTAAGGGCCCAGCTCTGCAGGCTGCAGCGCAGAAGTAAGTGTGGCAACACCATACCATGCCATCCTTATTTCTGCACTGCTGCTGGCGGTGGCTCTGCCTTCAGAACTGGGCTGCCGGCCAGTAGCCGCTGCTTTCTGGCTGCTCAGCTCTGAAGGCAGCACTGTTGCCAGCAGCAGTGCAGAAGTAGGGGTAGCTCAATAATCTTGTGACCCCCGCCCACCACAACTCCCTTTTGGGTCAGGACCCTATCCCCAACAATTACAAAACTGTAAAATTTCTGTTTTAAATATCTGAAATAATGAAATTTACTATTTTTAAAATCCTATGACCGTGGTAGGGCCCTATTTATAATTTAGATGGTTATTAGAACATTTCAGATATCCAAGTTTTTTTAAACATATTTTTGAGCACTTCTTCCTAGTTTTGTGACCCATTTTCTCACAGGGATATTGTAATGGAGTATACTGCCCCTTTAAAACTAAAGGGGGAGAGAAGACTCCGTTCCAGAGAGTTAGAATGAACAAAAGCCCAAGAAAAAGCCTGGTAGCAAAAGAGAGGAATTGGGAGTTGGATGGGGGGAAACCCCAGGATTTCTTTAAGGGCTGGGATCAGGAACCCAGTAGTTTAGGATGGGGGGCAGAGCTAGAGCTAACCCTCTCTTCCAGCCAGTTGAGAAGGTCTCTCTGAAGGAGGGAGGTATATAGACTTCCTTGTCCCTCAGAATAGGGGAGACACTGACAAGAGAAGGAAGCCAGAGCCAGAAGGCTAAACTCCAGAGAGACATTTGTGAAAGTTAACCCTATGAAGAGCAGGTTGTGGCAGAGGAAGAGTTCTGTGTGGATGGCAGAAGAGCCAGAGATAAATGTGAACCTTTAGATTGTAGTGATGGATTTTATTGGTGGGACTGTGTGTGGTCAGTGGAGGGTGGTAGGATTTATAAGATAGTTTATGGGGCTCTGCAAGAGGCCCTGAAGAGGGAGAACAGAGGGAGGCTGCTGCAAAAGGAACTCTGGCTACTGGGACCGCTCAGTAAGTGGCAGCCCTGCTACAGGTATATTTAGCTAAGAAAATCTGTTTGCCTTAAAACAGTATTAAGGTGTCACATCAATCTTCCTAATTGTATTAAGTTGCAGAGAACTCATTTTAAATGTTATTGTGGTGGATAGGCAGCATAAGTGGCTCAAGCACAGTCTGAGTGAGCCATTCATGGATTGAAAAATCTGCTTAACGGTGGTGACAGGGAGGGTCTTTCTGTGTGTGTTTTGGGATGGAAGGTTCTGTGCTATTAACTCCTGCAGAATTTAATGTTTAATTACAAAAATAATGTCCTGCTTATTAAGATACCCTTTTGTGCTGTCTTTGAGTCATTTTTAATACTACAATTTAGAATCCTATGGCTAGTAGTGACACTGACAATAAGAGTGTCAGTTTCACTCTGCTGGTGTGCAGGGAAATTGATGAAGGTACGAAACTTCATCCTGAGGGAGGATGACCCAAAACTTGATAGAGGGGTAGAGGCTGCAGTAGGTGGGGAAAATGGAGGCTGTGGAACAGATGTGGTATTGGAGAGAGGCTCTCCTATACTGTCACAGCAGTTAGGCACTGCTGGTGTGGGGTTGTAGGCTAATTAGGAAAGAATGAGAGAGCTTCTCCTTTCTAGGAGTTGAGGGTAGGCAACAGGGAAGGTGGAGAGGGCTTTATTGTATCATAAACATAGTAGTCAGAGGCTGACACAAGCAAAGGGGCTGCTGAGCAGTAATCAATGAAAGTATCACCCACCCACTCCCCTCACAGCAGTTCAGATGAAGACTGGGCTTCTCATGAAGATGTTGCCTGTGGAGTTCAGTGATGGTAGGGAAATGGGGGTACGGGCATCAGTCTCTGGCTCGTGTGGTTTGGCCAATGGCTCTTGGTACTCAATATATTTTTCAAACTTCATATCAATTCATACTTAATTTTACTGTAACATTGGATTTTCACTTGAAATATTGAAACCAATAACTCTAAGACTTTATAGCTAACCCAGCTAGGCACAATTTTGTTCTTTCCAGATCTAATTCAATATCCAGTGTTAAGATCTCTGTATTGGGACTTTTCTTTCCCTTCTCCCAAAGGCTCTTAAAATTAATTGACAACCTCCTTGAATGCATCCAGTAAATCCTGAGAGCTATGAGTTTTCATTAGACTCCCAGATAGCAAATCCTTCCCATAGCCTAATGAAGATTTTAAACTGAAGTTTTGTATCACCCTTCTTTACAGAATTGTACTAACTGTGAGGAATGAATAGTGCCAATCAGCACATCTTTGTAGATACAAATTTTACACTCATTTGATGCCAGCAGTAAACACAAAGCTGATACCATTGTCTGTTTTTGCCATTAATGAGCTTCTCTCCAAAATCCTAATTATCCGCCTGTGCTGATCAAGAGACGTAACACCAAATGCAGCACATGATGTAGTAGATATAATCATCAGGCAGATGATGCTCTTTAGGCGAAAGATACTCTAACAGTTTTCTTTACATATTATTATGTATGGAGGTTGGGTGAAATCCTATTCAAGTTAATGGGTGTAATAGATGCTCTTTGTTCAGGATAAATGTAACAAGCACTAAAGCTTCCTTTTTGGAGTAAGGGAGCTAAAACAATATGAGCCATCACCCAAAATAGAAACCACATGCAAGGCCAGTCAGAAACTTATGTGGATGGAAGGTTTTCACTGGGTATTGTTTGATGGAGGTGCATGTGTGTGTCTGTGAGCAGAAGCTGTCAGTAACAGGCAGGGAATGCAGCAGGAAAGCCGAGACAGACAGAAATACACTGGAAATGCAGCCCTGAGAGAATATACCTTCTGCTTTTGGGGCAGAATGCTGACTGGAAAGAAGCTTAGAACTATGAGCAAATAAATTGAGTCTTGTTGTTTGATTTCTCCGGTGTTCAGGGGAAATAGGACTTTGTGTAGATTGCTTGTCAATAAGACAGTTTATGTCAAAGAAATACCTGACCTAATCATAAATGTCTCCTCCTAATGAAAACAATCAGAATGACTCTGAATATTGGCTAATGGCTCAGAGCCCTAAATTCCCTAACATCATTTCAAAGATTGAAGTATACATGTGTGCCTATGGTCAAATACAAGATTCTCTGCTATAACTTTTTCTGAACTTCCTGAATTCTAATTACGGCTCTTAAATTCCGAGTGGCAGTTGCATTTTACTGGTTCTTTCAAGGGAATAGTAGACCAATCAACGTGCCTCTTTTTAAATATTCTGCTTACTTTGGGTCAGATTCTGCCAGTATTCTCAAGTTAAGTATTACTAAAGCTGGTTGGAACTTTTTTGACAAAAAATTTTTTGTTGGAAAATGCAGATTTCTCTAAACTGAAACTTTTGTGGAAATATAGCAGCTTTGATAAAACATTTGTCAGGAGGACTTCTCGGGTGTGGGATAGAATTGAATGAATCACCCTAGAATAGCCCTTCCCCACCTCCCCCTGCTTCTCCACCCCCATGAAAAGTTTGGAAAGCTCTTGGTTTTGTGCATTGGAATGGATACAGATATTGAAACTTCGTGTGTGTGTGAGTGAAAAGGAATTCTTGTTTTCCTGCAGTCAAAGTAATACCTTACTCCATCTTTAGTCATACTGAATGTAATGAGACTGCTCACAGAAGAAGATACAATTTGACATGAGTAAGGGCAGATTCTGCCATCCTTTCTTAGGGAAGACATGTATCCTGTGCGGTGATGACTCCACTTAAAGGTTCATCAACAACTATGGATAATCCAGATGTCAGAGTATTGTCTGACTAGTCCTTTTCTGTAGACGATGCTCATAATTTTGTAGTGCTCTCCCTAGCCTGTTTCTATAAAAGTAAACCTTGAAGAATAGAGGATAGGGCAGAATGCAGACCTCTTAATAAAAATATATATTATTTACATTCCTGGCTCTTTGACAATGAAACAAACTCTTCATTTTATGAGAAAAATAGGCTTTATATTTGCAACATTATTTTTGGAATTGGGTTTCAGGTGCTAATTGAAAAGACTAATCAATTTTCAGAAGGGGAGAACATTTAATGTGCATAATTTAAATGTAAATTATCTTGCTCTAGTATATGGTGACTGGATTTTCTTGTTCATTGCAAGCCTGTTCTCACTTCTCTGCTGTCAGTTCACTTTTCCTTTTTGTGGCTGAGCAACTTTTTTTAGATTTCTTAGTTTTGTGTGCTGATGTCTGCTGTTATCTTCAATATCTGTTAGACTTAATTTTGCTGAGCTAATGGTCCAACCTGGCTCATACTTGGTAATTTTCAATTTCTCTCTTTCAAGGGATAATTAGCTATGCATACTCTCATCTCTCCTTTTGCCTCTTCTCAAGCTTGTAAAACATGTTTATTAAATTGTTGTTTTCCTCTGAAGGTCTCAATGGATTTCTTGATTTTCTGTGCTTTACTTTATTATTAGTAGTATTACTGTACCATCTAGAAGCACCAGTCATGGACCAGAACCCCATTGTGGTAGGTGCTTTACATACAAAACAAAAAGATGGTCCTGCCCCAAAGAGCTTACAATCGAAGTATAAGACAAGAGACAGCAGATGGATACAGACAGATTGACTAGGGAATACAAGGAAACAATGGGAGAACATTGGTCAGTGTGATAGACAGTGGTCTCTACACTTCTCAGCCCAAATCCTTTAAACTGTGGGAAGGAATTGAACTCTATCTGTGCCAATTAACTTTGCTCTCCAAGGCCCCGATCCTGCTACATACTGCATGTAGGTGTATCCCTGTGTCTGTACGGTGCTTATATGATCGGGGCTGTGCAGAGAGGTGTGATGAGCAACGTCGAGCATTTCTTTCTCTGCAGATAGTTTGGAGCTGAGTATTCAGTTGCTGCAGTACTGCCAATTCCTGAGAAACAAAAAACTGATCCGCACTCACATTCTAGTCATCTGTATGACAACGCAAACAGCATTTTACTAGGCCAGCCCATATCTCTGGCTTTCTTTACTTATTTGGCAGGAGGGTTACTATGATGGACTACTTCCCAGCTTCTTTATGCCTCTTAATCCTTTCTTCCGATTTTCTATATCTGTCCTTCATTTTCAAGTGTAACTAACTAATGAAAATATAATCTATCTTTAAAAAAGAACTGTTTTGTTAGTATTTGAATAGTTTTTCCCTCTAGTGACTGCTGGTGAGAATGACAGCAAGGCTTTATTACGTAGCAAATTACTGCCAACATGCAAATAGCATAGAAAGTACATTAAGGGTACGTCTACACTTACCGGAGGGTCCGACGGCAGGCAATCGATGTTCTGGGATCAATTTATCGCGTCTGGTTTAGACGCGATAAATCGATCCCGGAAGTGCTCGCCGTCGACGCCGGTACTCCAGCTCGGCGAGAGGAGTACGCGGCATCGACGGGGGAGCCTTCCTGCCGCATCTGGACCCGCGGTAAGTTCGGACTAAGGTACTTCGAATTCAGCTACGTTATTAATGTAGCTGAATTTGCGTACCTTAGTCCGAAGTGGGGGGGTAGTGTGGACCAGGCCTAAGACAATGCGTAGCAGCCGATTCCTTTTGCTCCATTTTGTTTAGATGCCTTCAGTTTGTTATCCTGTGTAGAATGAATCTCCAGAGAGTAACTGTGTTAAGTGACCTAACTGTTTGGCGGTGTTAATGAATGCTAAATTAAAATATTCCTGCATTTATAATTTCACTTCGCCTGCATACAAATTTTAAAACTATTCTTGACATTTCTAGGATTAAGCAACAAGTGCTTTTGTATAAAAATAGAGGTGAATATTTTGGCATAGTGTAAATTTTTCAAAATCAAACCTGCAGATATGTCATTTTGTCTAGAGATAAATATATGCCACCAAATGCCATCTATTTAATATAGAATGGAATATGGCACTGTACATGTGTGTTAACACTGTGTGGGCTGAGAAGTTCTGCTGTAAAAACAGTGTCTGTTACCTTCATTAAGAAACACTTTAAGAACAATGTTTCATTCTGTCCTAAACAAGGGAAGAAGACAATCAAAATGTCTACTATTTTATATTATTCCAATTTTCTTTGACAAAGATTAAATAAAAATAAACAGATTAATAGAGGCTTATCATTGGCTTATTCAGCTTGTCGTCTTTTACACCCGTTCTGTTCTGCCTTGGTTACTATAGTTACTAGCTTAATCACGATGCACAGAGCCATTTCTAATTACAGTATATGCCAGCATAAAATTAATTCTTTGAGCATCTTAAGTCACAAACAGCTTGCAGCTTGTTCTTTGGCATTTTATTACCATATCCTGAAGTAACACATTAGCTTAGCATATATTTAATCTGTGCAGTTTTATTGAAAATAAAGTTAATCTGTAAATATATTGAAGTTAAAATCTATGTCATGGGATTCTCTTCTGAGAAGAAATGTTTTATACAAGAGTGATGCATTAATTTTATATTGTATAGCTCCTATAAATAGTCTCTGGCCATCATGGAGCAGACCTTTCTCACTGAAAATAAATTATAATTTTGGTAGATACTAGCTGTTTGAAAAAAGAAATAATTGGAATGTGTCAATTTCTACTACCTACTATATTTTTATTACTTCTTTCTAGTAGCACCCACAAAGGCAACCTCCTGAGTGTGGTGTGGCACCAAGACCACTTAGAGAGAGAGAGAGAGAGAGAGAGAGAGATAAAATGAGTCTGCTCTACAGCCTTAGCTAACAGCCAGTTGGCCTTTAGCTCATGCAGTAGCGGCTCATGTACTAAGCTCCAGAGGCCCCAGGTTTGATCTCGCCTGCCAACGACCGGGGTCTGTTGGTGTTACACTATGAGCTCTTCAAACATTAAAAAGAAGCACAGTCTTTGTCTTGAAGAATTTATGATTCAGGGCCCTAGTTCTGTAACTGGATATGTGCAGGTAGACCCAGTGACTTGTGTGAGGCTCTGTGAATGCGAGGGCCTGCCCATGTGCATCCATTTGCAGGATCAAAGCTTAAAAGAAAAACACCAGATTTTTCAACAGTGCTGACCACCCACAACTCCAGTGAGGTCCATAGGAAGTGGTAGGTAATCAGCATCTTCGAAAATCAGGTCAAAACATTAATTTCCTAAATGAAGGAAACAGATACGTTATATTCATTGTTCCTATACAGTACTCTGTTAACTAAGTCAAACGTCCAATGGCTGACTTGTGTCCATCTTCCTCAACAGTAAAGATGGATATACCAAGAAATGTTGCCTCCACTTATGACTGTGACTCAACTATAGAGAAAACAGAAAATAGCTAGAAATTTTTATAATATGGGAACTTGACAAACAATAATAGTATGTTTAATTTGAAACATGTATTTGTATTTCTGTCTGTTAACAGGTGTTGACAATGATCCAAGAGGGACTTTCCCTTAAAATGTAACAACCTTGACTTTTCAGCATAATGGTAAATGCTTACGTCTGGATTTTTGTTGGCGTCATAATTCAAGCTGGAAATGGAAAACTGATTATTTTAAAATAGAAGCAACATTTTATTTTTATACACTTACGTAGCAATGCCACTTTTAACTTCAAATTTCATGTACCAAACTGGGAGCTAAAAGTGCACAATCAGGATTTGTTTCCCTTTAGTAGAGTACGAGAACATTAACTATTAGGTTTTATTCAAACCATTTCAGTTTGGTCAGCTAGAGAATGAGACGATAGCTTAAGGAAACTGCAATATATATATATATACACTTAATTGTAGTAGTTTTAAAATAAGAGAACTATTGTAACACATTTGGAGTATCATCCAAACTGGTGGAATGTTGGCTTTCTTTAATCGGTATAGATACATTTAAAGTAGTTATAATTTTGTCTCTGACCTGAAGCAAATATAGACACACTCTCTCTCCCCCTTCCCCCCCCCCATTATGAACAGTATAAAATAGAACTCGCTGAGTGGCCAAATCCCGCTTACCTTACTTATGTTTCATTGACTTCATCGGGGTTAGTCATTTTAATAAGGGCAGCAGGATTGGACTCAATATTAAATCACTTGTACATACAACTGCCATTGATTTTAATTGTGCATTTACTTCAGTTGCAGTGTTGTATGGGTGAGGAATGTAGGACTGGGCTTTGAATGTATCTGTGCCATTTATTTATTAAGATTTTTTTTTAACTGGTTTAAAAATAGTAAATTACTGATGTAAGCTAATTTAATTTAAGCAAGGGTTAAACTGGCTTTAGGGGCTTGTACCTGCTTAACTAGATCAATATTGCTTCAATTTTAATTCTCTTCAGTGCTACCTGGAATAGTGATATGATCGCACAGGAGCGGCAGTCTCCATGCTCTCAGTTACCATGGTACAGTGGCCCCTGGCAGCTCAGCGAAGCAATGAGACTTTCTCATTGTGGTTAGTACAGTGAGCTCTGTGGACATACATAATATATGCACCATGATATTTTCTAATCTTTCAGTTTATAAAAGTGTACAAAAGTGCCATATGAGTTAAAAACAAAAATCTGCTGAAATTAGCATCTAACATGAGATGGCTATCTCTAACAAAAACCAACCCATGCCAAAAGTCTCCCAAATCTTTCTATTGCTATGCACTTCAGCCCCCATCGTCCTCAAACCATAAGTACATAGATAAGCCTGGTTTGTGTTGGACCTAATGTAGGAGTGGGTTCCAAAGCTGAGGGTCCGTCACTGATAGCATCTTAGTACTAGGTCCCTCTCCTTAGATTTAAATGTGAAATTAAGGATGTCATTATGTGTCCATTTGTCTATTTACCAATATTTAATGTAGGTTGTAATTGTATTTTAGGCAGATTTGTGGGCCACTCGTTTGTTGTTGACAAAATTAAAGTGGTGCCTGAAATGAAATGTGTTGTGGTTTGACAGAATCAAGCACAGTTTTGTCACTGAAACTTGATTAAAGCTCAAAAGGGTAATTAGTGTGACTTTTCCCCTCTGTTTTAAATACATTGGTCATTTTGCCTGCATATTCCCCTGTTAAATGACCTAGATAAGATACTTAAAAATGGACTTGTGTCTGTCTTGTCTTCTTGGGGTCATCACCTAAAGAAAATGTAATCTGCTCAATGCTTTGAGCTGAAGAATTGAAAAGGGACACTTAGGCCTTGTCTACACTACAGGGGAAAGCCAATCTAAGCTACGCAGTTTAATAGCGTAACTCAAGTTGAAGTAGCTTAGATCTACTTACTGCGAGGTCCACACTACGCTGTGTCAACAGGAGATGCTCTCCTGTTGACTCCCCTTACTATTCTCGTTCCTGTGGAGTACAGGAGTCGGTGGGAGAGTGATCTGCAGTCGATTTAGTGGGTCTTCACTAGACCCGAGACCCACTAAATCGACTGCCGATGCATTGATTGATGAGCGTTGATCCCCCCGGTAAGTGTAGACAAGCCCTTAGTAATACTGTTACAGGAAAAAGCATTAAAATTGATGAGTATGGAAAGCTTTGTGCTATGTGAGCTTCCTATTACACCCCATGTTTAGTGACTCTCTAGATAATGTGGCTTGAACTTTCAAAGCCCAAAGAAGCGAAGTATTAATCAATTCAGAGTTAAAATAAAACTCCCATATCAAATGAATACTAAACTCCATCAGGAGGCAAAATCACAAGGACATGTTTTCAGAGGGATGTGAATATGATCTCCCATTGTGTGTACACAACTTCCCATGGGCAATCATTTTTATGTGCATTTTTTTTACTCTCTCCCACTTGTGTACATATGTGATAGAATTTTTAAATGTTCCAAAGTCACTTTCATGCACAAAACCTTACTTGGGCTCAATTTGCTTGCACAAATGTGCTTTGTACATATAAATGCTATAATCTGCATGACAAGGAACTGGGTGTACAACAACTATGCTAGTACAAATAATGGTATATTATGAAGAGTTAGCTTTTTATAGCCATCTATCGCCTAAGTTTTGCTTACTATCAAGTCAGTGAATGGGATACTCAAGAAGAAAAATATAGATACTGCATTAATTGCAAGAAGCCCTTCAGAATAGTTTGTAAGGCAATTTCTGGTGAGGTGGCCTAAATGTGGCGACCTTGCCTTTATGTGAAGTGAAACATTAACAATTCTTTAAAAAAATATGGTTCTGTTAGAAAGAACTGAAGTGGTTTATAAAAGGTAAGATGCCTTTGAATACAAGACTCCAGGAAGGTCAGATAGGTATTTTCAATATGTAACCTATGGCTGAACTGGTATCCATTTCAAATAAACTCTAGCTGCTAGGAGTTTTGACAGATGCCTTCTCTAGATACAGCACTTCCAGCTTTGACTTTTGTGGCTTAGAATAGTCAGGAAATGTCCTGGAGGCTACTGTATTTGGAATAGTTTAGGAGAGGGTAGTGGGGTTTTGGCATATTGTTTCTCCAATAGAGATGTCATTGCAGTATCATGTTTGCATACCCTAATATTTTTATACTGCTTGTGATGGAATGCTAAGGCCAGTGTATTTTTCTAAAATTTATATTTTGTCCCCATTTTGTTTTTCTGACAAAAAGCTAACTGGACACTAGGAAACATTTTTAAACTGTGTCTTAAATTAGCTTTTTATATAAGAAAATTATAACTAATACCGAAGGTAAAGTTTAGGAGAGTGGTATAGTTCAGTGTATTGCTGTTTTGCATCAAGAGTGCCACATTCTGCTCTGTTACACATAAGGTAACTTCTGATTTCATGTAAGTTACCTTTATTTCATTTCAGTTTCAGTAAACTGTTAAGTTGGCTTAACCACGAGATCTTGCATGATCTAAAAAATAAAAAGGAGT